>NC_139511.1:11426898-11656857 GCF_008360975.1 Lichenostomus cassidix | reverse complement strand
CCAACAAAGGTAGAGAAGTAATTAAAGTAATATTCAAAGAAATAATCCTCAGGTTAGGGATCCTGTTTGGAATGTCATCAGACAGAGGTACTCATTGCATTGCTGAAACTGCCCAAAGTCAATGCAGAACACTCACACTTCAATGGCACCTATCTCTTTTGTGTTAATAGTTCATTTACTTTTCCGTGTTAATAAATAGTCACCTTTTTTTCTCCACTTTCATTTGCTGTTGTTAATTTGTTTCATTGGTGGAGGGAAGAGGGAAGCCCTTTTCCCATGGGAGGAGGTGCTACTCCCGAAGCGTTTCCTCCTGAACACCTTTGTGTCCAAAACTGAAGTTTGGTAGACACATTTTCTGCATGGCCAGAGACTTTTCCACGTCACACCAACAAAGGTAGAGAAGTAATTAAAGTAATATTCAAAGAAATAATCCTCAGGTTAGGGATCGTGTTAGCAATGTTATCAGACAGAGGTACTCATTGCATTGCTGAAACTGCCCAAAGTCAATGCAAAACACTCACAGTTCAATGGGACCTTCATACCCCATGGAGATGTTACCCCAGCAGAAAGGTTGAGAGAAGAAAGCAGAGTCTGAAAAGAGAAATGAGTAACATTTGCCAGGAAATCTCACTGAAGTGGCCACAAGCACTTCCCCTTGCACTCTTGAAAATCAGAATCCCAGTGGCTTCTAAAGAGAAAGGGAACCCATATGAAATTCTCTATGGATAGACCTTAACAAGTGACAATACTTTCTGGGGAAAGTCCTCTGATAGGAGAAAATAATTTAAGACTGTGTGTATTCTCTTTGGGAAAAGTGTTCTCACCTTTGCACAAGTTTGTTGTTTGACCATCCCTGATGACTTTGGATGCTCAGGTACATCCTCATCCACCTGGGGACTGGGTCTACATCAGAATGCAGAGCAGTGAGGCACTTCAAGAAAAGTGAAAGGACTATGTCAAGTATGCCTAAGCAATCCTGCAGCAGCTAAAGGAGATGGGATGAGAGCATTGATCCACCTCATCTGCGGCAAGGCAGCCCAGACAGGCAAGGAACTAAAGGGGGAAAGCACAGTCAGCAGAGAATTTCTAGCTTCAACCTTTTAAAGTATGAAACTATGACTCCTTTTCTGCTGTGTACAGTTCCTTAGAACAAATGCCATAAATGCAAAGAGAAGGCATGAAGGAGTAAGCCATGAAAATCCCTCTCTCTCAGCCCACTCTCCACAGCAGCACTCTTGCACGCTCTGTCAAGCAGCAGCAGCCACCAGGCCAAGGGGAGGGAGGCACCCCAGCAGAATTCAGCCCCTGCTCCCCACGGCAGCGTTCCTTGTGCTGCTGCACTGCGCAGCTGGAGGAGCAACCCCTGGGCAGGGGAAACAAAGGACCCGAGCCTCAGGCTTTAAGAGGTGACATTTTATTGAACTTTAGTTGAAGGACAACAGAAGGGCAACAACAGCTCAGGTGTTCAATCACAAAATGCCCCAAGCTGTCTAATGTCAACAGTTTAACCTGGTTGGCATGGAGACAATTGAGGAATGTGGTAAAATACTCTCCAAGGAAGTCAAGGCCATTCACAGCCCCGTTTGAGTGTTCCCAAATATTGTCCTCCCTCAGTCAATTTACCCCAAAAGGAGGTTATGGCATTGCTGGTCACACCTCTACCCTGTCAGCTGAAGAAATAAATGGAAGGAAACTTAGGAAAAGGCTTAGACTTCAAAGCCTCCATAGCTCTGTGCAGGAATCAACATCTGTGTCTCTCTGGAAAGACTATTTTTTAAAAAGCTAACAAATGGACACAATTTCCATCAAGACACTTTAACCCAATTTCTCTTTCTAACCTCTTGAAGTACCTTGCCTCCAACACTTGTCTGTGTGTTTTACGGAACACTTGCAAAGGATCTGGATACTCCTTGGCTCACTGACAAGGTGAAGCCATGATTTACAAGCAGTCCTAGGAGCTGCTCTGTCTAAAAGCTTAAAGCAGCCCATGTGCATTGGTCTGGAACCCTCAAAAACAGGGGGCTTTGGAGGGGAGGTTGTCCAAATTTCTACACCTTCTACCACTTAAGACAAAGTGTTTGCATTAACAAGAAATGCTGGAAAGCGCCCCTTTACTTATCATAAAGGATTTCCATTTGCTTCAATATTTTCTAAAAATGTGCAGAACTTCATGTGCTGTATGTACTGGGCTTCCACCTTCTGCTGAAAAAATTATTTCAGTGGACAAACCTAAGTAGTGAAGAAAAGAATTGACCATGAGAAAGCCACTCCAAATATGATCTAAGCAACAGTAAGAGAAGGAGTTCACAAGTATGAAAATTCTTTATTGGAAAAGTTCTATACTGTCTTCTACGATCTTCGACGAACTAATCTACTGCTCAATGCTAACTTAATCTTCTGCAAAAACTCAACCCTAACTAAATCTTCTCAAAAACCTAATGTCTACTACTAAAACCTATTAACTTGAAAAATCCTAAGATAACTAATCTTGTGCTTGAGAGAAAATAGCCGGAGTTCAGAGATGTTATGTGGCTGAAGCAGAAGACTGGTGCCACGACTCCACTAGCTGCTTGACAAATTCAGCATTTCATTGCTGAATATGGACAGCTTCTTGTGGAAATACAGGCACCTGCTCTTCATCTCCAAGAAGCTGGGGCTACCCTGTGAAGGAGAAAGACAAAGAAAATTAGGGCATGCAAACATTTCTGCCAAGTTTAGAATTTGATGTTCTTTGCTCTCAAATAGCTTTGACGCAGACTCAATGGTTACCAAGCCCTGCAGATCTGGTTTTCCTTTTGTAAAACACTACAAATATGCTCAGTTTTACTCTATTCTCTGTGAGCCACCACCATTCTGGGAGTTTTGCTCATGGAGGCAATTGTAATACAGCCCCAAAACAAACCTCCAGAGAAGTCTGAAACAACAACAAAAAATCAAAGCACAACAACTCCCAACAGGGACAAAACTAACTTCTGCTTAAAGCCACCGAAGAGACTAAAACCTTTTCCATTCCATTCTCCCTCCAATCAATGCAAGTGGGGCTCATCAAGCTCATGATAGAAATTCAAGATGAAGAGGCAATGGGACTAACAGATGCCACTTCCCAACATTGCCACACCAAAGGTTCTGCTCCTCTGGGCCTCAAGAACAGCTTGGTTTTAGATCAAAATATTCCCTCCACATGGAAATGAAACCTTCAAATCACCCTGAGATTCATTTTTACAAGCTGTAAAACTTGAACAAGCTGAAATTCAGTCCCAAGACAGACAACAACTTGTGCCACTGATGCATCCCAGGCCAGATGCACACCTGACTGGTGTGCTGGATGGTTTGGAGAAGAAAGCTACAGTGGCCTTTCAACATTTTGGGAGGCAGCTGAGAAGCAGGAGCCTGGACTACTGGCTTGTACCCAGTGCCATGCCATGGCAAGAGCCCGAGCACAGGCCTCCCTCAAGTGCTTCCCTGCAGAGCCACATTTCCCCTCAGTCTTGCCCCGCAGCAGCACTGGCTGATCCAAGATGGCCCAGGGCCCAGCCGGGCCTGCTCAAAAGGCGGGAGGTGCCCCAGAGCCCGAGAGCTGCACGAGGCCTGACTGCCCCTGCCAACATCACTGCTGCTACTGAAGCTGCCAGCACTTTGCAGCCTTTTACCACTCACACTCACACACACACTTGTCCCTGCCCTCCTGCACTGCAAAGGCCACGAGGGGATGCAAGAGCACTGCTGCAGCTGCTCCTGAGACACTGCAGTGCAGGAAGTGAGGGCTCGTCCTGGCCTAACCCACCATCGTGTTCAGCTCAGCTCTTCCCTGCACCGTGCCACTTTCCTCCTGCTTCATTCTATCTCCCTTCTTAATATTTACTGTAAAATAACATCTATACTATTAACTTTGAAATATAGGCTTGCTAGAACCTTAATTTGGGATCATGTTTCTCTTAATAATCTAATCTGTACACTATGGTTATCCACACAGGAATTAGGATAGGCAGCAAATTAATACCTTCATTGAAATCCAAAGGTTGCCACTGCTTCAGCCTCCCCAATTCCTTTTAATTTCTGTTGGACTTTTGAGTCCTCTTCCTGGGTTCAGGTGTTGCAGAACTCCGGAAATTGCCATTTTGGTGCACCTCACGGATGCAGGAGGAACTGGAGCCGACGCTGGGAGACAGGCTCGAAGTCCTGCAGGATGCTGATGGCAGGACCGAGGCAGAAGAATTGCCACCAGCTGCTGGCTGGACTTGACGAGGCTGGTGAGCAATTCTCTGCTTCTTGCTCGTCACAGGACTGATACAGTCAGAAGCCAGAGGCCGTTTCTACAACAATAACAAAATATTTCATTATTCTGTGATCAGAAGCATGTTTTGCTCCCATTCTGAAAAAAACCCCCCAGCATTTCTTAAGTGGCAGTAGCTGAAATCCCATCTTTCTCACCAAAAATGACCAATCAAAAAAGGAAGTACTGGAGCTAAAGATGCACTCTATTTCATTCCTACTTTCTCCCCTAAGGACTTAGCAAGTCCTTCCCCAAGTCTACAGCTAAAAGGCTTTGGGAGGAAGACACTCCCTTCAGCAGCTCTATTAAAGGCTTCCCCAAAATGGGGAAGTAGGGTTGTTTTTGTCTAAGGTCCAATTTCCACTTGTTCACACCAGAAAATGACTCAGCTTTTGCTGCCACACAACACCACGATTTAGGCAAGAGGCACCTGGCTGGTTTTAAGGTTTTATGTTGTAAAGAAAGGATTAGTGCTGCACTGTCACAATGCATCAGTACTGAGTGTGATGTTTGGTTGAGGATACTCCTCAGGCTGAAAAGACACCAGTCCCATGGCAGGAAACTCTTGTACTATTAGGTAAATTTGCCTTAACTCCAGTAGCCAGCCCACTCTTTATACTGCAAAGCTCTTGCCTAACAAGCCCTTCAATTTGTACAAGGGAGTTTCACAAGTGCTCACTAAGGAGCCCTTGCTGTTGCTCAGTGCACTTCAATCAGCTCTCAGCTCCTGCCAAGGACCTTCTCCAAGGTGCTTCTCACAAGCCACAACACACAGCCACAAGCTCTCCCCTCCCACAGCAAACTTCAGCAGCCAGTATGGAGCAGAGCAGGACAGCTGTGCTTTGGCCAGGCAGAGCAAGGGAAGAGAGAGGGAAAGAAAGGCAGAGAAGAGAGTGAGGGACCAGAGAATATCCCCAGTCTGTAGATGCTGTGCTGGTTCTGCCACATGCATAGCTTCCTCTGGAGCTGGAGGAAAGAAAGAGTGAAAGAGAGAGAGAGAGAGGGAAAAGAGAGCCAGAGGCCCCATCTGCCCCAGCCTGGTGCAGCCTCTTCTCTACAGTAGATTTTCCATGCTGTTCTGTCAGCCATGCACAGGCAGCCCTTGGAGCCCTTGGTGCCTTTGGAGCCCTTTGAGGCCTTTAAGCCCTTGGAGCCCTTGGAGCCCTTTGAGCCCTTCTGCAGGCAGTGAGTTGAGGGTGGCGACTGAGCTCAAGGCTCCAGGCAGAGCACAAAGTTGCCTCAGCACAGCTCTGCTCCACCTCTGCAGGAGCCTCTCGCCTGATCAAAACCTTCCTGTCACAGCAGTCAGAATGTCTGAGGCAAAACATGCTGATGCCTGCTCCTGACCATTCACATCACAGCTTTTTCACCACCAGCAAATGTGCTAATACTTAATACACCACACAGAATGCAAAAAAGTCACAAAATACCTGAACAGGTCTTGGTGGAGCACCTCTGTCAGAAGGCCCTGGTGATGTCCCTTCGCTTGTATTGCTGACATTGTGAGATGGAACCGATTTTCTGTAAGGATGGTACCATATTTCAGGTTAGAAGGCATATATATCAACTGTCACAGTTATTTCCTTCCAGGGAAAACAGACCTTCAGAGTCAGGACTCAGGGAAACAGCATGAAGCTGAGTTGAGGCAGATTTAGGCTGCATATCAGGAAAACCTGCTTGCCCAGAGGGTGGCATGAGCTCTGCAACAACTCCCCAGGGCAGTGGTCACTGCAGCAAGAGTTCAAGCAGCCTTTGGACAACACTCTTGGGCACAGGCTGGGATTCTTGCAGTGTCCTGTGCAGGGCCAGGAGTTGGACTCCATGATCCTCATGGCTCCCTGCTACCTCAGCATATTTTAAGAAGCTATGCTCCATTTTCCAGCAGGTTTTTCCGAAAAGGCTGTTTTCCTTCCCCTAAAGACTGAACTTACCTAGCAAGTATGACCTTCAAATGCTGTCTATCTGTTTCTGTGTAGCCAGGCCAATCATTCTGGATGGTTTGATAGAAATGTTCCTTCAGAGAGAAGGAATTATCCTTTGGATTCAGCTTGGCTACCTACAGGAATGCGTTTAGGAAAAGAAATGTTCATTAGACCTATATTCAAACTACAGAAATACAGTTGTCCTGAATGGCTCTTTGTGAACACCCAACTCAAACTTAATTATGTCTTTTGGTAGAG
The DNA here is from genome assembly GCF_008360975.1 of Lichenostomus cassidix. Taxonomy (NCBI): domain Eukaryota; kingdom Metazoa; phylum Chordata; class Aves; order Passeriformes; family Meliphagidae; genus Lichenostomus; species Lichenostomus cassidix. Next base: position 11,650,404 of record NC_139511.1, on the reverse strand, counting down.
AGAGGAATTATTCCTGTATCAAATGAGTTTTAAGCCATATCCAAGTTTCACCAATTGGAAACAACCAGGTAACTCTATTCCTATCTACTAAATGTTCCTTTGGAAACAACTTGAAGTGCTAACAATGGGTCAGGAGAAGTGATCATGCCCTGAGTCCCTCTTCATGTGACAGACCCCTGCAGGCTTCAATCCAGCCAAATCCTGCCATGAGAAGGCCATGTGTATGCTTAGCTGTATTCCTTTGGAAAAAAACATTTTTCTATCTTCCTCAAAACAAATACAAATCTAATCAAAAAGGTCTACTCAAAAAATGAGGTAGCAAAACCTCAAGACCATTGATATCAGAAGTGCTGGTTTAAACTTCATCACCTGACACCTGCTCAGAGGTCCACAGAAAACCCCACAGGAAAAGGTTCCATCAATTTGACACATACATCACCCTGAATAACTCAGCAATTCACCACCATCATCTGTCAAAACTTCAGCCTTTTTTTTCCTTGAAACCATGATAAATGTTGCTGATTCAGGTCTGTGTGCATGTCTGTCTGTCCCCAGCTTAAAAAATGTAAAAGTAACAAAGACAACCAGAATCAGAAATTCACTTCCTGAAAGCAGAGCTAAGGTGGTGTTAGAAGGGAAGCAAGTGTGTGCATATCAGACCTCATCCATCTCAGGCTGCCATTTTAGATTTATACAAAACAAACCCCCACTTGCTCTGATTTCAAGACAAGTCTGAGCATGGCGTGTCAGGGTGTAGTGCTGCTAACACAGCCCTTTCAGAATGCAAACCAGTACCTTGAGGGAATTCACACCTCACAGAGGAAATTGCCTTCAAGGAAATCTCCTTGAACATTGCAATGGAACAGGAAAAATTGTTTTCTGTTTTGCCATCTAAGGAACTGAGCTTTGACATTTTATAATCAGCTTGAAATCCAAATGGGCTACCTCAGCTGGGATGACAGAGCATGGCTCTTGTGAAATTGTGAATGTCCTCAGGGTGAAAATCCCCTGCCACTGTCCTGGGCAAACAAAGCAACAAACTTCAGAGGTTCAATGAATGGGTTCTTAAAAGTCAATGTGGCCTCAACCAAAATTGTATCCATATGGAATTTTTCTCCCTTGTCTATGTCTCAAAACACTTTTTTAATAGAGAAAAAGGCAATATTCCTGCTTGATCTATTAATGCTTGCATAATTCAGCAACAGCCTATGGGCACAGGGAATATATCAGAAGGAAGGAAAAAGCCACTGCATCTTTCAGTGGATGTGAATTGTATGGTGGGCTGTGACAAAGAAATACCAGTGGAACTTGAAGGAGCACTTTAAAAGGTACTCAATAAAAGAAGGTTCCAAGGAAGATGAAGACTCAATCCACACAAGAGCAAAGAAACTCTGTGCTCAAAGTTGTGCCATTACGTTTATCATTTAGGATTTTCCTGGAACAGCCTTCCCTGGAAGGCAATTGCCACAGATCCCGGCAGAAGCCAAGTCCCACTGAGAGGCCACCAACTCCATGCAGATGAAGTACTGCCCTATGCAGTTACATACATTCTCTCCTCAGTGCCTTTTCCCAAGAACTTTTAAATACCACAACCAACTATTTTACACAATTGAGTGTTTCACCCTGTGCAGCTACTCCACAAAGCAGTTGAACAGTGCAAGGAAAAGGGAGAGGATGAACTAAGGCTTGTGGAGCAGCAATGCTTGAAAGACTTAATCATTGCCAGCTATTAGGGCAGTATAACCACAATGCCTCAAAAGTCTGGAAGTTTTCTTTCTTTTTCCTCACATGGGTTATCAGCTTGACACATCTGGGTGAAATTAATTAAACTTTTTTCAGGGACCATTAGATAAATTGCTCATCAGTTTCTCACGTAAACAGTAGAGGAACAAGTGAAAATGAGGAGCAAAAGAACAGCATGGTGGAAAAATTGTTGCCACAAACTCCACGATCTCACCTCATGAAGGATCTTTCCAAGGCAACCCTTGTCCTTTTTCCTGATTCCATCTCTTTCCAAGCGAGCAAGTAATTCTGGCTTCTTGTAAGTCCTCAGAGCAAGTAAGTGAATCACCCTGTCCCTGTAGGGTCGGCGAGAAACGGCAGTGCAAGGAGTCCACTCGATGGTCGCCAGCTTCACTCTCTTGATTTCTGTATTCTCCCTGCTGGACTTGGGAGTCATCCCCTGCACCCTGGCAGGCACTGGGACTCCAGAAGGAGTCTGAAATGTATCATTTGGTTGGGCCTCACGGGTGCAGGGGGAAACGGAGCTGGCACTTGCAGACTGGTGCAGAGTCCAACTGGATGTGGAAGGCTGCAGCAAGGAAGAGGCAGAGTGGCCACTAGCTGCTGCCTGGCCATGACTGGGCTGCTGATCAATGGTCTGCTTCTTGCTCGTCACAGGGTTCGTAAACCTGGGAGCCTGAGGTAATTTCTGCAAAAATAACAAAATAATGATTAATCTATGATCAGAATCAAGTTTTGCTCCCATTCTGTAAAAACAGGCAATGGTTGAAAACACATCTGTCTTACCTACAATAAGCTGTCAAATAAAGAAATTCTGCAGCTAAATAGGTGCTGTGTTTCATTCCCAGTTTCTCACCTTAGTACTTAGCAAGTCCTTCTCTATGTCTACAGCTAAAAGGCCTTGGGAGGATGACACTCCCTTCAGCACTTCTATCAAAGGCTTCCCCAAAACATGGAGTTCACATCAGTTTTATCTAACAGGTCCCTGTTTCTAAATAGACACACCAGGAAAAGACTCAGCTTCTGCTGCCACACAGCCACACAATTGACTAAAGCAGCCCCAAGAAGCTCCCAGTGGGGTGCTGATCCCAGCATGGGCAGTGCATGGAGGAGAACAAGGGAGAATAGCCCCAGTGTGGCTGCAGGTGTCATTGCTGCTGTTCTCCCCAAGAAACCCTGGATCATCCCCTCTTCCCTAGCAAGCACACACTGCTCCCATCCACGCACACCAGCAGCTCAGAGCAGGAGAGCCAGACATGGCTCTGTGCCAGCATGCCAACAGAAATGCCATGGGCATGGAGGCAGGTGGGAAGAGGATGCTGGTGCCTGCAGCATTTCCTGCTCTGGCTGGAACAGCGATGGGGAAAACAGAGCTGTGTCCTCCCTTTTCTGTTTAAAGAGAATCCTCTCAATGGTGGAAGGCTTTCTGCACTTCTCAATTTATTGATGTACACTGCATTCACTAGAGTGCAGAATTAATCTCAGAACACCTCCCACTTTTGACACATGGGACACCCTGAATCAAAACACTGCCTTCAATGCTGCCCACAGGGGTGAAACTATATTCCTACAAGTGGATCTCTACTGTAGTTTGTCCTTTTTCTAGACTTCCCGGAGATTTCTATTCAAACAATAGCACAGGGATGTCTGTGCATGTTTGAGGCACTAGAGCTACCATATCATCAAGAAACTTTCACAGACACAGCCAGGCACCAAAACCACGTGCAGGACTTGTCCTTAGCAGAGCTTCCTGGGCACCACAAGGAGAAACGAGTCATGTGTGCAAGTTTGTTGCAAGTTTTGACATTGCAACCATCTTGAAAAGTATAACAGAATCCATTTGGAAGTCAATGTTTCAGGTTTTGTGGGGCTAAAGAAAAGATTAGTGCTTCACTGTCACAATCCATCAGTACTGAGTGTGATGTTTGTGTGTGAATTCTCCTCAGGCTGAGAAAAGACACCAGTCCCATGGCAGGAAACTCTTGTACTATTAGGTCCACTCTCCTGGATTCCAGCAGCCAGCCCACTCTTTACACTGCAAAGCTCTTGCCTAACAACCCCTTCAATTAGTACAAGAGAGTTTCGAAGTGCTCACTAAGGAGCCCTTGCTGTTGCTCAGTGCACTTCAGTCCGCTCTCAGCTCCTGCCAAGGACCTTCTCCAAGGTGCTCCACACAAGCCACAACACACAGCCACAAGCTCTCCCCTCCCACAGCAAACTTCAGCAGCCAGTATGGAGCAGAGCAGCACAGCTGTGCTTTGACCAGGCAGAGTGAGGGAGGAGAGAGAGAAAGAAAGGCAGAGAAGAGAGTGAGGGACCAGAGAATATCCCCAGTCTGTAGATGCTGTGCTGGTTCTGCCACATGCATAGCTTCCTCTGGAGCTGGAGGAAAGAAAGAGTGAAAGCGCGAGAGAGAGGGAAAAGAGAGCAAGAGGCCCCATCTGCCCCAGCCTGGTGCAGCCTCTTCTCTACAGTAGTGTTTTCATGCAGTTCTGTCAGCCATGCACAGGCTGCTCCTTTGAGCCCTTGGAGCCCTTTGAGCCCTTTGAGGCCTTTAAGCCCTTGGAGCCCTTTGAGCCCTTGGAGCCCTTTGAACCCTTCTGCAGGCAGTGAGTTGAGGGTGGCAACTGAGCTCAAGGCTCCAGGTAGAGCACAAAGTTGCCTCAGCACAGCTCTGCTCCACCTCTGCAGGAGCCTCTCGCCTGATCACAACCTTCCTGTCACAGCAGTCAGAATGTCTGAGGCAAAACATGCTGGTGCCTGCTCCTGACCATTCACATCACAGCTTTTTCACCACCAGCATGTGTGCAGAAAATTAATACGCCACACAGAATGGTAAAAAAGTCACAAAATACCTGAACAGGTCTTGGTGGAGCACCTCTGTCAGAAGGTCCTGTAGATGTTGATTGGCTCGCGTTGCTGACATTTTGAGATGGAGCTGATTTTCTGTAAGGATGGGACCATATTTCAGGTTAGAAGGCATATATATCAACTGTCACAGTTATTTCCTTCCAGGGAAAACAGGACCTCAGAGTCAGGACTCAGGGAAACAGCATGAAGCTGAGTTGAGGCAGATTTAGGCTGCATATCAGGAAAACCTTCTTGCCCAGAGGGTGGCATGAGCTCTGCAACAACTCCCCAGGGCAGTGGTCACTGCAGCAAGAGTTCAAGCAGCCTTTGGACAACACTCTTGGGCACAGGCTGGGATTCTTGCAGTGTCCTGTGCAGGGCCAGGAGTTGGACTCCATGATCCTCATGGCTCCCTGCTACCTCAGCATATTTTAAGAAGCTATGCTCCATTTCCAAGCACTTTTTTCTGAAATGGCTCCTTTCCTTCCCCTAAAGACTGAACTTACCTAGCAAGTATGACTTTCAGATTCTGTCTCTCTCTTTTAGTGTAACCAGGCCAATCACGCTGAATAATTTTAAGGAAATCATCCTTCAGACTCCATGAATTATCCTTTGGATTTAAGTTGGCTACCTACAGGCAGGCATTTAAGAAAACAAAATATTCATTATACCTAATGCAAACTACAGAAATACAATTAGTCGTGAATGGCTCTTTGTGAACACCAAACCCAAACTATAGCATGTCTTTTGGTAGAGAGAAGACTTGTTCCTCTATCATATGAATTTTCAGCAATATACAAGTTTCTGCAATGGGAAACAACTGGTAACTATATTCCCATCTACTAAATGTTCCTTTGGAAACAACTTTTAGTGCCACAATATCTAAGGTGAGGTCATCAGGCCCAGAGTCTCTCTTCATGTGGCAGAAGCAGGCTTCATTCCAGCAATGGCCATGGATCCAAAGTAACCTTGTTGAATTTTACTCCCTTGACTAGGTTCCAAAACACTTTTTTCTTAGCTTCAAAGGAAATATTCCGTGTTGATTTAATAGTGCTTATATGATTCAGCAGCAGCCTACGTAGGCAGGGAATATTCAAAAAGGAGGGAAAGATCCACTGCATCTTTCAATGGCTGTGCTTCCTCTGAATGGCTGCAATAACAAAATGCCAGTGGAACTTAAAGGATTATTGGAAAAGTTTCTCATTTAACAGATGGAAGAACAAGGAGAAATTCAGAAGTGAAAAATACCATGGTAGAACAATTGCTGGCACAAATTCCACCATCTCACCTGCTGAAGGATCTTTCCAAGGGAATCCTTGTCCTTTGGCCTGACTCCATCTCTCTGCAACCGAGCGAGTAATTCTGGCTCCGTGTAATCCCTCAGAGCAAGCAGATGAATCACCCTGTCCCTGTAGGGTCGGCCATAAACAGCAGCGCAGCCACTCCAGTCGATGTCTGCAAGCCTCACACACATCATTCTCTTCTTCTCAGGCACAGGGCCTGAAGTCTTTTGTTGGACTCTTTGGACTTCTACTTCTTCTCCTAGAGTAAGAGTAAAACAGGAAAAGGAAGTCCAAATTGGATGTTTGTAGATGGCAAGGAAGTTGATTTAAGAGTATGTACCAAGACTGATAAACTTCTCTTTGTTCAGCATTTATAAATCTCTAAGAATCCAGAGATTAAAGCATTGGGAAACAAAAATCATTCAAAAAAGCTGGTAAAGCTGTGATAGCGGAGGGGAGGTTTTTACATCGATTCTTTCTGTGGATGCTGCATTTCTATGCTTTTCCCAGTTTGGAAGCTCAAGCACTGAGCTATGTCAAGAATGACACGGACAGTGGGATTAAGTGCACCCTCGGCAAGTTTGCCAACCCCAGAGGCATGGGATGCCATGCAGAGGAACCTGGAGAAGCTCGGGAGGTGGAGCCCTGGGAACCTCATCAGGTTCAAGGTGGCCGAGTGCAAAGTGCAGCATCTTTGGGGTTGGGCCATGCCCTGGTGCCAAGGCAGGCTGGGGGTGAAGGTGGGGAGGACTTGGGGTGCTGCTGGATGAGAGGCTGCATATGAGCAAAAAGCCTTACAGATATCCAGTAAAAAATGAAATGGAAACATACCTAAAACAGGTCCACCGGGTTTAATGCCCTTTGCACCTAGATTGTGGGACTCCTTTTCTGCCTGTGTTGGGCGCTCTCTGCTCGTCGCTTTGGCTTCGCGCACTGGAAGTACTTTATCAAAATCCAAAGGACGGCATTTGTCCACCCTGTCCAATTCGGTTTTCTCCCTGTTGGAACTGGGAGTCTTCCCCTGCATCCTGGCAGGTGCTGAGATTCCAGGGCTCTGAAATGAATCTTTCTCTGGCACCTCAGGGGGGAACTGTATAATGGAGGTGCATGTTGGAGACAGGTCCAGAGTTGAATGGGATGTGGAAGGCAGGACGAAGGAAGGAGACTGGCCACCAGCTGCTGTCATGACCTGACTGGGTGTCTGCTCAATCCTCTGCTTCTTGCTCATCCCAGGATTGATGAAGTTAGAAGCCAGAGGGCGTTTCTGTAAAAATTATCAGAATTAGTTTTGCTTCCATTCTGAAAAAGCAGCATTTCTGAGCAGGCAATGGTTGAAAACACATCTGGTCTTACCTACAGGGAACTGGCAATTAAGGAAATAATACAGCTAAATATGTGCTCTATTTCATTCCTACTTCCTCATCCTAGTACTTAGCAAATCCTTCTGCAGGTCTACAGCTAAAAGGCTTTGGGTGAAAGACACTCCCTTCAGCACCTCTGTTGGTGCTGACTCCCCCAAAACAAGGAGCTCACATCAGTTTTATCTAACATGTCTCTCTTTCTGCTTAGACACACCAGGAAAAGACTCAGCTTCTGCTGCCACACAGCCACACAATTGACTAAAGCAGCCCCAAGAAGCTCCCAGTGGGGTGCTGATCCCAGCATGGGCAGTGCATGGAGGAGAACAAGGGAGAATAGCCCCAGTGTGGCTGCAGGTGTCATTGCTGCTGTTCTCCCCAAGAAACCCTGGATCATCCCCTCTTCCCTAGCAAGCACACACTGCTCCCATCCATGCACACCAGCAGCTCAGAGCAGGAGAGCCAGACATGGCTCTGTGCCAGCATGCCAACAGAAATGCCGTGGGCATGGAGGCAGGTGGGAAGAGGATGCTGGTGCCTGCAGCATTTCCTGCTCTGGCTGGAACAGTGATGGGGAAAACAGAGCTGTGTCCTCCCTCTTCTGTTTAAAGAGAATCCTCTCAATGGCGGAAGGCTTTCTGCACTTCTCAATTTATTGATGTACACTGCATTCACTAGAGTGCAGGTTTCATCTCAAAATACCTCCAACCTTTGCCTTAAATATATCTATTATGCATCATTTTCCAAGCTTCTTTTCAAAAGGTTTGCCTTGTCCTCTTGTAGTGGTAGAAAAACAAAGCATCTCTGGATTTTAAGCCTGACAAGTCACAGGTATTCCCTGATGATTCGGTGTCTCCTCCTCACCCATGGGATAGCTGAATCCAAATTGGGTAGAGGGGAAAAACAATATTCCTACAAGTGGATCACTACTGTAATTTGTCCTTTTTCTAGACTTCCTTGGGATTTCTATTCAAACAATAGCACAGGGATGTCTGTGCATGTTTGAGGCACTAGAACCCCCACATCATCAAGAACCTTGCACAGACACAGCCAGGTACCAAAAACATGTACCAGCTTGTCCTTAGCAGAGCTTCCTAGGCACCACAAGGACAGACAAGACATGAGTGCAAGTTTGTTGCAGGCTTTGACATTGCAACCATCTTGAAAAGCATAACAGAATCAAATTAGAAGTACACATTTCAGGTTTTTCTGTGGTAAAGGCAAGATTACTGCTTCATATCACTGCTTTTACACCACCAGCAAGTGTGCTTAAACATAATACATGCTACTGAATATTTACAAAATGCACAAAAATACCTGAGCAGGTCTCAGTGGAATATCTCTCCCAGAAGGTCCCAGACATGGTGCTTGGCTGGTGCTGGTGGCATTCTCAGGTGGAGCTGACCTTCTGTAGAGATGGTCCAACAATGGTTCATGTTACAAGACAAAAACATCAACTCTCACAGTTCTTTCCTCACAGGGAAAACAGAGCTTCCTTCCCCCAAGACTTTTCAGATATGGCATTTGTCCTGACTGAACTTACTGAGAAAGCTTGACTTCCAGAGTCTGTCTATCTATTCTGCTGTAGCCAGGCCAATCTTTCTGAATTTCTCTGAAGAGCTCTTTCTTCAGACTGAAAGAATTATTGCTTGGATCCAGGCTGGCTACCTACAGGCACAGATTTAATACAACAAATCTTCATTACACCTAAATGTAGACTACAGATTTAAAACTGATACTACAGAGCTAAAGCAAAGCTGAAAAGAAAGTCATGCCCCAGTTCTCCAGGGCTCTTTGTAATGTGAGGAACAAACTAGCTCTCAGATAGGAGGCACCAATATTCAAGTGTTGTCCACGGGGGATGTAGAAATTTGGATGTAAGTAAATCCCAAACTGCTGCAAGCATGTAGGAAATGTGACTTGGAAATCTTCTCCCTGCACCAGCTATCCACATTGATTTGCTCTCTAATACAGCTTTGAGAGTCAAGGTGCACGAGGCCAGATCTTTCCATCTTCACCACTTGAAATGCATTGAGACACCAGGTTTGTCCTTTCTATTTCCTCCTCTTTTGTCTAAGAACTGAAGAAACTTGAAATCTAAATGGGCTACTTCAGCTGGAATAGCAGAACATGGCCCTCGTGAAATTGTGAATGTTTTCAGGGTGAAAAAGCCCTGCCACTGCCCTGGGCAAAGATAGCAAGAAACATCAGAGGTTCAAGGAAAGAGTTGTTAAATGTCAGTGAGGGATCAACCCAAACTGCAGCCATGTTTGTCTGGAACAGCCTTCCCTGGAAGGCAATTGCCACAGATCCCAGCAGAATCCAAGTCCAACTGAGAGGCCACCAACTCCATGCAGATGAAATACTTCCCTATGCAGTTACATCCATTCTCTCCTCAGAGCCTTTTCCCAGGAACTTTTAAATACCACAACCAACTATTTCACACAGTTGAGAGTTTCACCCTGTGCAGCTACTCCATGAAGCAGTTAAACAGTGCAAGAAAAAGGGAGAGGATGAACTAAGGCATGAGGAGCAACAACATTTGAAAGACTTAATCGTTGCCAGCTATTCTAGCAATACAACAACAATGCCCCAAAAGTTGGAAGTTTTCTTTCCTTTCCACCTTGCAGTTTGGAAGAAATGCAAGAATGTTTATGGAAAAACAAACCAGGAGCATTTCCTATGTTGCTCACTAATTTCCCATTTAAACTCTGAAGTAAGACAGCTCAAAGTTAACATTCCTGGCACAACCTCCATAATCTCACCTCATGAAGAATCCTTCCTAGGCATTCCTTGTCCTTTTCCACAAGTCCCTCTCTCTGTAAACGAGCCAGTAACTCTGTCTCCTTGTAACTCTTCAGAGCCAGTAAATGAATCACCCTGTCCCTGATGGGTCGTCGGGAGACACCGAAAAGTCTCTGGACGAATTGTGCAGGGTTCATGGGCATTGTTCTCTTCCTCTCAAGCACAAAGTCTGGAGAGCTTTTTGGGGCACTCCTGAGCTCTGGTATTTTAACTGAAAGAAAGGAAAAACAGAGCAAGAAGTGTCAAAAGGGAGGCTGGGAGAACGCAAGGAAGTTAATTTCAATGCATGTACCAAGACCAGTAAACATCTATTTGATCAGCATTTATAAATCTCTAAGAATCCAAAGAGTGAAGCATTAGGAGGCAAGAGTCATTCAAAAAAGCTAGTAAAGAAGTGATAGTGGAAGGGAGGTTTTTATGTCGATTCTTTCTGTGCATGCTGTATTTCTATGCTTTTCCCAGTTTAAAAGCTCAAGCACTGAGCTATGTCAAGAATGACATGGACAGTGGGATTAAGTGCACCCTCGGCCAGTTTGCCAACCCCAGAGGCATGGGATGCCATGCAGAGGAACCTGGAGAAGCTCAGGAGGTGGAGCCCTGGGAACCTCATCAGGTTCAAGGCGGCCGAGTGCAAAGTGCAGCATCTTTGGGGTTGGGCCATGCCCTGGTACCAAGGCAGGCTGGGGGTGAAGGTGGGGAGGACTTGGGGGTGCTGCTGGCAGAGAGGCTGGGCACGAGCTGGCAATGTGCACTGGCAGCCCAGAAAGGCAAGCGTGTCCTGGGCTGCATCAGGGGAAATGTGGCCAGTGGGTTGAGGCAGGGAATATGACATGGCAGGCACTGTTCTGAAACCAGGAACTCGTGCCTGGAAGTTGAAGGAGACTTAATGAGTATTGCTGAGAAATCCTGGAGCTTTCTCTCTTCCATCACACACACCGAGACTGACCTTTTTTCACACGCTCCTTCAATCTCTCAATGTAGCTCAGGGTTTTCACATCTTTCCCCCCTTCCTGTTCCTTGCCCCATGCCTCTCCGATGTTCACCTGAAAACCTAATGGCACAAACATCACACAGGTAAATAACTGAGAACACTTTACACTTGCCAGCTGTCTAGTGAAGGCACTACTAATGTTTTGAGAAGTTAAATCCAATGTAGATACAGAAACTTCGCACAGCCTTCAAGCAAAACACCTCTTAAAATCATATCCTTGAGTGACTTCCAGAAAAAATTACCTGAAACCGTAACCAAGCATCACCATGAAAACTAGGAAACAGTTCTTCACCCAGAGGGTGGTCAGGCCTTGGGACAGGCTTCCCACAAGGCTGCTCACAGCACCAAGTCCACCAGAAAGCATTTGGATAATGTTCTCAGGCACATGGTGGTAATTTTGAGCCCACTGCTGGACTCAAAGATTCTTGTGGATCCCTTCCAACTCAGCATATTCTGTGATTCTGGGGCAAAGCCCAGTCCCTAACTGCTACTGCATGGGGCAGGTTGCAAAGGCACCCTGTAGGCTACCAGCAACAAGACCTGTCTGACCTGAGTTTCTCAAGGCCAGCCCAAAGCAAACGTGCCTCCAAGTTATGCAATTCTCTTACTGCTGCCAGTCTTCCAACCCCACATACTGCATGGTAAATATTCCCTTAGCATCTATGCAAACCGTCAAGAAGAATCACACCAATCATCATTCCCATGTGAAACAGAACTTCCCCAAGGAGAAAGTCTGAAGTTTGGATTTGTCTTTGCAAAAAGCCTACATGATGCTGGTATAAAATGCTCTGCACTAAGCCGAGGCAGAGCAGGAGCTGCACTTTCAGTGGCAGGGATGTCACTGCAGGCAGGTAACTGCAGCCACAGCCAGGTGAGAGCCCCTTTTGCTCAGGGCACGTGGCTCCACCTGGCTCAGATCACTGCTGCAGGCAGCACCGAGTGCCTGTAAGGGGAACGTCCACCTCATGTGTGCTTGGAGCCAGGCTCCCTGTGGAAACTGTCCTCAGAACAGAGTCCTAACAAATGACACCACCTAAACATGCTGTGCTTTGTGGGAAACAATGAAATCCATGGGGAAGATGACATCATTATTTTTCTTTCACTTTCCTTGAAAATAACCAGGCCTGCTCTTGTGGCAGCAGTCACTTATCAATGAACAAGACCTAAAATTTAATCAAGCAATGTTTCCCAGATTGACCTTATGAAGTCCTGTATGGGACTTCCTCAAGGTCATTTCCTGTCAATTTCAAATTCAGGTTAAGGGTTTAGCACAGTGCCTAGGTACTCCAAAGTGCAGTGGCAAACCCAAAACATTAGCTCCCAAGGCAGTGAATGGAAGTGCATGGCGTGCACAAAAGCCTCAAAATTCTAACCAGTAAAGCAGTATGGGAACAAGGAAGGACTGGCAAGCTTTCTGAGAGGAAAACAGGCCAACGGCTGAATGCAGTGACAAGATGCTGCAAGGCTGACATGAGGGAAAGCCACCTCCAGCTGAGATCTCTGAACACACCCCCTGTCCCAGGAATATGCTGCAAAATCAGTTACCAAATTTATAAACTTAGAGACATCAAGCAAAAAATGAAAAGCAACCATACCTCCACGTGGGTTAGAGGAATCAATAACCTGTGCACTCCCAGCGTGCAACGCCTCGCTGGCATTTGGCTGAAAGGAAAAACAAACATTCTGTAAAAACTTCAGCCTATACTCTATTGCTGCTGCCTAACTAGGCCCATCATTTTAAATGAGAGCTGTATTGGAAACATTTTGCTGTCCCATCACTCCGAAAGAACTGCTTTCACCCAGCTCTCCCTCTGAAAGTTGCCAGCTACAAAACTGCACTGAGGGAGCCACTGTCACTTAGCCTCTCTTTCAGCCAAGAGTTCAAGCAGCAAGTCATCCTTTCCCAATTGCTGGAATTGACAGGTACGTGCTTCCCTTGAAATCAAGTGCCTGAGTACAATTGAACTGGCCACAGCTCAGCTAACAAACCAGATGAGAGGGAGTCACCAATAAATCCCAAATTCGGGGCAGCACCCAACACTGCAATCTATCTGGTTCTAAGGAAGCACCTACTGGAGTCAGCGCTGAGAAAACTTCAACTGGAGAACATGAATTTGGACTCTTAACAGGTGCAAAAACCCTTTCTCTTCTCCTCAGCTCTAGATGCAATTATTTGCAGAGATGTGGAATGGAAACAGCTTTTCCTAAGTAACTCAGATGTAACAAAATTTGGGTTGCTTTGCCGAACTCTTCATTTAGGACAGAATGTGTCACATTCTGGTGGAGCTTAAAACTCACTAAAAGGTTTATTGGCATAAAGACACTTTTTAACAAAAACAGCCTGGTGCCACCCAACTGCTTCATTCTGAAGGCAAAATTGGCTGGCTATGAATCTAAACAGCTATTCATCTCCAATTTCCCTGAATTTTTAATGAAATGTGGAGTACCAGTGGCAAAATTCTCTAAAAGAAAAATTCAACAGTCTTTCAGAAATCATTCGATATTTTGCTGGTGACACTGTCCATCCTCCATACATGTCACTGTACTTTGCACCAAGAGCTACCTCAACGTAATTCCATTGAGTTTTCTCTTTCAATCATGTGTACTGGCAAAGCTTGGGACAGGGACTGGACATGAAGGGGAACACGGAGTCACCTGAATTTCACATTCTTTTACATAAGCTTAAAGAATGAATACGCTCCCTAAGAGCATCTGTGAATTTTACAGAAGAATGAAACAAATCACATGAGGTACCAAACACATCAGCTTGGATTACTTAGGCACCTTTTAATTGCTTCTTTAGCCTACATTTTTTTTTCCTAATTAATAATTTTTATCAACTTTGTAATGAATTGTTTAATTAACAATAAGCAGTGTATTAATCATTAGTAGAGTATTAGTCTAAAGCACTGTAAATTTTCACTTTCGAGAGTAGGTAGCGAAGTGTCTTTACACACTCTGTTGTCAGAGTTTGGTTATTAGATCACCAAAACTTGCAGTCTTGCTAAACTAACCCTGATGACCATCAATGAAAAAAGCATGAGGAAGTCAAAGGCTGGACACCTGAAATCTAAAATTCAAGGCCCTCCAAGAACATGTTGGAGTAAGCAGAAGATAAAGAAGAAACAAAGAAAGACATTTCAGGCAGTGGGGCTCCAGCCCTGCTCAGCGCATCCCGCGGGGTCAGCAGCACCTGACACCAAAAGCATGGCCAAGCCCCCAGCCGGCGCCAACCCGCAGAGCCCAGCAGCTGCCCCTCACCTGTTGCTGCTGGGAGCTCTGGGTCACCCTGACGGGCATCGCAGTGGGGTTTGGGGCCCTGCGGAGCACAGCGCGGTTTGGGGTCCTGCGGAACACAGCGGATCGCGCCCAGGCCCGCAGCTCCGCCATCCCGCTCTGCTGCAGCTGCTCCCGCTCCAACTCAGCCACTGCTGCTCTTGCAAAATCTGGAATATGGAAAACTTTGGTTAGGAAAAATGTTCTTTGATGTTTGGCCTTTGTGGCTCTCAAGCCTAATCTACGAGAAGGGAGATATTTTCCATGAAACAGAAAGTAGCCAACAAGCTCAAAGTGATGTCCAGGTGCTGGAAAGACAAAGTACTCGTTGGCAGAATTGCCTTGTTGAGGTGGAGGGCTTGACAGGCTTCAGTGATCTCCGACCTAGGGGAGGTTAGCAGGGCTTGGGAAGGAGGATGTACCTCTGATGGTGGACACAAAGAATGCAGAACTTATGGGCACAAGGACATTTGGCAGAACCCCCCAGACAAGGAACAAAGTAATAAAGCCAAGCCAGCAACTATGCTGAATCAGCTCCAGTGAAGTAAAAGGTAACTGCAGCAGGGGCAGATCACAGCCACCCACTCAAGTAACCAGCAAGAGAAAAGAAGAGAAAGACTGAGCAGGCAGATTAATTAGCGTGAGAAGCAAGAAGATCATTATCCAACAGCAGAGAGATTACTAATGCCTAAGAGAAGTAGGTAACTTGTAGTCAATGAAAACTAATTCCTTTCTTTGCTAAAATATAGAAATCCTAAAAAGTTCTGGTACTTGTGGTGTTGGCTTTGGGAATTTGCCACTGAGCCCCCTTTCTGCACAGAACTCTCAATAATTACCTCCACTCAGTGTGTGGATCGGCCTCCTCAACACCGCTTGCGAGAACCAACGCTTGCGAGAAACACTCCAAACGCTCAGGCACTCGCTAGCGCAGAGACACCTCCGCTCTCGCTGTAGCCGCGGAAGGCTCTGACCAGTCCTGCCACGGGCAAGTGACAACGGCCGTGTGTCCTTGGAAACAGGGAGTTCCACGTTCCAGGGTGGTCAGGATGTCACTGAGGAGCGGGATGGGGCGTGGTCGGGGCAGGGCAGAGGGAAATCCCAAGGAAAATGCATGAGGAATGCCCTGCCAAGTTCTGTGACTGATTCAGCTCCTTCCCAAGCACAGAAAGGGGCGCTCCAGCCGTCCCAGTTGCTGCAGCTGCTTGAACCAAGGCTCATGAAGCGTTTGTGCACAAAAGCCCTGTGTGTCCTTTGTTCTCTCAGAGCTGAAGGAGCAGCTCAACACCACTAATCAGGGCAGCAAGGTGCAGCCCTCCCAGCACAGCTCCGTCCTGCCCTGGCCTGCTCAGCCTGTGAGGCTCAGAGCACATCCACAGTCATTCCAATATCATCTCTTTGACAAACCCCCTGCGCATTTCCTCATCCCAGCTTCCTAAATGGAAGCAAGCCAACAGCATGCCCAGGCCCCCATGTGCTCTGCAGGAGGAGCTCACACAAAATAGCCAGAGCTGATCCTGAACACAATTACAGGCTGAGAGTTGTGCTGACTGCAGGAGGCCATTGAAGTTACTGACACGTGTGGAAAAATCTCTTCCACACAGCTTAGGATACTCTTACTTTCTTGCTCCCCATACCCAATCACTCTCCTGGTTTCAGTCAGCAGGCACCAATAAAACTCTTCTCAAGTCATTACAGGCAAATGCAAATCCAAGATGAAGTGGCAATGTAATGTCCAGAAGCTACACAGAAATGACTCTTGCAAGTGCTGAAGTGCTTGTAGAGACAGGTGCTTTGAGATGGTCTTTCCCACATTTCTTCTGGACATAAAAATGCTACCTGAAAGCCTGGGGATGGCCTTGGAAGGATTCATGCTTGAATCTCTAAGCATGTCAGCACTTTTCTTCAGGAGCCAGTTACAAAATTCTGAGCAGCTGGTGAAGGAACAATGTGTGCTCTGTCTCAAATTGTTGCTTAGGCTGAAGCTTTTGTGTGGACTGAACCATGACAGCAAATGCGCTTTTGGAATTGAAATGCTCCCAGCAAAGCTGTTCTTAAAAGTTGTATTGAATGTACTGTAACTGTTGCATTTCTGTCCAGTTTGATTCCCACTTTTACACTTCTCCTTGTACTCCTGCTATACCACATCATCACTTTAACACTGAAATCAAAAGCACCAAGTATAACCTCACTCAACAGCTCTTTTATCTCCTCAAGACCTAAAGCTCAGGTGGCTTAAAGATTGGCAGGTTATTGGAGCCTTAGTGCCTCTAACCTCTATACAATGGAATTGACTTTCCTGCTGATAAGAGTGCAGAAACTCATCCAAACTTTGGGCCCCTAGATTGCAACTTTACCAGCCCTGTAATGAGCAAGAAGCAGAGGACTGACCAGCAGCCCAGTCAAGTCCAGCCAGCAGCTGGTGGCCACTGTCCTTCTGCCTTGGTGCTGCCTTCCACTTCCTATTGTACTTCCAACTTGGCTCCAAGTGGCAGCTAAATTTCCCCCTGCACCTATAACCTGCTAGAAAGTGACAAATTCTGGAGTTCCGGAATCCCAGCACCTGCCAGGGTGCAGAGGAGGACTCAAAAGTCCAAGAGGATGTAAATAGGAACTGGGGAGACTGAAGCAGTGGGATCCTTTGGATTTCAATGAAGTTATTAAAGTGTTACCTTTGCTAACTCCTGTGTGGATAACCATGGTATAAAACTGGATTTTTAGGAGAAACATGGGCCTAAATTAAGGTGCAAACAAGCCCATATTCCAGAGTCAATATTACAGATGTTATTTAGCAGTAAATGTGAAGTAGGGAGATAGAATGAAATAGGAGGAAAGTGGCATGGTGGGGGGAAGAGCTGAGCTGAACACGATGGTGGGTTAGGCCAGGACGAGCCCTCACTTCCTGCACTGCAGTGTCTCTGGAGCAGCTGCAGCAGTGCTCTTGCATCCCCTCGTGGCATTTGCAGTGCAGGAGGGCAGAGACAAGTGTGTGTGTGAGTGTGAGTGGTAAAAGGCTGCAAAGTGCTGGCAGCTTCAGTAGCAGCAGTGATGTTGGCAGGGGCAGTCAGGCCTCGTGCAGCTCTCGGGCTCTGGGGCACCTCCCGCCTTTCGAGCAGGCCCGGCTGGGCCCTGGGCCATCTTGGATCAGCCAGTGCTGCTGCGGGGCAAGACTGAGGGGAAATGTGGCTCTGCAGGGAAGCACCTGAGGGAGGCCTGTGCTCGGGCTCTTGCCATGGCATGGCACTGGGCAGAAGCCAGTAGTCCAGGCTCCTGCTTTTCAGCTGCCTCCCAAAATGTTGAAAGGCCACTGCAGCTTTCTTCTCCAAACCATCCAGCACACAAGTCAGGTGTGCATCTGGCCTGGGATGCATCAGTGGCACAAGTTGTTGTCTGTCTTGGGACTGAATTTCAGCTTGTTCAAGTTTTACAGCTTGTAAAAATGAATCTCAGGGTGATTTGAAGGTTTCATTTCCATGTGGAGGGAATATTTTGATCTAAAACCAAGCTGTTCTTGAGGCCCAGAGGAGCAGAATCTTTGGTGTGGCAATGTTGGGAAGTGGCATCTGTTAGTCCCATTGCCTCTTCATCTTGAATTTCTATCATGAGCTTGGTGAACCCTACTTGCATTGATTGGAGGGAGAATGGAATGGAAAAGGTTTTAGTCTCTTCGGTGGCTTTAAGCAGAAGTTAGTTTTGTCCCTGTTGGGAGTTGTTGTGCTTTGATTTTTTGTTGTTGTTTAAGACTTCTCTGGAGGTTTGTTTTGGGGCTGTATTACAATTGCCTCCATGAGCAAAGCTCCCTGAATGGTGGTGGCTCACAGAGAATAGAGTAAAACTGAGCATATCTGTAGTGTTTTACAAAAGGAAAACCAGATCTGCAGGGCTTGGTAACCACTGAGTCTGCATCAAAGCTATTTGAGAGCAAAGAACATCAAATTCTAAACTTGGCAGAAATGTTTGCATGCCCTAATTTTCTTTGTCTTTCTCCTTCACAGGGTAGCCCCAGCTACTTGGAGATGAAGAGCAGGTGCCTGTATTTCCACAAGAAGCTGTCCATATTCAGCAATGAAATGCTGAATTTGTCAAGCAGCTAGTGGAGTCGTGGCACCAGTCTTCTGCTTCAGCCACATAACATCTCTGAACTCCGGCTATTTTCTCTCAAGCACAAGATTAGTTATCTTAGGATTTTTCAAGTTAATAGGTTTTAGTAGTAGACATTAGGTTTTTGAGAAGATTTAGTTAGGGTTGAGTTTTTGCAGAAGATTAAGTTAGTATTGAGCAGTAGATTAGTTCGTCGAAGATCGTAGAAGACAGTATAGAACTTTTCCAATAAAGAATTTTCATACTTGTGAACTCCTTCTCTTACTGTTGCTTAGATCATATTTGGAGTGGCTTTCTCATGGTCAATTCTTTTCTTCACTACTTAGGTTTGTCCACTGAAATAATTTTTTCAGCAGAAGGTGGAAGCCCAGTACATACAGCACATGAAGTTCTGCACATTTTTAGAAAATATTGAAGCAAATGGAAATCCTTTATGATAAGTAAAGGGGCGCTTTCCAGCATTTCTTGTTAATGCAAACACTTTGTCTTAAGTGGTAGAAGGTGTAGAAATTTGGACAACCTCCTCTCCAAATCCCTTTGTTTTTGACGGTTCCGGAGCAATGCACATGGGCTGCTTTAAGGTTTTAGATGGAGCAGCTCCCAGGACTGCTTGTAAATCATGGCTTCACCTTGTCAGTGAGCCAAGGAGTATCCAGATCCTTTGCAAGTGTTCCGTAAAACACACAGACAAGTGTTGGAGGCAAGGTACTTCAAGAGGTTAGAAAGAGAAATTGGGTTAAAGTGTCTTGATGGAAATTGTGTCCATTTGTTAGCTTTTTAAAAAATAGTCTTTCCAGAGAGACACAGATATTGATTCCCACACAGAGCTATGGAGTCTAGGCTTTTTCCTAAGTTTCCTTCCATTTAATTCTTCAGCTGACAGGGTAGAGGTGTGACCAGCAATGCCATAACCTCCTTTTGGGGTAAATTGACTGAGGGAGGACAATATTTGGGAACACTCAAACGGGGCTGTGAATGGCCTTGACTTCCTTGGAGAGTATTTTACCACATTCCTCAATTGTCTCCATGCCAACCAGGTTAAACTGTTGACATTAGACAGCTTGGGGCATTTTGTGATTGAACACCTGAGCTGTTGTTGCCCTTCTGTTGTCCTTCAACTAAAGTTCAATAAAATGTCACCTCTTAAAGCCTGAGGCTCGGGTCTTTTGTTTCCCCTGCCCAGGGGTTGCTCCTCCAGCTGCGCAGTGCAGCAGCACAAGGAACGCTGCCGTGGGGAGCAGGGGCTGAATTCTGCTGGGGTGCCTCCCTCCCCTTGGCCTGGTGGCTGCTGCTGCTTGACAGAGCGTGCAAGAGTGCTGCTGTGGAGAGTGGGCTGAGAGAGAGGGATTTTCATGGCTTACTCCTTCATGCCTTCTCTTTGCATTTATGGCATTTGTTCTAAAGAACTGTACACAGCAGAAAAGGAGTCATAGTTTCATACTTTAAAAGGTTGAAGCTAGAAATTCTCTGCTGACTGTGCTTTCCCCCTTTAGTTCCTTGCCTGTCTGGGCTGCCTTGCCGCAGATGAGGTGGATCAATGCTCTCATCCCATCTCCTTTAGCTGCTGCAGGATTGCTTAGGCATACTTGACATAGTCCTTTCACTTTTCTTGAAGTGCCTCACTGCTCTGCATTCTGATGTAGACCCAGTCCCCAGGTGGATGAGGATGTACCTGAGCATCCAAAGTCATCAGGGATGGTCAAACAACAAACTTGTGCAAAGGTGAGAACACTTTTCCCAAAGAGAATACACACAGTCTTAAATTATTTTCTCCTATCAGAGGACTTTCCCCAGAAAGTATTGTCACTTGTTAAGGTCTATCCATAGAGAATTTCATATGGGTTCCCTTTCTCTTTAGAAGCCACTGGGATTCTGATTTTCAAGAGTGCAAGGGGAAGTGCTTGTGGCCACTTCAGTGAGATTTCCTGGCAAATGTTACTCATTTCTCTTTTCAGACTCTGCTTTCTTCTCTCAACCTTTCTGCTGGGGTAACATCTCCATGGGGTATGAAGGTCCCATTGAACTGTGAGTGTTTTGCATTGACTTTGGGCAGTTTCAGCAATGCAATGAGTACCTCTGTCTGATAACATTGCTAACACGATCCCTAACCTGAGGATTATTTCTTTGAATATTACTTTAATTACTTCTCTACCTTTGTTGGTGGGATGAGGAAAAGCCTCTGGCCATGCAAAAAATGTCTAGGTGTCTACCTAACACACGACACGCTGTGTGTTGTTTGTGAGATGAATTGCATGGTCAGAGGCTAATAATCAGACCCTCCTAATGCTTTGAGGGTGCTGGAGGGTGTTTTGATTGGAAAGTATTTGATTCTTTTTTCTACTATTGCACTATCAGAAATCTGCTGGATTACTAGCCTGAGAAAATTCTGATTTCTCTTGACGGTGTTTGAAAGATCTGCCAAGGTTCCGGCAAAAGGTTTCTGTCAGTTGCTAACCTCACCATGTTCTTGCATTTTCTGTGATTTGTGGTAGATCCCAGTTGGAATGCTCAGTAGATGAAAGAACGAAGCCCCTTGTCTCTCACAAGGTTCACTGAAGAGATTCCTGTCGAAGCTGATCCAGTGGCTCTGTAGAGCTTTTCAAATGACTACACTTGACAGAAAACCATATCGAAGTTTTAAAAGCAAGATTCCTACATTTATACATTCCTTTCTCTTTTCGTAAATAATGAAGAGGAAAAGGTACATCATCGTTTGTGAAAATCAGATTTGAAAATGATTTTCTGGAAGTTCGATTGAGCCATGAAGTGAGTTGCTCATCCATGCTCTCTAAATGCATGTATTAAGCCCAAGAGAGGAAGCCATTGTAGAGTGAAGTTAAAACAACACACACTGGAAGGCAGCGTTGACTGCCAGAATCAGTCAATTCTTGTTGAATTGACCCCGCAAGGGTTTCTGCAGCCCGGGCTTTGGAAAGGCCTGCATCTGTCAGATGCCCCACTCACTCACACCTCATCAAGAAGAATGATTTCTTTTTCTCCTTCAGGAGGAACGTCCATGTGAGTACTGCTTTTGTTCGTGGCAGTGTCGACACAGGCAGGCAACTGGAGCTGAAGCACAGAATGACTCCACAAGTCAGAAAGTTATGAAGTAGGTATGTGTTTATTCCAGCTGGGGTGCATGGGGGGTAGCCCCTCCAAAAGCATGCACACTGTCAGCAGCACTTCACTAGGTTTATATTAGGTTACAGATTACATATGCATAAAGTTAGACAAAGCCCCTATACATATTCATTACCTATCCCCGCTTCGTATTATAATGAGTTCAAAGTTCATTTAAATATGCTCGCGCAAGCGCTGTGTCCCAGATTAATTGTGGGCAAGAGTCCCAAATGATTGATTATGACATGATCAATAGTCTTCATCATGATGAACTGTTCACCCTGTTCCCTTGCACATGCTCCCTTGGTCCTTGGTCCTAGTCCAAGCCTGAGAAACAACTTGTACCGGTCCTGGGGTCCAAGGGCAGGATGGTCGGTTACACTTGGTGCTTTCTCTTAATTATTTGGCTCTCTTCTCTCCATCCTCCCTGATACCAGGTAGGCACAAATTCATTAAGTGAATAACAAATGGATTGCAGCAGGCATATCTTAGTAAATCTTTATCTAATCTCTGGCTCTCTAAATCAGTTCAAAAATAATATTATTACTATTATCCAGCTTCTAGTTCTTTTACATTAATAATTTCTATTTTACCCTAAATCAGGAAGGGAAGTTTCAGGGAAGTTTCTGGAAAGTTTCAGGGAAGGGAAGTTTCAGGGAAGTTTCAAGGAAGGGAAGTTTCAGGGAAGTTTCAGGGAAGGGAAGTTTCAGGGAAGTTTCAGGGAAGGCAAGGCAAGGCAAAGGCAAAGGCAAGGCAAAGGCAAAGGCAAAGGCAAAGGCAAAGGCAAAGGCAAAGGCAAAGGCAAAGGCAAAGGCAAAGGCAAAGGCAAAGGCAAAGGCAAAGGCAAGGCAAAGGCAAAGGCAAAGGCAAAGGCAAAGGCAAAGGCAAAGGCAAAGGCAAAGGCAAGGCAAGGCAAGGCGGAAAAGTGTGCATGGGGTGCTGGGGGGACAGGGCGAGAGTGCCAGGGGTTAGATCGAAACATATCACCCTTCCACGGGTCCTAACTGTGATAAATACATATCATAATGTTGACTTTTCACGAATGTTACAATGGATACTGAGAAAGAAGTGGTCAAATAGAGAACCCAAATCTATTTACACTTCAGTCATCCTTGTTTCTTTGAGCTTTGGCCCCTTTCCACCAGCACAGTGCCTGTCTAGGGCTGAAGGCTGAGCTCTAATTCAAATTCAAACTGTAGCTGACAGCTTCTTAGAGAGGAGTGAATGTAGATAACAGCTCTGGCCTGATGGTTTATCAGATAAGATGTACAAGCATGCATGTAAAACCAGCACAGAAACTGCTGAATCATCCCCTGAAGGACCACACATGCTCCAGAGGAAAAGGTGAAAAGTGCATTGTGATGAAGACTACTAGGACTTTCACCCTGGAGGGGTCTTTGGGGGTCTCCAAAGACCACCAGGACATACAGAGAATGCGTGGTGCACATGCTGATGATATTAATAAATTCTGAGAAATGATTTGTATCATTTGAGAAATTATTTGTATCATTGTACCACTCCTATCCTGGGGAATGTAATGAATATTCATGAATTTTACCTATAACACTGTGTCTTTGGGGTACTGAGGTGTGTGTGTTTGGTGGAAACAATTCCCACACATCCGATGCATCAAATAAAGTAAATACCCACTTCTCTGACTTGGTCTCTGAAGTGTCTCTGGGCTCAATTTGGGCAAACCAATACCATGTGTATGATTTTAATTCTTTCTTTACAAAGGTAGTCTTGCTGTGAAAAATTGCTGTGTAATGATGATTAAGGTCTTTCTTTCTGATGCTAGCTGAGCTTAGACGCAGTAGTGAAATAGCTGTCATAGTTTTGTTAGAATGCTTGAACTGCCTGCTTGAACTGGATAACATCCCACGAATGGACCCTGCCTCTGACACTCCAACTATCAGCACCTGTCGCCTGCAGAAACCACAATCTGGGAGTGATAACAGAATCAATTAAAGAGGACTGTGCATGCCCCGAGGAGGCGGATCCAAGGTGGAGTTAGGCTAAGCAGTTCCCAGAACATGCAAACTAGTTTGGAGAAAAGTATGAATATGCATAATTGTTTATGAATATACATTAGGCTGAAGGGTATGTAAAGGGTGTCTCTGTCCATACCAGGTGTGCTTTTTTGGCTGAATGCCAAGCACCCAGAGCTGTACTTTCGCTTATATCTGTCGCCTAATGTCTTTTATTAAACCTTTTTAATCCTAACAGGAGAGTGGACCTCGTTTTTCACAAAACAACATCTCTTTGCTCCTTTCCATCTGATCTTCTGGGTGGTGAGGATCCCCCACCGCTGTGCTGCCACGTTGAAGAGCATAGAATCTGGTAGATTGATACAGGTTATGGACTAGTGGGAACGCCAATGTGCCTCCCCTGCAGGGAACTAGGTTTGATGCTGACCCTTGCAACAGTGTGGATCTGTTGCATCATCTCTCGTGTGGGGTCTGGGGACCCCTTCGCGGGGGCCTTTGATGGGCCATGACACCCCCTCAGCTGTCCTTCATGTGGATAAGCTTTTTCCGGAGTGGAGGGCCCCACAGCTGAGCTAGTCTGCACATTGCAGGTTGGGCGTTTCACTGCATCTGACTAGAGGCTTTTTCACTGCACACCCAAAGCCTTTCTTCTCCTCCCCACCCTTTGGTGTCAGGATCTGTGCGACCTGGCAGCTGAAGGCCCTGGGGCTATGGCCTGCACCCCAAAGGTGTTGTGATCCCTCTGTGAATGTATTCTTTTCTCCCAGCTCTGAGTTGTTACTTATCTTAATCAGCCGGCAGTTCAGGGTCTCAGTCAGGGTGTGGTGGTCTTCTCTGCAGCTTTTGTAATACAGTTTTGCTATAATATGCAAAAGTCCTTCATGAAAATGTTTAGGCTATAAATGATAACATTTCAGTCTCCAACACCATCTAAGAGTCTGCTCATCAAATCCAATTTAGAGAGGAAGAAGCTGTGGGAGGGGAGACTGTGCCAAAATCTGTATGGAGATCCAAATAAATGTCATCTGAAACCCTTCCCTTGCCAATTGATGCAGCCACTCCATCAAAGAAGGCCACTGGACTGATCAGACAGGACTTGCTCTTGGTGAAGTTGTGCTTACGTGTTCTCCATGTGCCTTAGAAGAGGTTCTAGCAGGATTTGTTCCATGGTCTTCCCAGACACAGAGGTGAGACTGACAGGTAGGTAGTTCCCAGGGTGTCTGTTTCTACCCTTTTTAAAGATGGATGCAACATTTTCCCTTTTCCAGTCGCCTGAAACTTCATCTGAATGCCATGACTTTTCAAATACTATGGCGAGTGCCCTGGTAATTATATGAGCCAGTTCCCTTAGGATTCTGGGATGCATCTCATTAGGTCCCAACAGACTTATGTATTTTCAGGGTCCTAAGGTGGTCAGTCAATCTTTACTTACAGCAGTAAGTAAAGATTTTGAGTAAGGCAGTAAGGAGAGATTTTGCTCCTCCAGCCCCCATCCTGCTGTTCACTGAGGTGAAGGAATAGAGAGGGTCATTGAAGACTGAGGTAAAAAATTGTTGAGTACTTCAGCCTTCTTCTCATCAGTTGTTACCAGTTTTCCATCATTGCTTACTGGGGGAGGTACAACTCCTTTGACCTTCCTTTTCTGGGTAACACACCTGTAGAGCCCCTTCCTGTTATTGTGTTCCTTGCCAGGTTCAGTTCCAGCTTTACCTTGGCCTTCCTCACCCCATCCCTGAACAACCCTACATCTCTATGCTCTTCTTGGGTCACCTGTCCTTGTTTGAACTGCCTGTGCATTTGCTCCTTTCCCTTTAGTTTAACAAGTCCAAACTCGGCCATGCTAGTCTCTTGTCTTCTTTACCCGATTTCTTGCTCCTGGAAATTCCTGCCTCTTGTGCTCTATGGAAAACAGGAATGCATACAGAAACACCCTCCTCAGAAATTTCAATATCTTCTAATTTTCTGTCCCATCACCCTTTCTTCAGCTTTATTCTCACTTAAAATATGGCTGTGCTTGGAGAGCAGAGGATGAGTGCATAGAAGACGGAGTACAGGAGGTCCTCAGACAGCCAAACGAACACACTTCCAGAAGCTGGTAGAGAGGAGGTCACACTCCATCTTCACTTCATCATCAGCTTTTATACCTATCACTTGGAATTCAGTTTACTGACTCAGTCTGAAAGCATTTTATTCAACACAGACCCTAAATTGCTTACCTTACGGAAAGAAAAGGCCTATATGTGAGAAGGACTGAATTGCATTGAGCTCCTGCCTATAAATAGCTAGGTTTCCTGGTTACTGTCCAAGGTCCCTAGGAACAGCTGGTTTCTCTTTGCATCACAGTACCATGTCCAGAGGACATTTCAGGAAGTTAGCATTATTTATTTTTGAGGGCTCCAAGGTGAGCATTTTTGCATACGAGTCATTCTTTTTGCATACTTTTGCTATTAATATTGTTGCTGTTACTCTTAATTTTCTTTCTTCTCATAGTTGTTTCCAGCAAATTGTTCTTATCTCAGCCTGTTATCTTTACCCGTTGTACCTCTGATTCTCAACTCCATCCCTCTGCAGTGGGGATGGGAAGGGGAACAGAGGGAGGGAGAGAGTGGCATGTGATTTGGGGGAGTCTCAGTGGGGGCACCAAATTTGGTAGTACCATTCCTAAATTACAACAATAACTTTAAATAAAATGGAAATTTAGGTTTCTCCAGAGCTGATTGTGTAGTTTTGACAGTTTTTCTCCACTTTTCCAAGCAACACTTAACAGTGAAGGTGGGAAGCTATCAATGCATAACAGAAATGGAAGGCTTGTGGGGAGGAAACATGACTAAATACAGAACATGTCATAACAAACATTACAAACACCCAGGCAAGTCTGTATTCTCAACACTCTTTCTTATCCTTAAGCACCACCTTGTTCCCCTGGAATGCACTGGCTCACCATACCCAGGATGTCATTCAGGTACCAGGAATGAGCCCTCCCCTCCCCTCCTCCCTCCCCTCCCTCCTCCCTCCCTCCCTCCCTCCCCCTCCCTCCTCCCTCCCCTCCCTCCCTCCCTCCCCTCCTCCTCCTCCTCTCCCCATCTCCTCCCTCCTCCTTTTTAAGGTAAAAAGCTTTAAAAGAAGCACGGCTGAAGAATAGAGTTGGACAACTTTCTGCTTCACATTGGCGTTATGTCATTCCCGTCTTGCATGGAATAATAAACCCTGACATCTAATTGTATTTCAAAATTATATTTGTAAGTTTGTATCATGAATGATATACATATATATAAACTGCCACAAGTTTCTCATTGACAGACATGCATTTGACGAAATGAGCATGTAAATTTCTGACAGAGTGTGAAGTATGTTCTGAAAGCAATTCTATTACAGGTATCACTACAATCAACACACTTCTGCATTACTTCCATTGACAGAAAAAACTCATCTGACATTCTCTCACTTTTCTCCAAGATCTCTTCTGATACCACATGCTCTCTTACACAGGAAAAAATAGTCATTACAATATTCATTGAAAGGTAGGAGATAACTGTCAAAGGGTTGAAAGTTCAATTTTCTGTCACAAATCAGTATCCTTTTCTATCATAAATACGTAAATCAGTATCCTTCCCTGATTTTAGAGGTTATAAAGATATTACAATTTTAAATGTACTTTCAAGCTTTCTGAGAGCTACTTTTTAAAAATAAAATTGCACATAAGAGACTATTAATGCATAATGCATATGAATGCATTAATTCCCTCCCCCCTTTTTTTCTAAGTACTCAACTAATGTACTTTAGATGGAAAAGACTGTTATGACTCTTATGAAAAGGTGTTATGACTCTTAAGAACCTAATTTAGCAATGTCATCTGTCATCAGCTTTACTTTATATTTGTTTGTAAGGAACCCGTACATAAAAGAGAGTGAGAAAAATTGCCAAAGCCATGGTTGAATATTTCCTATTGGAAAAGCAATTAATAATAAAAAGGGCTGACACAGAGGAGGAAACTCACCATAGCAAATTACTTCCCATACTAAATTACTATAAGGATTACAGCATTTAATCACACAATTTAAGACTCAAATTTTTGTAGGAATTAGTTATGGCAATTATAAGTTCCCTTTTCTGCTGTAATATGACCATCTAGAGAATGACCACAATGTAAATGTGCAAGACAACCTTGCTGGTTTACCTCCTTAAAACCCATTATTTACAGTATGTCTGAGTCTTGGTGTATTATGGAGATAGGCCTTATTATGGATTCTTCTGCCCTCTTTAAGGCTCTATTTTCTGGCTGCATCTTGCTTGATAGGGCACACTTCATAGGCTCTTTCACAAAACTTTTGTTTCTCAACAAAGGTTACTGATTAAATTCTTTTTCCTGTCTATTGCATTTCACTGTTGACAGGTGAGAAGTACAAATATTTAAACATAATTATAAGCATTATCAGCAAACAAGCGTTCTCCATATTTTCCACTGTTATCCCAATATGGTCTGCTCTTCATTTCTCTTTTTCATTCAATATGTCTTTGAAGACAAAGAGTAAGGTGTGATAAAAGTCTAACTGTAAAGCTGTGTTTCTTGACACCTGACTCATGAGTATTAGCTCTAACTCACTTTTATGTTGAAAACCAGTTGAGTATTAAATCAACTACTCTTTTCAGACCACTGTCTGTTCTAGAATTACAGTAAAATTTGATAATGAACTTTACTTCATGAATCTTCAAAGTACAGTTGCATCCAATCTTGTGTGTTTTAATGTAAATTGGCTGTGTGCATAATACTGGGAATCTAAGTCTTTGAGATTTAATTCATACTCTGGAAACAGTCCAAAGAGTTCTAAGTAGAAAATCATGGTACCATTCCACAGTTTCACAGAGGAAATAAAATAGATTTCTGTAACTGATATAACTGTCATATTTTTATCGTTCTTAAAACAAGCCCTATTTTGATAATGTTTACAAAACAAGAAAATCTTCAGAGAATATATTTTTTGTTTGCTTTTTTGTTTTTTTTTATTTTTGGGCATTTTTTTTGTTTTTTGTTTGTTTTTTGGGGTTTTGGGTTGGTTTTGTTTTTGTTTTTGTTTTTTGTTTTGTTTCCCATCTCACAAAAATCATAATTTGTGGCTGTATTATAGCTGTGGACAAAACAACATATTGAATTCTTGATGCTTTTTCAAGAAAGAATACTAGCAAGCAAAACACAGTTTTCAGAAACAGGTGAACATGTAACTTTAAATGGCAAAGAGTAATGCAAACTAAGACAGTATGTGTATGTGGCTATCATCAGTAAATATCTAGCATCTAATGAGAGCCACGAATGTAAATCTCTGAAATGCATACATTAGAGTTTTAAGAAGTAATCAAAGTGGTAAGAAGTGCTGTTTATTTTAAAACCCCAATCTCCAACCTTTTTCAACAGCAGACATCAAACATGCTTCCAACATCAGGAAACAGCCATAGGCCACTCACCCTTACAGAGAATATTCAGGGCTTCCAGGAAGGGACAGGACTCCCAAGGTTGCATCAAGCATGTGTATCATGCAGAGAGCTTTTGCTAAGAGTAGCATATCTGTACAGGTGAGTCTCTGTGTACACCAGAGCAGCCTGGAAGAGAGATGAGCTGCTGTCATGAGAACAATCAATATATGGCACTCATGGTGGTTCCTTTTACTGGAGGAGACCATTTTTGTCCTTTTGCTCATCACTTGGCCAAGACAGCTGTGATTTCTGGGGAAGAGAGCAGAAGATTTTCAGAAAGTGCTGCAGAGGAGAGTGTTTGGTAGCAACATGATTCTACTTCAACTGAGAGACAGTGTCTCTTAGAAGTTTACAGTGTCTCTCTGTGGTAGAGAAAGAGGCTGCAACAGTCCACAGGCTCAAAACATGGGGTACCAGAGATTTGGATCAATTCAGTTACGAAAAAATAAGCAGGGGAACATGACTGAAGGTCATTTATAACATCTAAATCAAATTGGGACCCCTTCTGGCTTTCATCTGGTAAACAGCCTAGATTCTCCTGGAAGCTATTAGACCTGAAGATAAATGTGAGAATAATGAAAGAAAAATACAGTTCATTGGGATACCTAAAGACATCATTTTAGAGGAAAACTTGGCAAGGAAACATTTGCTCAGACCAGCAATAAGAACTAATTTGAAAATCCTTAAGTAAATTTATTGGTGCTATAAACCACTGATTTTTTTCTAGTTGTATATTGATAAGGGAAATGATACATTGATACATCCCATGATCTAATAAGTAACCAAACACTGGCAAAACAACCTTGGAGAAATCCTGGGGATGTAGGCCGAGTTCTGGGAGCATAGATAAGATAAAAACAGCCTTGGAAATTGCTGGAAACCAACTGCGCTTGGTCAGAACCAGGGGTCAAGCCAGCAGATGCCACAATTAAAGACCCTGAAACAGACCTCTCAGGACCAAATAAGGACTTCTGATAGGGATTGGACTATGCAAAACAGGGCAATGAATATACATCAAGCAAGTGAGGATACCTGATAAATATGTAAACAATATGTGTAATATGAAGTCTTTCTTGCCTGTCTTTGGTTACACGAGATTAGAGGAAAATCCTCTTTGCGTCCAGCATGCTGTATTAAAGAAAGAATGCTTTCTAATGCTTAAAACTGTTTTACAAAGTTTCTACCAGCTGAGTTAGGTATCAATACAAAATGATTTCTTTGAAACAAATGAAAGTAGCTTGTCTACCTTCAGTAACTTGTTATTGCAAGAAAAGCAGACTCTATCTGGCAACTCAATTTTAGAAAAACATAATGAAAAGAACACACTTTTAACTCTTACTGCTCACCTGCCTAAAACAAGAAAAGAGAGAATGGATAAAATGCAGTGATTTTATTGGCAAGTTTCACCCCCAAAACTCTATTCCAAAAAGAATATAAACTTATGTGACATATTCCTAAGTATATGTTCATGATCTAAAATAGAAAGCATAAGTTTGTGGGGTTTTTTTGGTAGCATTCCTTTGTCCTCTTAATTACTTCATGTTCTTGTGTAGCAGTGTGTCTGCAGGTTTTAGTGGAAGCAGGCACCACAGTTAGAGATCATTGACCCTGCGCATCTCCCTTCCCCTATCCCATATTTAGTTACTGTGCTGGAAAGTTCTTCTTTGTTCCCCCTAGCCGAGTTTCCCCATTGGGTTTCAAATTTTTCTACCTTCCCTCCTCGTGTCCCCATTGCCTGGTGTCTCTGTCAATCCTGTACCTCTCGCTCCGGTTGGTCCTCCCATGTAAACCCCTCCCATGCTGCAGCCCCTCTTAACCTTTTGCATGGTCACATTCGGCTCTCGTGCTCCGAATCCTGCCCGTGTCCATCCTCTGCGTCCCTCCCCTATCCCACCTGCCTTCACCACCCCGCTGCTCCTCCCAATAAACCCCTGGATTCCGATCCCAAGAGACTGCATTTCTTTCATTATCGCCTTGTCTCCTGCTGGCCTCCGTCCCCGGAGGAACTCCGTGCCATCACCCGCGAGCTTCACTGCTGCGCCCGGCTGGCGCGGTGGGGTCGTGGCGGCTCACCCGCTTCTGTGTGGCTTCGGGGCTTGCCGCCTGACGCAGAGCAGAAGCTACATTCTTGGGCACAAACAGTTGATCCTGGCACTGCTAGAGCCTTTTGGTACCACAAGGATAAACGGTAATAAACAAACAAAAAATTTAATGCTAAACACGGCGAGATTTCTGAGTCCCTTCAAGGCATTTTGGCAAAAAACTTACACTGAAATATAATAATTATTTTAATTATGATAAGCATTTAGTGAAGGAATACTATGATAAGGACAACATGAATAGAATACAATAGAATAGAATATACATTAGTCCCTGGCTCAATAACTGCATATGTGCATGAAGTGCCATTGCATAGGTACATGAAGTACCATTCCATGTCTCCTCTGGGTCACATCTATGTGCAGCATCAGAATTCCATTCAAAACCTGGTTTTAGGCAGTATTTTTCAACTTTCAAAATGTTCCTTACCTTCACATTCTAGATATCACTTTTATGTTCAGGAAATCATTCTGTCTTTTTCACCAAGTTTTCTTTAAATAAAATAGCTCAATTAGTTTTTCCAGAGCTAATGAAGACATTTCAAATAACAATTATGTAGACCTAAATGGCTAGATTTTTAAAGGCATCTATCTAAAAAGGCACTCAGCTGCATTCTAAAAAGCAGTCGAGTCTAGAACTGATCATACATACATATAAAATGTGTCACTTTTTCTTTTCTTAGAAAAGTTTTATGCATGTTTTTTTACAAAATATATCTGTAAATTCTTTGCAGAGCACATTCTTCTGCAATGTTTTGCAACAATCTGTAGTTGTTTAGTTCACATATCATTGGGGGAAGAGTCATTAAAAGAAAAGAGATTAAATTTTTGATCTTTTCTTAAATTGACTACTCAAAAAGTTTTCTGATCTATGCAAGGATAAGTACAGATGTATTTAGACAAAGATGTCCTCAGGTAGTGTAAATAATAGAGACTAGAACGTGGTTTGGAGACCTACAGAATCAGATAGTTTCAGGGTTTAAGAGCTTAATATGGCCTACAGGGGCAACAGGCAGTGTGTTCTTGGGTAACCTCCTATCAAAGAGAAGAGAGTGGTCACTTCTGATGTTTTCATTTCTCAAGATCACCTGAAAGTCATTCCACAAGGACTTCATAAACAATGAAAAGAAACAACTTGAGATTGGTTAGAGAGTGGTGCTAGCAAACACCAGAGCTAAGGGTCTGATGCTTGTACAGACCTTTCACTTCAGAACTGGACCTGATGATCCATGTTGGCCCTTTCCAACACAGAATATTATGTGATATAGACAGACTGATAGAGGTGAGGGAAAAGGAAATAGATATGTTCTGTATGATGCCCTTTGGTACCAGAAACGGGCTTCGCTTATACCCTTTGGTACAAGTACCAGGAAACATATAATGACATTGTAGTTGAACTATAGCTAAATGAGACAAAGAAAGAATATACAGAGCTCCTAAGTGCGTTTCTCTGAATTATTGTTTCATTTTCTGATGAAAAGACCTTCTCAGACATCCTTCACCTTCACATAATCATGTAAAGTAATTTCTCTGCTCTTTCAGTTCATTGGCAAGGCCTATTTTATGGAAGTGAACAAAAATTGACCAGTTTTGTTTTTCTCAAAGGTAAAACTCAAGTGAGCTCCATTATTTTTAATAGAAAATTTAGAAGTCTCAGAGTCTTTCACTGGCACTCAAGTTCTTCCACCTTTCAAGTGTAAAATAAGAAAGTTCCTTATTCCTTTTGTTAATGAAAAAGGTTCTACACTTTGACTCAGAATGGGAGAATATAACTCTAGGACACTTCTTTCAAAAGCTGCTGTTCACCAGAATGATCACAGAACATTACAATTTTTAAAAATTCTGCTTCCTGTCTTTCTCTCTAACCAATAAATTAGACAACAGTTACTAACAGTCAAGTACTCTGAAAAAATCTAAAAATGGTTGCCAAATCAATTTCCACATGCAGGCTTGAAGTTATGTCACACTTCATGAAAGTATTACAGCTCTCTCAAAGCAAATTTTGGCCTACAAACTCGAAGTTTATTTGTACCTGACTTGAATACTGAACGAATCTGTGCATTTCAATGACTAAACAAGAAAAACCCAAAATGCCCAAAATAAACAAAAAAAACCCCCAAAAAATGCACCCACAAAAAACCAAACCAAAACCAAAGAAACAAAGAAATATATAAGGACTTCAATAATTCAGCAATTCAATAAATACCTGAATTGGGTTTCTCTCTGAAAACCCAAAGACTGTCTTAATCTGCTGATTATAAGCACACTAGCTTCTCATTTAAGGGAAAAAAAAGACCTTCAAAAACCAAATTTCCCTGTCCATACAGCACCAGAACCCTTGGTTTTAAGGATGGTCGTTTTGCCAAGAGGCCATTTTAATATAGTCATACTGTTATGCCATAGTGTTTACTGACAAAGGAAATTCTTTTTTTTCTTTTCCCCTCATGCATCTGGCATGTAGTTTACCCCACCCTATGTCATCATATCACCTTGAGCAAGAAAACCAGCACTGTTAGACTTTACACAGGCCATGCATCATGGACATTTCTGTAGGACAATTTAACATCAGTGACTGATGTTCTAGGAAATATTCTTACTTGACTTTTGAATGTAACACTTTCCTCTGTCATAAGTTCCTGTGCTGCAAAGAAGTTGCTTGGACTTGACAAGGGAAAATATACCTCAAGGGAATTCATAGGAATAGAAATAGAAACAGGCTGATACATATTGGCAGTGGGAAGACCTGAATCAGTCAAACTCTGTCAAAGTCACAGACTTCATAAAAAGCTATCACAGAAGCTTAGTCACATGCTTCATCCCTCCAGCACTTTCAGCAAAATCTGTTCATATTATTTGAAACATTATTCCCATTCAAAGGACTACATTTTCCCAAGCGGAAGACAGATGATAGTTTAATGGCTCACATGCTTTTAAAATCAGTTTTACAGTTTCAAATTCAGATTCCTCGTGTGACACAAGACCTTGAATCTGTTTTCCCAGTTAACCAACTGCTAAACTTGTTAACAAGTTAACTAATCGCTGTTTTTACATTATCTAGATGTGATTTTAAATGACCCTATATGATTGATACACTGGTAAATTCAAAGCCTCTGGGATAATGAGTCTGCTTCTGAACAAAATCTGGTTGTTGCCCTTGTTACTTCAACGGCAGAAATATTTCTGTCCAAGGCTTCTTTGCTACTCTGGCATTTTATCCATTCCCTTCAACACAGTGACAAATGACAAAGAGCTCACTGCCAACTGTCCCATTCTGCAGGCACACTACCCTTGAAATCCTTGCTGTAATATAGACTTTTAAAAAAAAAGGAAAAAAATTAGCAAATAAAAATGATCTTATAATGGATTATGACAACTAAAGGATTAAAGGATTATCCTATCAAAACAGAGTTTAGTTGAGGAACAAAGTGACACAAAAGCAATAAACGTTATGGCAGTCACTGTAGCATTATCCTAAGCCAGGGTCCTGTCTTCCAGGTTGGTTGACTACTCCATCAGCTTAGGCTGTGGTCCGCCCAGACACAAACCCTTCCTGGTCTTTCCAGCACTGGACCACAGCTGAAGCAAAAATTGGAATTTTCAGGCCCTACTGCTTTCCAGACCATACTTTTCTTTATTGTCGAGGAATAGATCTGATGCAGACAGCTCGGTAGCATCGGAGGACAAGCTTGGGCTGTTTGTGTTACTGCGCCGTGAATAAACGAGAGATGAGGGAAACCCGCTCTGACGGTGAGTTGGTGTGTGAGGAGACAAGCGGGAACCCATCGGGTCACTGGGGCCGCCGCTGCCAAGGGGCTTCGTGAGAAACGTCGCCTCACTGCTTAAACTTTTGAAAGAGTTTATTCACGCTTCTTCAGAGTACAAATAACGACAAAAGGCTCAGGCTCTGGGGCCCGGGGAGGCAGCTTTGATAGCCCCTAAGCCCGCCTCCTTCAGGTGCGATTGGCTCCTTGCCTTCTGATGGATTGACTGCTTGCCTCGCCCTCTTCTGGCTTAACCATAACACTTTAAAATCAGACATATCAACCAATAACCATAACAAAAACCTCATAACCCTTTACGGAAGCCAGCTCCGTGGTTTCATTTATATCAGGCTTCGATGTCAGCAGTGACAGCTCTGGCGTTGGGAGGTGGCTGCCAGGGAGTCTTATAAATGGTGACACTGGGAAGTTTCTGTAACATTTATGCTTTCACTGAAGTCAGTTATAAAATTTCCATTCTTTTGCACGTAGAATGAGGCTAAAATAGAGGACTGGTTAAAAAAAAAACCAAACAAAAACCACAACAAAAACAACCCAGCCTTAAACGTGTTGCATTCGCAGCAACTCCTCACCCGCGCCCAACTGTAACTGACCACCCGCACTAAAAGGGTGGCGCCCCCGCCAGACATGGCGGACACAGCGCAGGGGCGCTTCCGCTTCCGGCGGCTGCAGTGACGGCGGCGGGCTGCGGCCGCGCTGCGGGGCCGCGCTGGGCGGGAGGCGCGGGGAGATGCGGCCGCCGGCGCTGCCCCAGCTCTTGGCGGGGCTGCTGCTGCTGCTGCTGCTGGTGGTCGCCCGCTGCGAGGAGGCTGCAGCCCCGCGCCCCCGGGACGCCGCCACCGCCTCCCCGCGCCCCACGGAGGCGGCCGGCGGGGCCGCCACGCGGAGCAGCAGCAGCAGTAGCAGCAGCCGCCTGGCCGAGGTGTCGGCGCCGCCCGAGCAGGGCGAGCCCATGACCCAGCGTGCCCTGTCCGTGCTGGTGCTGGCCAGCGCCGCCCTCATCGTCTACTTCGTGATCCGGACCGTGCGGTGAGGGCGGGGAGCGCGGGCGGGCGCGGCCGGGCTGCGGAGCGTGTCGGGCGCCGCGGCTGGTGAGGGGCGGGCGAGGAGCTCCCGGCTGCGCTGGAAGCTCCCGGTGCCGCTTCCTGCTCCAGGCGGGGAGGAGCTCTGTCGGCTCCGCTCGTGTAACCGACAGCCGGTGTTGGGCCTTTCCGGACTCCCTCCTGTGCTCTCCGGGTGGACTTGTCACTGTGCGCATCCCTCAGCCCACCTAAATTTATTTAGTACGTTCTGTGAGTGACTTTTGTCCCGTTTGCAATCTTCTGTATTTTTGTTTATTATATATGTTTTATTTATTTGCTTCTCATTATTTATATGTTTGCTAAACTACCGAAGTTGTCCTTCTCCCCAGCTTAGTAAACATCTTCTATGCTTTCTTTCACAGTAAAATAAACCTATTTTGTGTCTTTTTAAGAAAAGGGCCCTTATAAAGCTTGCAGTGCCAGTTAGTTGCCTTTATGTTTTTCATGGAAACTACTGACCACATAACTTGATGTGCTTTTGCAGTTAAGTACAGTGTTTGACACTGGTTTTTTTGTTCTTGCAGTTTTACTTCTGTCTCTCATGCTTTAACTTGAACTCTTTAGGGCAAGGCCCAAGTGTGTGATTATGCATTAAGCACATCAATTATGGAGCAAGATCTCTGTAGTTTTCATTGCATTTAGATATACTCGTTGTGTCTAGTACCTGCATAATTTAACCTAGAAAGACAGTTGAAAGACAGTGTTCTGTGTATGTCATGTACTGAGGTATACACTCTAAATTATCTAGGATGTTTTGATTGTTCCACAGTTTTTAAAGATCACTCTTGAGAAGCCTTTATTTTAGTCTTATTTCCATTAGGATGCAGATCTCAATAATATAATATCTTAAAGGAAGTGCCATAATCTTGTTTAAGCAAATGAAAATACACAAGGGCACTTCTCAGTGTTAGTGTATCTTCTAACAGCAGCCCATTCAATTTGGAGCTGTGAGTAGTACTATGGAAAGGCCAGGTAAGTAAATAAAAGCCTGGCATTGCAGGAGCTGGAGAAGAAAATGATCAGATTGCCATTATTTTCTAGATGAGTGGTAATTACTTGATGTTCTGGTTTTGGCAGTAGGATGCTGTTCTGCATTTTAAACTGGAGTGCTGTCTCCTAGGTGCAACTATAAACCGGAAGCTTAATACCTCATATTATTCTGTAATTCTGCTGCATCTTTCTTCTAAAATTTGCCATGGGTTAACTGTATGTTTTTGAATTTGAACTTGTAGCTGAAATGTTTTTGCAGTGGATGTATAAGATACCTATAGATTTAGTGCAAACGA
Source organism: Lichenostomus cassidix (assembly GCF_008360975.1). NCBI lineage: Eukaryota > Metazoa > Chordata > Aves > Passeriformes > Meliphagidae > Lichenostomus > Lichenostomus cassidix. Next base: position 11,613,177 of record NC_139511.1, on the reverse strand, counting down.
CCCATTTTTTGGATAGGTTTCTTGGCATGAAGACATATCTTGTTCTAAGACATAAAAACTTGACAGCTTTTTGCAAACTTTCAAGCAGGTCACCTGCCCAGTGGATGAAAGGAAGAAAGCGGATGTAGTGTTTGTGGATTTTAGTAAGGCTTTTGATGCTGATCTTCATGGTATCCTTCTTGGCAACCTCTCCAGCTGTGGGGTGAGCAAGTTTGTGGTGCACTGAGTGAGAAGACAGCTGAATGATAGGGCTCCTAGGGTTGTAGTGAAGAGGGCTGCGTCTGGCTGGTGCCCAGTCACCAGTAGTGCTCCTTGGGGCTCAGTTCTAGGGTCAGCTCTGCTCAAAACTCTGCTCTGGAGACAGGAGTTGAATGTGCCTTTAGCAACTTTGCTGATGACACCCAGCTGGGAGGTGCATTTGACTCTCAAGGTGGAAGAGGCCTAGCAGAGGGATCTAGATAGATTGGAGTATTGGGCAATCGCCAGTGGCATGGCATTTAACAAGAGCAAGTGCTGGGTTCTGCAGCTAGAGCAGGGAAACACTGGACAGTACTATTACTTGGGAGAGACGTGACTGGAGAACAGCCATGCAAAGAGGGATCTCAGAGTGCTCGTTGACAGCAAGCTTGGTGTGAACCAACATGTGCCCCAGCAGCCAAGAGGGCAAACTGCACCCTTGAGTGCATCTCACACAGCACAGCCAGACAGTCAAGAGAGGGGATTGTCCCACTATATTCAGCATTGTCATGGCCTTGCTGTGAGTACTGTGTGCAGTAAGAAGCATACTAAGGCACTTCAATACAACCAGACTAGGGCAGCCAAGCTGGTGGGAGGGCTGCAAGGCCTGTCTTGTGAGCAGCAGCTGAGGATTCTGGGTTTGTCTAGTTTGGAGAAGAGCATGCCTGAGGGGTGACCTTATTGCTCCCAGCAAGTCCCTGAGGAAGGAGGGACTTATCTTATCCCTTCTTGCTAAGATCCAGCCATAGGATGCTTGGGAATGATTCAAAGTTGCATCAAGGCGGGTATAAATTGGACATAAAGAAGCATTTTTTTACTGGTAGGGTGGTCAGTGACTGGAACAGGCTTCCTAGAGAGAAGGTCTGTGTTGAAGAGGCATTTGGACAATACCCATGGTACTATGCTTTAAATTTTTGATTGATCAGGCAGTTGACTAGATAGTAGTTGTAGGTCCCTTCCAGCTGAGCTATTGTTTTTTATAACAGTCTTAGAGTAAAAGATTGAAGTTAGTTTTTGTTAACACTCAGGATACTGCTTTAGAGTCATAGCTATGACCAAACATGCATGGTACATAAGCATCTTCAGTATTCTTATAGTTGTAGTTTTTTGACTAATTCCTATATAAAGAAGGGTTTGAATTGCACATGATTTGTTTATCCCTTTTTCAACAGGATTTGCATGAATCTAGAAATCTGCACCACCTTTGTCATATTTTTTTTTGCATTATCTACAGTCTAGACAGTTGCTATGACTGCCTTACATTACTCTCGACTCACAGTAGCAACTCACTTTCCATTTTAACCCATTAAGGAAAAAAGGTAAAGCATATAGTGAGATTGACAGAAATATTGACTGTATGGTAGCATATACTGCCTCTTCTTATTTTCATTTTTTCATTGTTTAAAGTAGTTTCTTATCTACTATGGTGTCCATAATACTTCTTGTAGTCCAAATTACTTAGCTTCTGCTTTAGTGAAAACAAAACAAAAGTCAAAATATGTGTAAAACAACCTTATTTTTTCATCACAATCATCCTAAAAGTTTTAGAATTTTCTTGGTGCTTTGAAGTACACAACTTCTTTATATGTTGAGGACTAAAGAACAGATGAAATAAATGAAGAACATGGAAGGGACTTTGTCTCGAACTGAAAGGTGAAGTTGTTGTCTTTATTACTAGCCTTAGGTTTAAATGAGAAGGCTGGGTATTTTGTTCTGTGCTAAAGCACTTAAATGCCTGGGGTAACAGTTGATGCTGTTTCACATTGTAGTTGAAAGTGGAGGAAATGGTCATGTTGATTAATTTTTATAACGTCAGAAATTGGAGGACTTTGAATAAGGGTATGTACTTTCATCTCCTTCCCATTCTAAAAAGGTTACATTTGCTTCTCAGTTATATAATTCCCTGGAGTATAGTGAAAATACAAACCAAGACTGAATGCTGTTGTGTGTGCTTTCAAGAAGGGTATTTAAACAAGTTTTGTAAGTACACCAGAGTTCAGGACAGAATTTGAAGCTGAGAATCTCAGTATTGTATTTGATATCTTTGACAAGATAGTTAAAATGGTGCCTAAATGTGGGACAGGAAAGCCATTATGCATAGTACAATCCTATAATGTATTATATATAGCATGATAGCACATACTATGATATCATATTAACACTTTTTTTTATTAGCTCTGAAATATTCTGTGTTTAAGTTCCTGAATATTGTAAACAAGTTTCGTAGGCCCCTAGCTTGTAAATTCTGGAGTTTCTGAAAGAAAGGCCTGTTACTACCTTTGAGTTTAGAACTAAATGCCTGGATATAAATGCTTTCTTTTTCTTTTAAGTTCTATAGCTTTCACGTAGTTGCTGTTTGCTAGTTAGTTAAAGTGACTCTGTCAGCATTCTGTAAAAAGATGCCTTTGCACAGTGTTTGGTGAAGTGTCTACTGATCCGAGTTCTGGAACTTGAACAAGGCTTGTTCCATGGGTGTTAGTGTGGTTCTGGAAAGTCAAGTGGAATGGTTCATTGTGTAGATGGCTCACGTGGGACCCAGACCCATGCAGCAAAGTTGTGGAGAGTGACAAAAGCAGATGTAAACAGTCAGCTCGTGTGTGATAAGCACTGTGCCTTAATTGTGAAACGTGAGTCACTGTCTCTTCGTTCTGAGCTTTGTGAAGCGTACAAGCCATTGACTCTACAATATCTGTCTTATTCTAAAGTGTAATTATAAACTATTTTTTTAACTTGATCTCTATAAAAGATTTCACAAACTATAATAAAAAATTTCCATGTCAACCATGAATTGTGTTATGCCTTTGCTAAAGCTTTGTTTAGTTTCTGCCTGGTTTGATCTGTTGTTCTTTACAGATGTGTAAGACACATAGAGAATATGTAGCAATGCAATTTTTTTCTCAGCTAGAAGTATGCTTTTGCATGTATTTCTACCTGGCTCTTATATTTAGCTCCTAAGTTACTTTATAGGCTTTTTGTATTTACTACATTAATTCTGTACAATACTACAGATGACATTCCTACTGGCCTTAATCATTTCATGTAAACTGTCGATACTTAGAATTGTCTGACCTCTGAGTTTCATAGAGCTAAGTGTGTACATCACAAATTTTTAAAAACTTACACTAAGTATCAGTATAGCAGTATTTACATTACTGGATCAAAAAGTAGGAAAAAAATTACATTACTGGAATGTTTTAAAATACTTTTCAGGTTCAGAAGGCGAAACAGAAAAACGCGAAGATACGGAGTTTTGGATACGAACATAGAAAACATGGAGCTGACGCCATTAGAACAAGATGATGATGATGATGATACAACACTATTTGATGCCAACCATCCTCGAAGGTTTGTATTTAGACCCTGAATGTACTTCTAGCAATAGAAGTGAAGGAGTGTGGGTGATAAGCAGTTTCTCTGAGAAAGCTCACTACTGTGTTTCATATGCATAGTTGGAGAAGGGATGTCAAGATCACTTGAATTTTAAATGGGCAAGAATTTAGTGGGCAAGAAGATAAACACCATTTGTCTTCAGCATGTGAGTTCCAGAGAAATGGAGAGGAAGGTAGGATTATTTTTGTTACAAATACAGTGTGTCATTGTTGAAGCGAATGTTAAAGTCAACAACTAGCTTTTACCTTTCTCTTGTTTTTTTTATTTTCTATTTTGGAGGCTCCTCAGTTTTTCCTGTGTATTCTCACCTATGAGTTTGGCTTCAAGCAGCTTTGCTTCATTCTGCTCTCGCACTGCTAAAGTAGTCAGCAGTTAGTTGATGATGATCCTGCAACAAGTTTTACATTTGTTACTGCTGCACTGAAAGATTCATATTCTTAAGCTACTCTATGAAACTGTAGGTACAGGAAAATTTTGTTATATTTCCTTATTGTGTTTAACTTTTGTTATGTTTCCTTAGTGTCCTTACATTTAAACACTACGATCAATTCAAATGTAAATTTATGCAATTCACACTTAAATTTTTTCCTTATTGAGTAATGCCATCACATTGCATGTGCAAAGGTACAGTAAAAAGTTGATGGGATTATCATGAGAGTTCATACTGAGGGCTACTTGATGACTGTCAAGTATCAGAAGAGATCAGATGAATTCTGCCAGTCACAGCAAGTAATTGAGTCACATTGTTCAATGTGAAACCAGATTCAACTCCCAGGCAAAATGCAAACGCAGTATATGATGTCTGAAATGAATTAAAAGTATTGGAGTAGTAAGTCAGATGTTCTGCTGTTTATCAGGAGGAACTTTGGAGTTTTGGAACTTGAAGTGAAAGGTCCAGTCTGTTTTAACTTTGTCTCCCTGGGGGGAATCTTTCTGATTTAATTTTTTTTTTAAGTCAAAGCCCCTCTTGATTTTTTTCTCCCCTATACACCAAGATAAACTAGCTGGAATATCTCCACTTGCCATTCCTCTGTATTTAGAATTATGTGACATTTACCATTACCCAATGTTACTAGTCTTGTTCCAGTATATATATATATATATAAAATATAATACGTAATTGTCACATTATATCCAGAAATTCCGTCAATGTCTTCCTTAAATTTTAACTTCTGTTGTAATTCAGCATACTTGCTAGACATTGAAGTATTTGATGTCCAGTCAACATGATACTCTTTTTAAATGCTTATTTAGGAGGAGTACCAAATATGTTTTTGTGTAGGAAATAAAATGACAATATAGCTAGTCATTATTAACAAACAGTATTATACAATTATAACTTTCAGGGAGTGTGCTGATTTTTTTTCTTTCCTGTTTTCTAAACACTTCAGTCTGAGGGTGAAAAAAAAAATTGAAGTATTTCATTGTGGAAGTATCTAAACTATTGTTTCAGTATCATTCTGAAACTATGTGCCTAAATTATTGAGGTCCTTATTTTGATACTGGGAACTCAAGAAAACAAAGACTTCAAAGACTTATATTTAGTGAAGATTGGTAATTTTCTCTGGTTTTGTGTACTGAGATCTGACTCTATCCTTTTTTATGGGGAGAAGCTCTTAAAATTTTAAGAGTTACTCCTTATTTTGCAATAATGTTTATGAATATGATGAATCTTGTGCTGAACAATGTGAATTCACTCCACAAATCTCTGTAGAACAGCTTGATAAAGTGCTGTTCGGACTTTGCAGAGATATGTCGTTTCTGGGAGGATAGTTGGAAAAGCAGAGTACTTGAATTATTTTACTTTTTAAAAATCTTGATTGGGATTGTACCTTTTAGAGTTATTTCCCCTTGGATCAACTTGCTTGAAAGTATGCTGAAACTTAGTAATCAGTCTTCATGTCACTGCTTAAGCACAATGACCAAAGGGAGTACAAAATGCCTGAATAAGCAAAGACTCACTGAGGACAACTTGATGAAAGTGATATTCAGATATTCTCAGGAGATGTCATTACACTTTGTTCTGACATTTACAGTAATTCAGATGTATGGTTGGTTGGGGTTTTTTTTAAGGTAACTTAAATATATAGTCAGGCTTGGAGCCTGGGAACAAGGAAGAGAGGCGTTTAGTAGTTTTTTGAGTTTAGTGTTTTGTTAACTAAAGAACAGTTGTGTTTTTATTTTGAGTCAACAGTTGAGCTTATTTAGTTAATAAGTTTCTTTCCCTCATAACTCATAACTGAAGGCATTAAAAGACTGATTGCAGTTACAGGAAATTATTACCTCCATGTTCATATACATTTGTTACTGACATCAAAGTAGTCAAGTTTCGGTTTTTATATAAAAGTATTGTTTTATATAAAAAATGTGGTTTTCCTTATTTCTTTGTGACCTGTTAAAAGACTGTAGTGGCACTCACTCTCGTTTCATTTTTCTTGCTTGAAACAATCTTTTTTTAAGGTGATGCTTTACAAAATACTGTGCATATGTTAGAAAGTCTTATAGGCATGTTTTGGGTTAGCTAATAACAGTATTAGACCCTTTCCTAGACTAGGCAGAGAAACTGGCTTCTCTCTTAAAAAATACAATACTAGTGTTAGTATACTGGCCTCCAGATACAAATACTGCTTTCAAGGGTTGCTGTTTTCTTTCAGAGTTACGTGAGAACTAGTGTGCTCAAATAACATAGATGCAAGTTAAGTGTACTCCCACTGTCGTCATCACCCATGTCACTAGTCTCTGCTGCTGCTGCTTGGGGCAGTTTACCAGAACAGGATGTTTTAGCCATTTTGCTCAGTAGCACACTATTAAATGCCTGAGCCTGAAATTCTAACCTTTGGTCTCTCGCAATACAGCTTTACATATATGCTAACTGAGGTACAGTATACTAATACCACATCTTTGTTTTTCAAAGTTATATCACAAAGTTATATCACTAGTAGTTTGCAATCTTCATTGAGTGACTTCACACAGAAACTACTTGCTCAGTGCTTCAAGGTACAAGAAGAATTTACTTAAGTTTTTTATAGCATTCCCTAACTGGAATGCTACCAAGACTTACTAAAGTTTCAATAGGAACTCAGGAGCCTTGAAAGTTCAAAAATATGTTCATCATGGAAAATACCTTTTTAAATGACCTCTTTCTTTCTATTTGGAAAGTTTACATGAATGCAGGTTTATGGCACTTTGCTTCACAGTATTGTGGTAACTACAAGTTTTTGCAGTCAAATTTAATAATAAAATGTCATGTCTCTCTGGGTTCTTTCATAATGTGTGATCTTTATAAATGTAGGCTAAATTCCCCTTGAAACAGGGCATTTCAGATTAATGCATCTGTTTCTTCTATTGTAGAGAAGTACGTGCCTTTCAGTGAAAGAACTTATCTTAGAACCAGAGAAGGAGACTGCTTCATGGGAGAAATAAGAAGCAAGAGGGTATGCAAGAGGGGGGGAACTAATTTAATTTGTGTATATTATGGCATCCTTAATATCTTGCAATAAGTAATGTACCAATTTGTTGTATCTTTTTGTATATAGAGATTGTCAAGGTATAGCCTATGGGGAGAGTGTACTAACTGCACTAAGATAAAAACCTGTTTGGAGGCAAGATTACTTGTAAAACAGGATATTTTTTGCTTGTTAACAAATCTTGTATGCCATTAAGTGTGGTATACACTTTTTTCTACAGTAATCTGGAATGTTAATTCTTTTTGGTGATATTAAACTGTAAGTAAATGTAGTCACTGTGGACTTCTCAGAATTGTTAGAACTTGATTTTCATTGAGGAGATGATTTATTGTTTACAAATAAAAAGCCAAACGACTGCCTTCTGTGTTGAGACTTTTTTTAAACTGAACTAACATGTTTTGTGTAAATTTCAGTGAAAAAATAAAATATGTTTACAGTGCTTCTAGCATTTAGTGTGATACTTGAACACTATACATTTTAAGGATATTATTATAACTATGTAAAATGTAGTATTGCACCATCATCATGTTGAGACTTCTGATTGCAACCATCAATTTTTTGTGAGATCTATCTTCAACTTGTGTGAACAGATGTGGCTCAGGGACTTTAGGGTGTTGCTGGTGTAGTTCATGTGATGTCCGTACTTAGACCTGCATGAAGCAGAGATAAGCCTTTGGGAGAATACTAAATATTTTTTAACTCTAAAATGAAAAGTTGGCATCAGAAGCAGCTGTTACTGAAATACGTGATAACTCTTACATGAATATATGCTGCTGATTTCCAGCAGTTACAGTTATTTTCTGGCTAGTGCCATAAAAATTATAACTGTCTTTAAGACCTGGAAGATACACCCTTTTTAATGTGTTGAAGTTTCCACCATAATCTTGTTGCAGAGGGGGATGTGGAGTGGAATAGGCCTCTGCATTTATGGAAAACGTTTCTAAGGCTCAGAGAGATCACTTCGGCCAGTACAGCTTGGTACTGTGCAGGCAGACCCTTCTCACCCGTGCCAGTGAGAGGCACAACACACACTCACCCAAAAGCTGTGCATTACCAGAGAATTCAGAGGACCCAGTCACGTGGATTTCTGCAGATTTATTCCCAAAGATGTCTGTCGTGGGTTTGAGACAGGACCCTGCCAGGAGGACGCACGAAAAAGGGCAAACAGGCTTCAAGCTTAAAGTTGCAGAAGGTGATTTAATTACCTAACAGAATTGGAGGATAAATGCAAGGCAAAAATAAACTTTTCATACATCATTTTGTTCACTCCCCCTTCCCTCTTACGAACCTATAGTATTCACCCCCTTTCCTCCTTTACAATCCACAAGCCAGGTGGGGGGGGCAGGGTGTAGGGTCTCTTTTCAGTCCACAGAACAGATTCTCGAATTTATTCACCACTACAATTCTTCTACTACAAATACTCTTTATCTCTACTTGTTTCTCTCTCTCTCTCTCTCTCCAGACAGTTTTTTGCTCTCACCCCCACCCTCTTAAGAAGCAGTCTCTGCACTCACCCCCCCCCCCCTTTCCAAACCAGCGACACAGACAGGGGCAGGTTGAGGGGTCCTCTGGTCAGTCCAATCAGGAAAAGAGGTTCTCTACTTAGCCATGGGGTCCTTCCCACGAGAGACAGTCCTCTGGGAACTTCTTTGGCGTGGGTCCAATCTCACGAGCAACATCCCGCCCGAAATTCTGCTGCAACATGAGTCTTTTTGTCCATAGGGTGCTGTGCAGACTCTCCCAAGCCGAGGCCAGGCTGCTTCCACCCCAGGAGCAAGGCCTATCTCTCCTTTGCAAGGCCTTTGCAGTTTTAATTCTTAAATGAGACTCCCACTGGTTCACAGTCTTTTCCAGACATCCACCTGCCCTTCTGGCATGGGCTGTGGGCAGAATTTCTGCACTCCTGTGGACTCCATGGGCTGCAGGGGGACCTCCTACCCCACCCCATGGCCTTCACCATGGCTTGCAGAGGGTTTTCAGCTCCAACACTGGAGCACCTCCTCCCCCACCTTCTTCACTGATCTTGGTGTCTCCATGCTGTTCTCCCTCTACATATTTTCACCTCCACCTCCTCCTCCTCCAACTACAAAGAAGTGCGCGCCTGCTTTGTTTTGAATTTTTCTTAAATATGTTTTCACAGAGGCGTAACCAGCACCTCCAATTAGCCCAAACTTGGCCGGCAGCATGTCCATCATCTTCAGAGCCATCAGAGATTGGCTCTGCTGGACTTGATGTAAAAACTTCCAGAACTTTCACTCAGGACACACAGGAGCTATCTTTGTGCCACACCCCACCCCTCAGACACCTCTCCAGGCCTACTACAACAGCTTCTGAGGGGTCCAAATTTCTCCTAGATGTTAAAAACACTTCACTGATGTTTTGGGCCAATCAAAACCACCACAATGTCCAACAGTGAAAGAGGCCAAATGACCATTCATAGAGAGATACAGGGCCAATAGTCTGAGGGCACAGGGGTGGGGAGAAGGCAGGGGGATACAATGACCACCCCTGGGGAGAAGGGATGGGTGGATTGATGGACCAGGAGCAAGGCCAACCAACATAGGAGGATTTACATAGTCTAGGGACAGGCCATCCAATACTCACAGGGTAACTTTGAACCTCGGAGATGTCCCACCACCATGTCTCTGCTGTCCTGGGACCTCTTGGCTCCTCGGTAGCTCCCGAGGTGGTCTCATTTACCACAACATAATCTTGATAATGTAGACAAAGTGTTCACATTCACGTTTAGAATTATGGTGTATTTTTATTGCTAATTCCATGTATCCATATATATCTAGTAATAAGGCAACAACTTGCTTCAGCAGTATGGGTGGGGGTGGCCATGTTTCCTGAAAGTGCCTAAGTTATGGGCTACAGAGAAAGAGAAATAATTTGTCCTGATTCTTCAGTACTCTCTTGGTGTTTGAACAAAATTGGAGTAATTTTCTTTGAGGTCATTTGTACAGTGATAGGGTGGGGAAGGTGCCTGCTGTAGATTTTCTGATTTATTGTATTGAAACCTTCTTACTTCCTCTAGTAACAGCTCAGATGAGGACAAATCAGCCTTCCAGGGTAATTTTCACCTGCAGTTGCCCGTGTGCCAGACACAGCTGGGAAATACATTGCATTTACAAAAAATGCAAGTTTTTATTTTGCTTCCTGTACCTGACTTTTTCTTCCCATGTTTAAAGATAAACTGAAATGAAAACACAGCACAGATTCTTGGAGAGCCTTAATTGAGGAATCTACATAGTAAAGAATAGCTGGGTTGTAGACTGCAGGTGAGAGAACAGTAAATGATTGAAGGCAAAGTATGTTGTTTCCATATTTAAAGGGGACTATCAGTATTAAAACTAAACATAATTGAAATCTTTCATTAATATAGACTGTCTTCCTGGCATCCTCGAATTTAATTCTGTTGAATTTTTCTAGGCTTTGAGCCAACCTGAGAAGGTGTTATCTCATTCAACATAGATACTTGAACTGTTCAAGCAAGTTAGAATCACTGGAAATACAAACAATCTTTAAGCTCTTGTATGTTCTGCAGTTTTGCAGAACTTGTATGTTTTTCCTGGAGAAAAAACAAAATGGAACAGGTTATTTATTTTTCCAATCAAATTTTCTGGTGGAGGGGGAAAAAACCCCACAAATTTTCCAAAAATTTTATATAGGCTTCTTTGATCCGTGCCTCCAAAATTATCAGGATCTATTTATAGGTCAAGCATCTGTAAAGCAGTCATACAACTGGTAATAACTTGAGACAGTTTTGTTTTCTGGTATGTCAGATACCATGTGGTTGATGGTGTGAACTTCCTCAGCCATATTCACCTTGTATCTAATTTCAGTAGCTGAACTGGCTCTCACTGCATTTGCAGAGACAAAACTAGTAAAAAATAATAGTAAGAAAAAGTGTTTTATATATCTTGGTCTTAACAGTTGGAAACTGCAGCTGTGCGTTATGTACAGCACCTGTTAATAGGTATAACAACATCAGTACCATTTCCAACTATGTCTGAAAAGCTGTTCTAACATACTTCCAAAAATTCGGGAAAGAATATGCCACAACAGAGGCCAGTAACTGACCCTGTGCATAAACACAACTGAAGTTTGTATCAAGCTTATTTATCACTTTAAAATTTCATACAAAATACAAGATTAAAAAGATGAAGATAGATAATTATGAAATGTGTAACTGAGTAGCCATGTGTGGAAAATTTTATCCCCATTTGAACTAAGATTAATAGGCCAGTAAAGAATGCGAGCTGATCTGCTGAATTCAAGCTCCTTGAAGATAGGATGTAGCCCAAGTTTAATGGAAAATAAACTGGGAGAGATGCTAGATTTCTTCTATACCTTGAATTTTTGAAGACAGAAAATGGAATGTGTAGAAAAATCTTGGAAGATTGAAAAAAAAATATGTTTAAAGATACTTTTACAATTTTTACAGTATTAAAGGTATCACAGCTTGTCATCATTTGTTAGGGCTTTGTGACTTTTTTCCTTCATTAGTGTCCTTTGACGCACAACTTGTACAAGAATATGTTGTATTCATGTTCCTGATCAAGTCTGAATGTGTTCGTTCAGTGCATTGATAGGATAATGGAGCAGGCACCCTGTGATACCATGAATGTGTCCAAGCATGAGAACAGATACTCAAGAGGCAGAAAGCATTTTTATTTTTGATGTTGACCAGTAAGAGACAGAAATGACCTTTTAATACATAAGCCAACTGAAAGACTCTGGTCTTAAAGGACCCAGTATGAGTGGACTGCTTCATACTTTTGGAACAGACTTCTGTTTGCTACAGATGTCCTGTTTCATGGTACTACTGATGTTGATGTTCCAAATTGTTAACAGTTAAACCCCTGCAGAATTGATTCAACTCTCTGGAGTGGTGTCCTCTGATGAGATTTTTGTGTGATTTTTCTCTGTCCACAGTTGCTTGTCATTTCCAAGGTGCTCGCACTCCATTTAACTTACATCTTAAAACATTCTTATTTTAAGACATAATAAAACAAGATTTCTCCAAGTTATTATCAGGATGGGTGGACAAGTTTAAGATTTTATTACGAGATTTTATGCTTTTGCTTCAGTTGGGAAAGTATGAGCTTATGTTTTTGACATAAGCCTTTTGGCTGCTTACAGCAGTATGCTTTGCACAAAATGCAGCATATAACGTTTCTGTAAATTATGTGGACACATGAACCAAATCTACATTAACTAAATTTGCTGTCGATACTAAACTAGGAGGAACTGTGGACTCCCTCAAGGGTAGAGAGACCTTACAGAGATATCTGAATAGACTATATGGAGCAGTATGATCACTAGGCATATGAAATGTAATAAAGAGTAAGTGATGGATTCTTCAACTGGTATGAGATAATAATACAAAGTGGGCCTGGAGAGCAGGCCTGCAGAAAGACACCTGGGGATTTGAGTTCATGGCAAGCTGAATATGAGTCAGCAGTGCCCTGGCAGTTGGGAGGGCCAGCTGTGTCCTGGGATACATCCGGGCGAGAGAGTGGCTTGTCTGACTCTGCTCTGTTTTGAGCACCACAGTATAAGAAGGACAGGGAGTTACTGCTTTGTTCAGCTTGGAGAAGGCAGCAGACAAGAGAGGCAGCAGAGTGGGAGATGATGATAACTGTGCTGACCAGGGAAAAGGGCAGAAGGGAAGGGAATGAAGCTGCATCCAGAGGAATTCAGGTTGGACATATGCTGTAGTTTGAGTTCAAAAGTTATGCCAGAGTTCCTTTTGATACCTATTTATATTAAGCTAGGCAATGCACACTTGGTTTATCAATTTTCTTCCCTAAGCCTCACTCTGATTAATAGACATTCACAGTAGCTTCAGAAAACTTGGCCCATAAAGGCCCATAAAGGCAGAGGATGAAACAGTACACCTTCTCACCCAAGAATTTAATTCTTCATATCTTAAAGAAAAGTCAGTGTCAGTTCAACAGGTGACTGGATCCTGCACTGTACCAAGAAATACTAATTTTTAACAAATTCTTTATTCCTTCCACATCTTTTTCTTAAAAAGAATAAAAAAAAAAAACCTACAAAAAAGCCTGTAGGTAAGATAAATGGCATTTATAAGGAATCTTTATGAAACTCCTTCAAGAGATTACTTTATTTGAAGGTCTGTATGCCATGTTTTGAAACTTGGGAGATATCACAAGGAATATGTTTGCACTGATGTTATTCCTTGTACCTGCCTTAGCCACTATCCAAAAGACATCTGTGACTACATGGATTTCTATTCTGACAAAATGCAGCTATTCTTTTTCTGTTCTCTGACAGAGTCCAAAGACCCCATATCTTTCTAAACAGAAAACCCAGTTTTATGAAGATATACATTAAACCTCCTGAATCAAAGCAGACAAATAATGTCAGCATTCTTTTGACATTTCTGAAAGTTATTATTACACTTCCCAGTAAGAAGTTTGTTCAGATAGGGGGTGAAATTTAATTCAAAGTTTACCTGATTAATTCAAAGTTTAACTTTTAGCAGATCTTTAATTTTGTCTTTTCTGATAAGAAATCTATATCTTGTTTTCAGTCATTTTAAGCCTATTGCACTTAAACTACAGTGAACGGTAGGAACGTTGTTCTATTGCAGATCTGCCTTTTCTTTCAAGATCGTTATATTGCCTCTCCATCTTGTCTAAACAAAACATCATTTTCTTTCCTCCTGTATTGGTTTTGCATAGCCTGGTTTTTGGCAGGGTGGTGAGGGCACTACAGGGGCATCTCCAGTGAGAAGCTGCTAGAAGCTTGCACCATGTCCAGCAGAGCCAATCCCTGGTGGCTCCTGTCACACACTGAAATAGTTCATTCCTCAAACATTGATATAAAGTTTTGCTCGTTATAACAAAAACTGTATAAAGATGTTACAATCAAAGAAGCCTCCCTGAAAATACCTGACTGGGACTTCGGACTGGAAGTCAGACTGCTGAGATTAGATAAAGGGAAACCCTATTGTTCAGTCATCTCAGGCTGAGGGAAAAGGTATGCATACACAAAGGCCAAACCTCAGCTGCACTGAGAATCATCCCTGGCTGAGTTTGGGGTGGGGGGAGAGCACAGCTTACAGAAGCCAGGTTTACACAGACTTTCCCCCCCCAACCAAGGGGAGAAGAGGAGGTTTGGGGTGCATGGCATAACCTCTGTCAGAGGCAGTAAACACCCATCCTCCGTTACTGGCCCAGCTGTGGAACCCCCAACCCCACAGGCCACATCCACGGGACTTTCACATGAGAGGCAGCTGAGGAGGAGTCACAATCCATCACAGACCCCCCAAAGCTCTAGGCCTTGCACCACAGGAGTGCACGTGATGCAAGCAGAGTGTGATGCTAGAGACTGTCCCCTCCACTGGGGGACATGCCTGGACATTGCCCCTGGCCTGAGTGTGTATTAACCCATGGCATTCTTTGCTTTTTGGGAGGACCACCACCACCAAGAAGACCAGCTGGAGAGGATCAACACAACATCGTTGGGATCCACAGATGGTGATAATTTCTTTATTCTCTCTCTGTCACCCTCTTTCTGTCCCCTCCCCTCTGTCACCTCTCTTCCTACTTCCCCTTTTCTCCCTTCTCTCTCTCTCTCTCTCTCTCTCTCTCTCTCATATTTACTATCAAATAAAACCCATAGTGCTGACTGGCATATGGTCTTGTTTGCACCTTAATTCAGGCAGAGGTGTTTCTGAAGCACCTTCATTATTGGGTCATAACAGCTCCAAAGATGGACATGCTGCTGGCCAAGGCTCTGCAAATTAGAAATGGTGGTAATGCCCCTGTAATTACACATTCAAGAAGAAAAATAAATAAAAAGTTGTTGCACAGTTTTAATTCCAGCCAGAGAAGAGTGGAGTGAGAACGTGTGAGAATGTGGAGAAGGACAGTGGACAAGGAGAGTGGACAAGGAGAGGGAGGAGGTGCTCCAGGCACCAGGGCTGGGATTCCTCTGCAGGCTCTGGTGAGGACCCTGGTGAAGCAGCTGTGCCCCAGCAACACCTGGAGATCCACAGGGATGCAGAGATCCACCTGCAGCCCATGTAGGAGCCCATGCTGGAGTAGCTGGATGCCTAGAGGAGGCTGTGAGCCCATGGGAGACCTGTAGAGAGAAGGGCCCTGCTCACATGTTGGAGCAACCTGTCCTTGAAGGACTGCACCCCATGGAAGAGTGACCCACACTGTGGCAGTTTGAAGGAGAACATCTACCTGTGGGATGGGCTCATGTTGCAGCAGTTCACAAGGGGCTGTTGCTGATTTGATGGAACCATATCAGAGAAGGTCATGGTGAACTGTCTCTCACAGGAGAGATCCCAAAGTGCAACAGGGGAACGAGTCCTCTCCCTGAGAAGTGAGAGAAGCCTTGGGTCATGAACTGACCACAACTCCTGTTCCCTGTCTCGTTGCACCGCTGGGGTAGGAGGTACAAGTGGGAAGGAGGGAACGGTGGTGGGAGGAAGGTGGTTTTAAGGACTTGTTTTACTTCTCATTATCCTGCTCTGATTTTGTTAGTAATAAATTCACTTCATATCCCTAAGTTGAACCTGTTTTGCCCGTGATGGTATTTGATGAGGGATCTTATCTGGTCCTTATCTGAACCCATTAGCCCTTTGTTATATTTTCTTTCCTCTATCCAGTTGCAGAGAGGAGTGAGTGAGTGGCTTTCGTGGGTGCCTGGCATCTGGCCCAGGTCAACCCACAACACCTCACAAGACAAGTATAATTGACAACCTTGTTTATTATTCCTTCAAATCCTGCATCTAAGTCATCTATGAAGACTTCGAAGAGCACTGAGCCTGCAATGTCACCCCACTACTTACAAGTCATCAGCTGATGTCACCCATTTCACTGTCACCCTTTGTGCCTGACCCGTGAGTCAGTAGCTCATCCACCAGATGATGATCACATGATCCACCCAGCTGTGTGCTGGACATTTTGTCCAGGACACTGTGAGACACCATTGAAGGCTTCACTGAAATTCAAAAAGATGATTACATCAACTGTCTTCCCTTGATCAGTGAGGTGGGGAATCTTGTAATGAAAGAAAATCATGTTTGTCCAGCAGGACTTTCCCCTCATGAACCCATGCTGGCTGTGACTTATGACTGTGTTGTCCTTCAGGTATTTTTCAATAACTCACAGAATAATTGCCTTGGTCTGAAAGCCAAGTGTTTGCCAAACAAGTGGCAACCTCCCTTGGAATGGAGAATATGACCCTGTTCCCTCTGAATTATTATAACTTTGAAATTAAGGGGCTTTCAGGCAAAGATATGTGAAAAGGAATAACAGGTCTTTACTACTGTTTTTAACAAGGCAAACAAACAACATCGGCAACAATAAGAAACAAAACCAGAAACCCAGTAACAACCTTCTGTCAAAGCACTTTCCCATGTGGTGCAGTTACGGTTACAGCCGGCAGGGGCGCTGTTGGGCTCCCGGCCGGGCAGGGCAAGTGCGATGATTCCTCCCTGCGTGCAGGGGGCGCTGTGGCGTGAGCTCAGCCGTGTCTCTCACAGTGGGTAATGGCGGCTGCCACCGGCAGGGAAAGATGGAAGAGGGGTTTGCTTTACAGCTCCGCAGGGCCAGCCGATCCCGCTGCCCCCCAGATGGTGAGATGGGCTGCAGTGGGCTCTTGGAGCAGTGGTTAGGGACGGCAGCAGCTGGTTCACCCCGGGAGTGACAAACAAAAGGTAGCAGACTCCAGGGCTGAGCCTGCAGCTGCAGGGAATCACACTGTCAGGCTACAGGGTAGCAAAAAGCACTGAAACAGCATCAGAGAACCATGTGGGCTGGGCACAGGATCGCTCTGTGGGTGGGTCACCCGGCATGGCTGATCCCTGGGTCTGGGCTGTGCAGAAGGGGCACCACTCTGGCAGGTAACAGGGTGTTCTCGGGTCTCAGTGCAACATGCACTGGCTCTGGGCTCCCAAGAAGCAGGGAAGCAAGCCAGTAGACTCCAGTCATGGTGCCAAAGGAAAGGATAGGAAAAAACAGGTAAACACCAAGGGCAACTTGTGGGAGAGATTGCAGCATGTGGTTCCTGAGGCCAAATCCTCCACCCAAAGAGGAAGATACTGCTGCTTCCCCCCGCACCCCTTCAAATCTTGCAGAAAATCTCAGGCTGGCTGTCAACTATCATGATATCCTGGACAGAAAACCAGAAAGAAAGAAAGAGAGAAAGAGAGAAAGAGAGAAAGAGAGAAAGAGAGAAAGAGAGAAAGGAAAGAAAGGAAGAAAGAAAGGAAGAAAGAAAGAAAGAAAGAAAGAGAGAGAGAGAGAGAAAGAAAGAAAGAGAAAGAAAGAAAAAGAAAGAAAGAGAGAAAGAAAGAGAGAAAGAGAGAAAGAAAGAGAGAAAGAAAGGAAGGAAGAAAGAAAGAGAAAGAAAGAGAAAGAAAGGAAGGAAGGAAGAAAGAGAGAAAGAGAGAAAGAGAGAAAGAGAAAGTGAAAGAGAAAGAGAAAGAGAAAGGAAGGAAGGACGGAAGGAAGGAAGGAAGGAAGGAAGGAAGGAAGGAAGGAAGGAAGAAAGAAAAAGAAAGAAAGAAAGAAAGAAAGAAAGAAAGAAAGAAAGAAAGAAAGAAAGAAAGAAAGAAAGAAAGAGAAAGAAAGAAAGAAAGAAAGAAAGAAAGAGAAAGAAAGAAAGAAAGAAAAAAGAAAGAAAAGAAAGAAAAGAAAGAAAAGAAAGAGAAAGAAAGAAAAAGAAAGAAAAAGAAAGAAAGAAAGAAACAAACAAACAAAAAAAAACCCAAACAAACAACCCACCACAGAATGTGGTGGGGTAAAAAGACATCCCCAATACAATAATATTCTCCATAATTTTGCAGTCACTAAAGTGAGACTGACAGGTAGGTAGTTACCAGGGTCATCCCTCTTGCCCTTCTTGAAAATTGGGATATTTGCCAGTTTTCAGTCAGCTGGGACCTTCTATGATTCTATGTTTCTGTGATAATATAGTGATGGAAACATATACACAGGTTGCTGCATATCGGAGAGCCGCCAGGATATAAAACACACTCACAGAGGTAATGGTGTTATTCCATTTATTTCTTCTAAGACAAACATTATTATAGACAAAAGGTACTGTCCAAGTGACAGACTGGCACATATGATTGGTTACTTGGCACTGTTCACGTGTCCATCCTAGCCTACTGATTGGCCACAAGTTTCAAGGCATGATTTCACTTGAATCAGCTGAAGTTCTGCCTGCATAAGCTGAAATACTGACTGTGTGATTTTTTCTTTATCTTGCTCCATTTCCCATATGTTGGTTACAATTCTGGCTCTCTTTCCCTTTTTATCTCCTGGGAAGGACATCTCAGAGTTAGGAACAATAGCTGGTTTGTGCACGCTGCATTGTATCCTGCACGGACACTTTGCTAATATGGCCTTGTTCTGCTAATCATTCTCCAACAGCTGCAGCTGTCATACTTTTGGCCTTGAGATGTATAAATAATAGCCCTTGCTCCCCTACACATAGAGAAGATAAGTTACCATATTTTCAGTTTTAGCACTCTAAATAACCTCTATTGATTTAGAGCTTCAGAACCATTTGATACTAGAAAGCAAATGCAGAAAACAGGGTTCTAAATTTAGTATAAATAGTTACACATCTGCTTTACATCTGCAAGCAGGATGGATGCTCTAGAGCTTGTTTAGTCCAAGCTGGACAAGACAGCAATAATTTTCCCAGAGGCGCTCTAAAATCAGGGCATATTTGCCTGAGCAACTGTGGTTCTTCTGGTGCTAATTTTTATGTTTCCACTAATGTACCATGAAATATGTTATGCATGGTGCCGGTATGCAATACTGATTTAACTGAAGTATTTATAGTCTTTTGGACATAAGTAGTAGAGAGTCATTAAGATTTTAGTTGATTAACTTGGCAACTCTAGCTGCCCCCAAGAAAAACCTTTTGTTGATGTAAGTTTCAAGAAAAAGAAAGCTAAAGTAGGCTATATTAAAAACTTCTTAATTATAAAATGTGTTGTTATTTATTTTCTATTTGAATACAAACTCCATTGTCCTTGGTGCAGACTCATGTCTTCAGTACCTATGAAATTTTTTCCTCATTTTTTAACACTGTAGATGCTATTCTGCTCCTTTGCATTGTTAGATACCATAAATCAGAAACAAAAGAATTTGTCATGTTTCAAATTTTAAATAAAAATAAAAATTCTCATGTTCGATTCAATTTAGTTTTCTTTCTAAATTCATAAAAGGGCAAAATTATGATTAAAAAGTGCAGGTTGCAAAGTTTTGGGGTTTTATCTGGGTACTGTTGCTGTGGTCACTGTTCTGTCACCTCAACTGTGCTTTCGCGTGCAAAGTATAGTAAAGTAACTGTATTCAACACCCCTTATGCCAAAGGGCGAGGCTTGCCTTGAATATGATATTACAGAAAAAAAAAATCCTGTTTAAACATTGTCTTTTGTTTCTTTACTTGCAGCAAACACAAGCTCAGTTTTGGGTAGCATATGTGCTGTTTTCCAGTGAGCTTAAGCAAGAGAAGACTACTGTGAATATGTTTTATTTAGCAAAGTTAAATCTACAGCGTCTTAAAATCTTTCTCTGATTAAATGGCAAGGTGGTAATAGTTTCATATTTTCAGAATTCATTTTAATATTTTCAGAGGATACCTAAAGTCTAAGACTGACAATGGACTACAAACCTTGTATGTAGAAGGAGCATTATAAACTTTATGCTTTGGAGTGAACTTACTCCAACAGTAGTAGGAAGAGAGCATATGTTTTGTCCAAGGTCGGCCCTTGACCAACGACCATTTTGGGTTGTTAAATAGACTGACCTATTTTGACCATTGTTGCACGTGTCAGTAATGTTCTTTGCACTCCTCAAAATTGTTGACATTAAATCCTAGAAATGTTCATGGCAGACTTCTCAGGGACTCTGTGACCATGCACTGAAATGCAACATCCCCTTAAAAATTCTGCAGCAAGGCCTCCAAGTATGTCTCTTTTCTTCCTAGCTAGCAATCAGGAATCTGTTACCCAAGGTGTTATTTAATCTCAGAGGTCATATGGATGAAATACATGTGCTATAAAAACTTAATTAGCATAGCAAAGCAATATTTTCTAGTTTATTCCACCATCTTGAAGTTTACAAAATAAACTGACTCCAACAAGACTTTCATGGGAATGTTGTTGATTGTGGGAAGAAGATGGGAGTTTCCCTTGCCTGTTGCAGATATACAGAAAAATCAACATTCAGCCTGTATTGCCTGAATCTGAGAAGTGCTGTTCTGTTACCAATAATGGGAAAACCAAAAGTACTCACAAGCTTTTCTCCCAAGGATATTTGTGAATAATGTCAGTGATACATCTGGCACAGATGTGTGGCAGCAGGTATCCTATCATCACTGGCAGAACATCCATCTGCTAACGTTAACAGCCAAAGAAAGTCAAGTGCCCACTTTGTTTGGGCTACTGCCAAACAGTTAAATGTTCCTTCCAGAATGTGCTACCTAACACTCTACTACTAACTCTGGCTAAGACGGGTGGTAGCCCAAGACCCTTTTCTTTTTTTGACTGTCTGCTGTCAGTCAGCTTGGACTTCTCTTCAGCAGCAGCTCCCAATGAACTGTAATCATCCAGCTTCCTTACCAGCCAAGCACTCAGGAAACATATTTGATTTAGGATTCTTTGTGGCTTTTTTCCTCATGGCCACTGTAACTGAAAAACGGGCCCCTCCAGCCATGCTGTGAAGCTGCTGTGAAGAAGGACTTGGTCAAAGCAGGCAAGCTCTGTGAGCTGCTCCTAACATGAACACTTCCAGGGAGAGTTCTTCCCATTTTATAATCTCATGACAATTTTAAGGCATTGTTCAGGAATTAGTATGGGCTAGAATAATATGATGGTGTTTAAAACAGGTAGTGTGATAAATACATATCATAATGTTGGCTTTTTGCAAATATTATGATGGATACTATGTGTACGATTTTAATTCTTTTCTTGTAGAGGCAGCCTGGCTGTGAAAAATTGCTGTGTAATGATGACTAAGGTCTTTCTTTCCAGTACTAGCTGAGTTTAATAGTAGTAAAATAGCTGTTATAGTTTCGTTGTTTGTATAGTTTTATAGGCTTGAACTGCCTGCTTGAACTGGATAACATCCCACGAACGGACCTTGCCTCTGACACTCCAACTATCAGCACCTGTCCCCTGCAGGAGCCACAGTCTGGGAGTGATAACAGATCAATGACAGACGACTGCGCATGCTCCCAGGAGTTCCCAGAACATGCAAAATAGTTTGGAGAAAAATATGAATATGTATAACTGATTATGCATTAGGCTGAAGAGTATGTAAAGGGTGTCTCTATCCATACTTGAATGCCAAAGCACCCAGCGCTGACCTTTTGCCTTATCTGTCCCCTATTTGTTTTATTAAACCTTTTTAATCCTAACAGGAGAGTGGACCTCGTTTTTCACAGGTAGGTTTTGTGTGTATCAAAATTTTGTATGAAGGAAAAAAATTGCCCTAATTTGATAGAAAATAAATATTCAATCCCTGGAGACCACAAAATATTCCAGTACAGGGATGACTGAGGAGGATCCAAGCATCAGAAATCAGTACCCACCAATACAGTAGTAGTAGCTTGGAAATGTCTTTTGTTAGCAAAAAATACAACCTGTTGAAGGTAAAATAAGACATAGAAAAATGCTTGTTTCAGAAAAAATGTTTTCTATTTGTATGTGTTATACCTCTAATTTTCTTTCCAAGTAAAACAATCCTAAGCCAAATTTTTAAAAAATTCCTGATGTGAAGCAAAATTTCCAGTGTCAAATAGGCATTTGTCCTTCCATTTTAGGTCTTAATTACATCTGAAATATTTGATTTGAAATACTGAGTCAAATATTCAAATGTTCTTTAAAGTAATGTTTAATTTCAGTGAATTTTGAAAAATACTTTCAGAGAATATTGGCATCAGCAGAAGGTTTATATTTTTCTGTTGTGTTCTAATTTGGAGCAACAATTCTTGTAGTATTGGAAATTTCTGAAGAGCAAAAATGCCCTTGTAGAACATGGTGTTGTCGTTTGACCCTGGCCAAATGCCAGGCAGCCGTGGAAGTAACTTACTTGCTCCCCCCTGCCACTGCTGGGCAGAGGAGAGAAAATGTAACAAAGGGGTCATCAGCTGAGATAAGGACCAGAAGAAAACACTCAAAGAGCAAAACAAGCTCAACTTACAGCTAACAGTTAGAGGAGAATAATGACAAGTAAGACACCGTTCCCCCCCTCCCCCAACCCTCCCTCCTTCCCGCCAACAGCAGAGGGAGACAGGGTGTGGGAGTTTTGTTCAGTTCATCATCCAAGGTTTTCTTCTGCTCGGCTCAGGGAGAGGAGTCCTTCTCCTGCTGTACCGTGGGGTCCCTTCCCATGGGAGACAGCTCTCTGTGAACTTCTGCATGGTTCCAATCTCACAAGCAGCATTTCTCCCAAAACTGCTGCAATGGGAATTCTTCCCATGGTCAAACACTCCTCCCAGAACTGCTGCAGTGTGGGTCACTGTTCCACAGGGTGCAGACCTCCAAGGACAGGCTGCTCCAGCCTGCAAGCAGGGTCCCCCTCTCTCCACTGAGTCTCCCACTGGATCACAGCCTCCTCCAGGCATCCACCTGCTCTGGTGTGGGCACCTCCCCTCGGGCTGTGGGTGGATCTCTGCATCCCCCATGGACCCCCATGGGCTGCAGGGGAGCAGCTGCTCCACCATGGTCACCACTGTGGCCTGCAGCAGAATCTCAGCTTCAGCACCTAGAACACCTCCTCCCCCACCTTCTCCACTGACCTTGGTGTCTCCATGTTGTTTCCCTCACATATTCTCAATGCTTCCTCTGGCTGGAAAACTAGAACTGCACCCCCACCTTTTTTTTTATTTCTTCTCAAATATGTCATCACAGAGGCATTACCAACATCTCTAATTGGCCCAGGCTTGGCCAGCAGCATGTCCATCTTCAGAGCCATCAGGGTTTGGCTCTGCTGGACATGGTGAAAGCTTCTAGCAGCTTTTCACTGAAGCCAATTAATTGGCCCCTTCGCTACCAAAATACAGGCCAAGTAAAACCAACACCCATGGTCAACATTTTTATTTTCCCTCAACTCCACAAGTCTGTTTCTTTTTAATGAAGTACACACCTAGAAGAGGTTTTCATGACATTCAATTGCTGAAGGCAAGTGTAAGGTTTTGATTGCACAAGCTTGATCCTTGTCCCAGTAAAATTAAATATTGTTTGACTCAGCATGGCTGGAACTAGACTTTAAGAAAACTTTCATTTCTGTTTAGGCACTTGAATAGCTGATGGTTTTAAGAGAGAAGTTAGGTAGTGATTTAACAAGCATGTCTGACTTTAACAAAAGAACTTTTCATTAAAACTGATAATAGTTGCTTTTGTTTCAAAAACCTAGCTGTAGACTATTCATAACCTTGAAGGAGTTTTAACAGGTTCCAGCTGAAAAATGAATCCTTAAACATAAAATACTAAAATAGAGCCGAATAAGCAACCAAAATATTTGCTTGGCAACAGAGATGTCTGGAATTTTATTGGCTTTTTTCATTTCTCTTCCCCTCTGCTGCATCATTCTATGATGGGAGATGAGACGGCAAAATCATTACAGAAATACACAGTCTGAGCAGGGTGACACATAGACAAAGTCTCATCTTCCTGCTTTCTCTCCCCACGTGCTCACCACACAACCTCTTCAGCTGTGATAATTTGGTTAGTAATTGAAAAATGAAGGAGGGAATGCTGGAAATCCCCCAGGAATGGGAAATATGGGGGCTGGGATTTCTTGCTCTGTGTGTATATGTGTTTCCATGCAGAAATGGCATACTCTTTCTTATGGGTATGGTTTTGTCATCTCACCTGGGTCCCTATAATTAATTTTGCCGGTACCAAATAACTTTATAGTATGTCCCTTGCACTTCCATATTTGGTGCCATTTCCTAGCACTTTTTATAGGTCCTGCTTAACTCGTATTTTTTCATCCATTCTCTTTCTCTTCCTCCCTTCTTCCCTCAAAGGGTACAGCCCTTTTCTTTATTAGCACAACCCTTCACTCTTCTTAGACAAAGACATTTGCATTATTCTTGAAAATATTTGGCACTCTGACCATGCCTATGTATTGCTTACTCAACAATATGCACAAAGATTCTGCTGCCATGTTATGTCTGGCACATGCATAAACCAGTAATTACATGAAAAACACATTGCGAAATTATTAGGAAGCCTGCGCTATGGCTGGTTCAAAGAGATAGGCATAATAGAATGCAGCATAGCTGGTGGGGAAATAAAACAGGAATTTTTTCCCTTCTGTGCCACAAAAAGACAATCATATTTATCCGTTTCAGCCTTCCAAAGCTCCTTGTATGCTCTGATTTCTCCTATTCATCTTTGTCACCCACAGATTTTCCTGTTGAGTCTTCTGACTACTCTTCTTGCTCTCTGAATGTCACCTGAAAGTGATTACTGCCACTGATTACTGCTATTGTTTGGTATATGAAAATTCAACCTGAGTGACAATGCTGAGAAAGGCTAGTCACTGCATGACCCTGGTCTATGAGCTATTAATTAAACACTCTACAAGTGAGAGATTAATTTTGCTAGTTCATCATGCTAATTCTTCAGACTGGCAGTGTCCTTATGAGCTTCTTCCCTTACTTCTCCTCTCATTTCAGGAGTGCACCCTCAGCAAGTTCACAGACAACACCAAGCAGAGAGGGAGTCTTTTTCTGCAAGATGGCTCTGCAGAGGGATCTGGACAGGCTGGATTGGTTGAGGTTCAAAAGGACCAAGTACTGGGTCTTGCCCTTGGGTCACAACAACCCCAGGCAGTGCTACAGGCTAAGGCAGTGGCTGGAAACCTGCCTGGGGAAAAGGTTTGGGGGGTGCTGGTCAACGGTAGCTGAACATGAGCCAGCACGGGCCCAGGTGGTCAAGAAGGCCAATGGCATCCTGGCCTGTATCAGCAATACTGTGGTCAGCAGGTTCAGGGCAGTGACCACCCCTCTGCACTGGGCACTGGTGAGGCCTCACCTTGAGTGCTGGGTTCAGTTCTGGGCCCCACAATTCATGACGCTGAGGTGCTGGAGTGAGTCAAGGGAAGGGCAACAGAGCTGAGCAAGGATCTGGAGCACGGGGATGGGTAAGATGAGGAGCAACTGAGGGAACTGAGGTCATTTATCCTAAAGAAAAGGAGGCTCAGAAGGAAACTTATCACTCTCTAAAACAACCAGAAAGGAAGTTGTAGCCAGGTGGGGGTTGGCCTCATCTCCAGGCAACAAGAGACACAGTAAGAGGAAATGGCCTCAAGCTGTGCCAAGGAGGTTTAGATTGGACATTAGGAAATTTTTTTCACAGAATGGGTTGTCAAACACTGAAACAAGCTTCCTGGGGAAGTGGAAATGTTCAAAATATGTGTGGATACTGCATTCGAGGATATGGTTTAATTGTGAACATGGTGGTGATGCTGGGTGGACAGTTGGACTTAAGATTCTTAAATGTCTTTTTCAATCTTAATGAATATACGATTCCATGGTGTAGCGTACATCCACAAAAACAGATGAAAACTTACACTGAATCTTATCTTATTTTAGCTGTTAGTCAGGCAGCAGATGTAAAGGTGCCAGGACACAAGCCATTGAGAAACAGACCACAAGAAATGTCCAGCATCAGCAGACTGCTGTCTGCCCCTATTGCAAAAGCTTGAAGACTGTAGATGTGAAGGCAGAATTAACTTTGTAATGTTTCTTTCCTCTTGAGGATGAGGCCAGCATACTCATAATGAAAAAAAAACAGCCAAAACCCCTTCAAAAGCAGCAAGTCTGTACATTGATGTAGTGAAGAATGGAATAGGAAGCTAAGAAATATATATATAATTTCAGAGTTTAAAAATCATTAAGGTTTTACTGAAAAAGAGTAAACATTCAATAGTTTGAAAGGGTGGCTGAATGTCTAAATTGCAAATGCAGTCTTTCTTTCAGCCTTCAGATGTTTAAAATTTCAATAGCAGAAACATCTGAAAGTTTTGTAAATTTGCTTGTCTGGATGCTAGCTTCTTACCCAAGAGAAAAAAAACTGTGCTGTAAACTCATTTTTGAATAGGTTAAAGATCTGAAAACCTATTCAAACCTTTAGTGGACTGTACTTATAGAAAGGATGGGCAAATACTCAGTTTACAAAGAAATGTGATATTATTTCTGCTCACCTGTGTTTTATTTCCCTCTGACACACAGAGGTTCCTCACTTCATATATAATCCCAGAACCATACACTCATTGAATATGCTGACTTGAAAGGGACCCACCAGTATCATCAAGTACAACTCCTGGACCTTCACAGGACATGCCAACAATCACACCATGGGACTGAGGGCATTGTCCAAACACTTGAACTCTATCAGGTTGGTGCTGTGACCACTTGCCTTGGGAGCCTGTACTATAATTAATATATCATTAGGTGAGTGGAGAGATAGATGGATGGATGGATGGGTGGACGGATGGACAGATGGACAGACGGACGGATGGACAGATGGACGGACGGACGGATGGACAGATGGACGGACGGACGGATGGACAGATGGACAGACAGATCAATATTAGTTTGATCTACTCCCAGACAGGACTAGGAATGTTTACTTGACTGCTTTCCATGAAGAGTTGAGGGGAAGGTGAACAATTTGGAATAGGAATGTTTCCAACTAGCAGAGTAAGCCTCTGAATATATAATGGAAAATTTCATATTTTGCATGAAAAAATAAGTACATGACAGTGTAGCAGCTCAGTTCTACAAGGTCTGTTCTACCTGCATTTGCAGACAGATTTTTGTGTTTATGTGCTACATCAGTGAAAAAGAAACAATCTGCAGTACAGCTTGTAGGTTCACATCCAAAATCTGTAACACATGATCAAGGGGTTTTGGGACGAAGGTCACACATGCAATACTCATATTATTAATATACACTTTTACCTCACAAGAGTTTCAATTTTTTGGTGTATTTTTAGATTTAACTTTTGTATTTTTATAAGTCTCAAACATTATTAAAGCAAGGAGGTAAGACAAGAATATTTGTGCTTTGGACATTTTTCTTCAGTTTTAATTTTCTTACTGTTTCATGGGTTCATATGCCCATACAGCCCCACCTTCCTAGGTATTTTTGTTCTCCTAAATGAACATTGCTGACTGCATAGGTGATATGCAGATTGTGACCTCTTTATGCATTATATTGCATTTATGGTTTGATCACCAGCTCTGTAATTTCCACAGGCAGATACTTGTGATATCAAAAGTAATGACAAGACTTATTGGCAATACCTGCAGCAAGCTTATAGTCTAAGACAAATGCACAGATTTTTGTAAATTGCTGCAACCAGTTTGGCAAAGAAAAATCACATATTTTTGCTGAATTACCTTTGTTTCACTAGGCAGTATTTCTTTACTGAATTTTTCTGATGATCAAAATAATATGTTTTAATTTTTTATAATTTTCCAAATCTTTTTTTCCTAGTTGATTTTGTAAAGCATCTGCTCAGATTATATCTGTGCATCTGGACAATAGCCTTTCACACTTTCTCAAGGTTTGAACACTTTTTATTTTTGCTTTTCATTGTCCTTAGCTTGGCCTGCTTTAAACTGGACCCCTGGGGAGCAAAGTGCTGCATAAACAATATTCTTTAGTATTCAATTCCTTGTCATATGTTCGCTTTAGGACTTCATTTTATATTTGAAGTCAGCAGTAGTATAGGCAGTAATAATTCCATAAATACCTTTTTATAATGTCTTCTATTTATTGCACACATCTAGCAGAGCTGAATGTCATACTTAAGTTACTTTGAAGAGCATGTTTAATAACCTGCCATATAGTAGAGAACAAATATTGGTCTAAGAGTCTTTACTCTTCCCCAGTGTAGTTAGTAACACTAGTAGGGCAGAAAATGGCTCTGTATGTGAGCACATAATCAAAATCAACAGGTGTGATAAATATTACTCTATTAAGAAAAATCCTGATTGTCCCAGCATTCTTTTCTGTTTAGCTGTTTTTAACAATGGAACAAATAATTTCTTACTTTGTGTGTCTTGGAAAAGGGTAATTTTTGAGCATTTTGACATAAGCAGGACTACTATTCATCAACAATTCACATTCAGAAAATCTGCAATTTAATGAGAAATCACATATAGTGAATGAAAGTACATGGAGAAATTTGTAGTCTTCCCTATAATTAGCTGATCCATAACCAT
Organism: Lichenostomus cassidix; assembly: GCF_008360975.1. NCBI lineage: Eukaryota > Metazoa > Chordata > Aves > Passeriformes > Meliphagidae > Lichenostomus > Lichenostomus cassidix. The sequence continues at coordinate 11,584,828 of NC_139511.1, read as the reverse complement.
TCACCCTCTTCCTATTCTTAGTTGTGTTACTTAAATATGCACATACATGCCCATTATGGCATTTATTCAGTAGCTTTATATGTGAATATGCAACAGCAATTAAGACTGCATAAACAACCTATGTATTTCACTGAGCTATAATTTTCATTGTTTTCTATTTCTCTTCAAACAAATAAATTGGCACGTCATTTTATATACAGTTAGGCACAAAGCACTCTCTTGTATCCTGCTCAGTGTCCTGACACTACATCTGTACTGACACTACTTCTGTACTATTATTCATGAGTCATGTCACTCCTGTGTTCCGCTTTCAGTAAGAGCTTTGTCTACCTGTTTGGTGACTAACAGAAATTGAAAAGTATTTTCTACCATATTCAATTTTACTTCCTTTTCTCATCAGAATATTTAATATGAAGACAATTCAACTGGACAGAATAAAAAGTACCTGAGGAAAGATAAGGATAAGACCATCCATTAGGTTTAGCCTTGCAGATATCATTCTAGCATTCTTTTCTCCCTTGAAGAACACTTAATTGTTTTGGTTTTTTGTTATAGTATGTATATGAAACTTCATCAAATACTTGAAATTGGATTTGGGTTTCTGAGTGTGAGTTTCTACTGGGTAATATTCAAAATAATAAATTTAATATAAATCTGAAGTACTTATATCTCATAAATATGGAGAGCATTTTGTGTTTGGATCTACATTACCAAAAAATGTGGTATTCTAAAATACGTTTTGAAAATAATACAATGCATAGACGTACACATATGTATGGCAAATATTTTGTGCCACTGGATGGATTTAAAGATTTTTTTAATGTTTGATAGAATTCTATACCTAATTGTGTGTAAAATTGCACCTTCTACAGACATCTTTTATTTTATTAACAATTACAGTAAAGTTGTATCATATCTGTCAAGCAATTTTTTTGATGCAAAAAAATATTCCCAGTGGAATGAAACACCAAATATGTCCACATTATTTTGGCTCTCAGTTTGATTACGTGGTATTGCAGTGGAAATGTTATTATAGGTAAATTATATTTGGTTTGGCCTATCTTTGTAAAGGAGCAAGCATCATGACCACATTATCTGCATGAGTACAAAAGTCTTTCTGCTAGCCTCTCTTGAAAATGGAAATGCTGGCCCACTTCATCTAGATGTGGCAGAGAGAGGAAGTTCTAAAAGGCATTAACTTCCTAAACATGAAAAATAGAAGAAAAAAAGAGGTAGTCAAATAGTGTGGTCGTGTGTTCAGTCCTATCTGGCCGCCTTGTCCCGAATGGGCTTTTAGGGCTGAGGCTGGTCTCAGGGACCTCACCGGGGCTCGAGCTCTCGGCCCTCCCTGCAGTTCTCCTCTGCTCTGGAGGCGGCAGCTGTCGGCCTCAGAGTTCCAGGGTCGCCCAATGGGCGACAGGGACCTCACGGCAGAGGCGGGCGCCTTCCGAGCAGGAACGCAGCGGAGTCGTCGGTCACCCCCCACGATAAAGAGAGATCCAGCGAGTGGGAGTCACCAGAGCGCAGTTTATTGAGGGTTGGCTAAGCAAGGGGGCGCACTGGGAGGCTCCTGGGTGGGGCAGTCCGCGCAGCTACCGGGTGCGGAGCACGGCGGGGCTGGGGTCATAGCCACACCACACCAGGACAACAAAGGCAGGAGGGTTTTAAGGGAAGGCACGGGGCTCCGGAACATTATGAGGGACAAGTGGGGGAGCAAATGAACAGTAACTAGGGAGGGGAAGACAAAGAACCAATGAGGGAAGCACAGCAACAGAACTTTCGAGCAGGGGGCGGCAACAAGGGCGGTAACAGGGGTGGGGGAAGCAAAACTTTAATCCAATAAACTCAGGGCAAACTTCTGAGTGTGGCTCAGGGCCCGGCCTCCTCCGAGTCCCAGGAGATGGCGTCCTCAGTGACCTCCTCATGGACTGCATTGGCCACCGGCCCTGGGGACTCGGGATCCGCAGCATCGGGCCGCCGCACCTCTACAAAATAGAGAAGAGGCAACAAATTTAGTCTATTAAACAGAACACCAATTGTGCAGGAGTGTTACTGTGGAAACCAGAATGTATAAGTTTCATTGAATATGGAATTAGTTTTTTCCTTTGGCCGCACTAGCAACGTACATTCCTATCAAACTCCCAAAGCTTTCATTATGTATGTATGCATGTACAGAGCTTCTCCTGAAGAAACTGGGAGAACATTGTGCCCAGCAGCCATGTTGACTTTTGTGAGCACAGCAGTCATGCAGACATTTGCAGGCAGTTGTTTTTCTTTGAAACTCCTAGGCTATGTACTCATGGCATATATCATGGTTTGGATACTAGTCAAATGCCAGGCATTCAGGACAGCTGCTCACTCACTCCCCCCTGCCACATCTGGGCAGAGGAGAGGAAAAAGATGAAGAGTTCATGTGTCAAGATAAGGACTGGGAGGAAACATTCCAAGGGCACAACAAGCTCAGCTTGAAGTCAAAAAGTGAATTTATTACTAACAAGATCAGAGCAGGAAAATGAGAAGTAAAATAAGCCCTTAAAAGCACTGCTCTCTGCCTCAACCCCTCAACCCCTCCCTTCTTTCCACTGACAGCGCAGAGAGACAGGGCGTGGGGTTTTGGTCAGTTCATCACTCCCCCAAAAGCCAAGGGCTTGGGTGCCTCCCTCCCCCCCCCCCACCCCCCAACAGAACTTCTTAAATAAAAGTGAAAAAAAACAACCTATTTATTTAACAAAACACACAGAGTGCCCTGCAAGGCACAGGGGAGCGGGAAAACAGGGGCAAAGGAGTTATTAAACCTGAGTTAACAGGTGGTAAGCTTCAGTGTCCTTATCTCAGGTGTAGTTTCCCCTCTCTGGGTTCCCCTGGGGCTGGGCAGAGTTGCTCCAGTAGCTCTCTGGAGGATTCTCATCTGCCGTGCTCTGGGGCTCCTTGGGTTTTCTTGGCAAGAAAGTGAATTGGAGAAAAGGGTCCAAAAAGGAAGATGACAAAGAGGCACCCCCAGGGAAAAACTCGCAGTGTCGACAGCAGCCACCAGCCAGTCCCAGGAGTGGCTTTTCCTCCGCCTTGCTTCCCCTGCAGAGAGGCTTGGGGAAGGGTTTTAAACAACCCGCTCTCCTACCATGGGCTGAATGCAGTTAAATCTGCAGGATCACATTTTCTGAGCATATGAACAACGATACAGGAATACGCAGGATTACCCTTACCCCAGGACACAGTTACACTTTGATTTTTCAGATTCATAGTGTTCATTCCGAAGATATTTCCCTTGCAAATTTCCTTCCCCCCCATTTTTGCAATTTCCTTTCCAAGTATGACTAATGAACACAAATTACACAGGTTTTTGGCACTCTAGTAGTGAACAGCCTTAATTCTTCCACCTAAATGTATTTTACCTCCTAAAAAGGATAGCAAACTGTCTATTGGAATCACTTTTCAGAACCCAGTTTCTAACTCCTAAACTGGGTCTGAGAACCTTGTTGAACAGTGTTTTTGGTCCCCTAAAACTGACTGTGGAAATTTTAACATTATGACAGAATAGCTTTTTGAATTTTGTGACTGGAATACTGCCTGTCACTGCTTAATTCGTAGCATAGATGAAATGCTGTTGAAAGGCCCAATCCCACCTCCATAAGATAAGTGGTAGAGTGTAGGACCCAGCACATGGTACTCTTCGGACATTTCCTCCCAACATAAACTATAAAAAGCTTGCTGCCAAGAGCTCAGGTCCTCACAGAGCACAAGCTTGAGAGGAATTGGTCCTGCTTGGAGGAAGCAATGGTTTGTCGCTACTCCTCAGGACCAGCTCTGCCATCAGAGCTGACCCTGCCCTGGAGGGTAGCCAGGAGCTGGGCTTGAGATGTCCTGAGGCCTCTTTCTGAATTACTTTCCCTGTATGGGATGTCATGCTATACTGGTCCCAAACCTCTCTATGGCTCATTTTTCTGAGACTCAGAGCTTAAGGGCACCATGGCTGCAAATATGGCCAAATGTTAGTGCCTTCATAGAGAGCACCTAGGTCTCAAAACGCCTCTTTTACTTTTCTTCCTGTTTTGTTTTACAGCTATTCAATAAGTTGGTTCTGCTTCTGCTAGTACCAACTCTTCTGGCAGTAATGTGTTCACTGTGTTTGTCTGCCTTATTTTATTAATATGTTACTAAAAAAAAAAGAATCTGTAAAACAAAACAAAAGCTCTAGACTGAACTTCTGAGACATAGGCTATTTCTACTGTCATGTAATGAGTTTCAATAAACAGAAAGGAGAGGTTTGTCCTTTGAGATAGTCTTCAGATGTTTTCCTTCAACAGCCTTCTGTGTAACGACCACTAAGTTTATAGTTGCATAAGTCTAATTAGTCATGGACACTTACCAGCCAATGATTTTCACTTCACTTGCTCTAAATACATATCTACCCAATATAACTTTTATCTTTTTTAATATACTATTATTTTTATTGTTGACAATATCTAAGTGGAAAATATTCAGCAAATATATGCAAAGAAGCATAAACGAACCATAACTTTAAAAGATGTGATTTCACAATGTCCCTTGAGAGCAAGATTTTTTGCTTTATAACCCAATAACTACTTATTAATTCATTATTTAAGTGGTTAAATATTACTTTTCTAGATTCATTCTCTGTACTTAGCTCTTTGCCTCAATTCCAAAACCAGACAATTCTAAAACCAGACAGAATCCCTTCATGCCTTCCAACACTCCTAACTTTAATGTGAAAATAAAATTGTCTAGCTCACTTTAATTTCTCAAACAAAGCCTTTATCAGAGTTTTCCAGCTCTGAGAACCAATGGGTTTTCCAATCCATGCCAAAATCCAGTTTATTTGTATTAAATTAATGCATCCTGAATTGTAGTTCAAATAGCATATAAATTTACATTGCATTAAGTTACAGCACATCCACTACAAAAGTGGCTGAAGAAAAGGAAGGTGTCTTCTTATATTTTCTCTTTCTTGGGGAAAAAAGTCTGTTTTGTTTTGGTTTTCCTGGAAACAATGAAAGAAACTTATTAAAACCTACACATTACCAACAGTATGTCAAGCTCCCAAACACAGCAGAAAATTTGTCTGTCATAGAAGAGGAATGGAGCTGATCAGATTTTTTTTTTTGCATAAACATGATTTCTTCGGCAACTGCCAAATTCAAGACCAAAATTGCTTTGATCCATGCAAATTTGAACACAGGATGAGTATCCTGTCTGTTTGGATGATAAGCTGCCTCTAGGTAGAAACAATTAATACGAAGAAAAAGGAAAGAGAAAGTCAGCACAGGGAATTTAAAAAGAGATTAGCATAATTAGATGGGGTTTACAATTTTTTCTGTACTAAATGCTCAATTATTTTTAATAATATTGTAATCTTAGTTTATGAAAATTAACACAATATTTTCTTGCTTAAATTTCTGATCATAAATCATACAAATGATAATCCCCCCTATTTTTAATGGTTGGAGTAGGTTAACAGAGGACATATAGACTGTTTGCTCATGCACAGTCTAATCTATAAATTGTTATTTATATAATCAGTATTAATAGGATGATAGAAAAAGATTGTTTCCTAAGAGAATTAGAGGATAATTTTATTTTCTACTGCAGAGAGCAAGATTGAATAGACAAAAGGAAGTTTCTAAAATAACCTGTTGGAATCTGTTGCCATCATCTCCTAGCCTTTTGATATAATCAAGGACATCCCAAAAACCTGTCCAAACCCTCAGCTATTCCATACCTGCAGGATATCAGTGACATGTTACATGTTCTTTACCAGTCACTCTCGGTTGATTTTGTGTACTTTATTTAGTTTCATAGTTTATGCTAGTCTATCAAGGATAGCCAGTCATTTCATTTTAGTTAAAGTATTGTTGGTTATATTATATACATCTTAGGAAGCATCATTTACTTACATAAAATGAACAAACTGAAAATATGAAAACACAGCTGTGCTTGCTATGATAATATTTTGAAATACAGGTTTCCTGATGTCTATGAATATCAGTAACATTATGAGTTTCCAGTTGTTTGAAATGCTTCACAGAAGATATGATCAAATTGAAAAAAATGTAATAAATACCAACATTTCTCCATTTCTGAAAATGCAATTTTTAAACTCTTTTTACATATAACAAATGTTTCAGTATAAATTGAGCACTCTCCACTTTTTATGTTGCTTCAAGCTATGGGGATGCTGAGAATGTAAAGTACTTTAGGATATCAGCATTAGAAAAAGATTATATGAGGAAATATGGAAAATATATTGAGCTTATTCTGGTCTTGATTACAAACTGTAAAGCATATACTCTGGAAGCACACAAAGTAATACCATTATATTCATTAAATAAGGATAGCAGTAGTGATAAGCATAGTTGTATAATTTTCAAAATGTTTATGGGGCTGTCTGGTTTTACTGCTATTTATCCAGACCTTATTCAGTTTGCAAACTGAAAGCATGGAGCAGTGCAAGAATTATTTGTTCTACTCCAAAGCCATATTTTTTGTAAAGTCATTTTTTGTGAATGTCTGCACTATTAAAAGGACAAATTATTAAGAGAAATAAAGCTACTAAAAGCAAAATATTAATATTACAAGAAAGAAAATTCTGTCAAATTAATCAAGAGAGTTATTTTAGGTAAAAGTCCCTGAATATTACCTTGAAAAGATAAATTTAAAAGCACTTGACATTACTTCTATGAAAATAAAAGCAAACTTAGATTAGGTATTTATTAAAATCCTAGGCTGCCAATTCTTGAAGCATTTGAATGTGATGGTTTTCTAAAAATATTTTTTACCATAAAACATCTTCATTTACTCTTGGTAAATATCTCACATATGAAACTACCAGACAGAAACCATTTTCTTTCATAATTATGAATCACTGTGCTGGTTTTCCATGGCCTGGTTTTTGGTAGCGAAGGGGCCAATGAATTGGCTTTAGTGAGAAGCTGCTAGAAGCTTCCACCATGTCCAGCAGAGCCAAACCCTGATGGCTCTGAAGATGGACATGCTGCTGGCCAAGCCTGGGCCAATTAGAGATGTTGGTAATGCCCCTGTGATGATGTATTTGAGAAGAAATAAAAAAAAGGTGGGGGTGCAGTTCTAAGTTTCCAGCCAGAGGAAGCATTGAGAATATGTGAGGGAAAAAACATGGAGACACCAAGGTCAGTGGAGAAGGTGGGGGAGGAGGTGTTCTAGGTGCTGAAGCTGAGATTCTGCTGCAGGCCACAGTGGTGACCATGGTGGAGCAGCTGCTCCCCTGCAGCCCATGGGGTCCATGGGGGATGCAGAGATCCACCCACAGCCCGAGGGGAGGTGCCCACACCAGAGCAGGTGGGTGCCTGGAGGAGGCTGTGATCCAGTGGGAGACTCAGTGGAGAGAGGAAGCCCCTGCTTGCAGGCTGGAGCAGCCTGTCCTTGGAGGTCTGCACCCTGTGGAGCAGTGACCCACACTGCAGCAGTTTTGGGAGGACTGGCTGCCCATGGGAGAAATTCCCATTGCAGCAGTTTTGGGAGAAGTGCTGCTTGTGAGATTGGAACCATGCAGAAGTTCACAGAGAACTGTCTCCCATGGGAAGGGACCCCACGGTGCAACAGGAGAAGGACTCCTCTCCCTGATCAGTAGAAGAAAACCTTGGGTGATGAACTGACCAAGACCCCCAAGCCCTGTCTCCCTCTGCTGTTGGTGGGAAGGAAGGAGGGCTTGGGCGGTGGGGGTGCAAAGATGTTTTTAAGGGTTTATTTTAGTTCTCATTTTCCTTCTCTGATCTTGTTAGTAATAAATGCACTTCATACCTTCAAGTTGAGTTTGTTTTTCCCTTTGAGTCTTTTCTTCTGGTCCTTATCTCAGCTCATGAACCCTTCATTAAATTTTCTCTCCTCTGCCCAGCTGTAGCAGAGGAGGGTGAGTGAGTGGCTTTAATGGAGGGCTGGCATTTGGCCAGTGTCAAGCCACAACAACCACGAAAAGTTTCTATTCTGTTTGATTTAGGTTTATTCCTTATGTTTGAAAGGCATTACTTAAAGGGCTGCTGGTCAAAACTGACATATGAAGCTCTTCACAATTTCAGCACAGTTCTCACAAGCTGAAGGCATAAGAGGCAATAACCAGCCATTGGATTTCTTATGTGGCCACTAAGAAATACTACAGTATTTGATACAATCAGAGCTAATCACAGACAAGGCCCTTCCTGATGTCTCATATATTCCCCTAGAAGAACATAATGTTGGAACAGACTATAGCTGAAATACTACTTTCAACTAATACTGCACTGAAGCGTGTACTTGTTTCAAGAGAACCTTTGTAAACTGTCAAACACTGGGAAATTTGTAGGTGTAACTCTAATCTAACTTGGTGCCCGCAGAGGTTTTAATATGTGGGTTTTTTTTTTTTTAGGTGGCTCAAACTTTTTACATTATAAAAATCCCAAACTTCTCAAAGATCTTTTTGATGCCCACAAAGGTTTTCCTATGACAGAGAAGCTGGAAATGTTGAAGCTGTTTATTTGAGAAAGTGAAAGAAGAAAGGGTTATGTATAAATGATGAGGTTTTTAGAATGGTTTGTTAGGATATTTTTGCAGTTCTTGAAGTCTGTTTATAACAGTTCTAAAACTGAATAGGAATACAGCTCTTGTTCTACTTTTTAACTTTTTTTTTAGGTGGAAAGGTCATCATCTCTTGACGAGTTTACAAAGTCAGATTTTACAGCTTTGTAGAAGAAATTCACCCAGTTTTTGTAACTTGGTGAATTTTGTAACTTGGTGAACTTGGTGAACAACACACCAGAAGAGAATCAGAAATGAGGTTTTTCAAGGTGGTTCAACCTGCCTTTCTCTGACACTTTTTATGCTGTATGATCTCACTGCAGTTTTGCTGATTGTCTTTTGTACTGTAATTTCTATAGCAAGATCAGATGCTCTTTCACTGCAGAACATTGGAGCACATCATGGCTGAAGATTTTTTTCTCCTTGTGCCTCTACCATGTCACTCGTTTACCCCCTAGGAAGAGAAAGCAGGTTTGAACAGCCTGTTACCCACTTTGCATGCATAATACCCAGGTGTACATTGTGTGTCTGGGTTTGAATAACTGCTACTGTAGGAACTTGGGCTAATTAGTTTTAAAATTTAATCATTTCCCTGGGATTTGTGAAGGAGCTCAAGCTGTGCTCATCATCAAGCAGATAAAATATGGTAGCAAAATCAAAGATGTAGATTTGTTGGAAGTGGGAACTTAAAAATTCCAAACTCTGAGCCATACAGCCAGAAGATAGTATGTCCTTGGAGACTTAGAGACCTGTCAGTTTTTAGACCTCCTCTTTTCAACCAAAATTTTGAAAAGTAGATTCCGAACAAAATTTAAACAAATAGACAAGAAGCGGCATTATTTATCATCATACTCAGAATAAAGTAGTGACTATGGAGAGTGTGTTACAGAAATGCATCCTTCAATTAATGTCTATAATGTCATAAATGTGATGGTAATTCACGGAGAACACTTGTTCACCATTTACCAGAACATCCCTAGGTAAAGAGGTCAGTTTTTAAGGGAAGTTATTTTCTCCTTAACATAAAATTAAAATTGATTGCCAGATGTTTTTCCATGGGATGTTGTGTCTGAAAAACATACAGGCTAAAGAAATTTAAGAAAACAAAAATACACTGATATGGGATAATCATTGGAACACAGGAGCCTTAGTAGAATTTCTAACAGAAACTTCCTGAATCATGACTTTTGGAGGCAAAAAAATTTCTGTGCTTGCCTCTTCCTACCTTCCTTCTCTGCTGCTTTGGTAGTTGTCAGTGTCTGAGATGATCTCAGTATCTGAGCAGATGTGGCTTTGGACTTCTTTTTTAAAGCTGGGCTGTCACAGGAAGGCCAGGCTTGCTGCGAATGGGAACGAGAACATGTGCTGGAATTGCCAAGAAACCTGGAAGTCAGATTTTGTTGCAAGAGTATCTACATTTCATTGTAAAAGCATGGAGAAATCTTAGAATCCACTAAGGCTTATTGTGACAGCCCAGCTTTACAGAGCCATTTATGCACGTTCTTAAAGGCCTTGTTAAAGGACAGGAGAAAATACAACTCCAGTTTTCACGATGCACAAGCTTTAGTTAAAGTTGAAATAAATTTATTTACCTTCTAGTGAGAAATGAAAGAATGGAAAATACAGAACTCTATACAAACTGAAATACAAAATGCATAGGTTTCTAATTATGAGCCAAAATTGTAAAGACTTTAACTTTCTCAGGTATCTGTCCAAGTAGTGTAATTGTAAAGCTGCGTTAGAACACAGCTGTGTGTAATTCTATTATTGCATTACAATAAGAATATATGTTTAAATATAAGAATGTGCTGCATTTGTGTTGGTTAAGCATAAAAAATACTGATACTACATTTGCTAAAATACTGTTTCAATTTGTTATGGGTTTTTGTTTGTTTGTTTGGGGTTTTTTGTTTGTTTTGTTTTGTTGTTGTTGTTTTTATTTACTTTAAATAAATAAATTCAGTTTCAGTATTTGAATTAAAACTGTAAAGCAATTTTAAATCTGAAATAGGGTTTTCCATTTTTTTTACAGTAAGGAAGGTAAAGAATAATTAGTTCATTAGATATAAAAAATACTTCATAAAATTAATATTTAGAAAAGATCTGTGTTTTATTTGTAACCTTTGATAAGGATTGTGAAGAAGCATATTGATATAGAGGATATTGCAGCAATTCATTTCACAATGATGGGCTTCATTAAAATATAATTGATTTCAGTAATTTTTGCAGTCCTCAGATCAAAAGCAATGGTATTAACAGATTAAGACCCAGTATCTGTGTATGTCCAAAAGAAGATGTTCTTATTTCATTATTATTACAAAAATACATTAAAATGAACACACACACACACAAAACCTCTAAAAGCATAACCAAAGAAAAATACAAACCTAAACCCAAAGCAATCAACTCAAACCAATTGGCTTGTATGCTTTCAGACTAGATTTTAAAAATGTTTTTCTGTCTGTCCTTTCAACATGTAAGGGCATTTCTAGCACATCTCAAAGATATATCCACAACATACAAAAGGCCTTTAAATTAGACATAACAATACGTGAACACTAATCAAATTGAAAATTTTCGGCAAAAACTCTACCTTATTCATACTGTACCTTCCACAGATTACTTAGTTCATAACACAAATGAAGTGTATGAAACTTTCCCATTTTATCTTGCTTGGGGTGATGACAAAGAATGTACAGTCTGAAACTAATTAAAAGCAAAGTCATAATAACAGCAAAGCCTAATTAATTTTAAGCAGTATTCATAGGTATGTGTTAGGGAAATTTTTCAAAATATTTAATTTAACTCATGTCAACAGTGCACCTCACTCTAAGGAAATCTTTCTCTGCCTGTCTTAGTTTGAAAGACAGGTGTCTGTAAAGGAAGGTGGGAACCTCCCTTGGAAGAGAGAATGTGACTCCCCTTCCCTCCAAATTATTATAACTTTGAAATCAAGGACTTTCAGGCGAAGATATGGAAAAAGGAATAACAGTTCTTTACTAGTATCTATAACGAGGCAAACGAGCAACAAACATCAGTAGCAACAACAAACAAAACCCAGAAACCCAGTGGCAGCTTGCTCTGGGCTGCCAGACACCCTTCCCTTTGGTGCAGTTACAGTCACAGCCAGCAGGGGCGCTGTTGAGCTCCCAGCCGGGCAGGGCAGGTGCGATGACTGCCGAGCAGCTGCAGGTGGCGCTGTGGCGCAGGGTCAGCTCCTCCCTCATGCGGCTCATGGCGGCCGGGCTGGACAGCAGGATGGGCTGCAGGGAGCTCAGAGCAGCAAGCTGGAGCCGCAGGGCTGGCCGGGCTAGCCAGCAAAAGGTGGCAGAAACTGCACAGCTGTGGCAGAAACTGCAGTGCTTCCCGACAGGCAGAGGTAGTGGGGCACCGATAGCCAGGCTCCTTCACAGCAGCTGTGGATTCAGCTGGGAAGATGTGCATTCTGGGAGCGGGGAAAAGGGTCGGGATCCCATGTTTTCCCCAGCAGTGGGTCACCCAGCAAGGAAGAACAAACAGTGCAGAGCTGGGCTCCCACAGTTGGAGTGAAAGGAAAACGGCAGCTGCTTCATCCCCCTCCAATGGCCGATGGCCCAAGAGCAAGTGAAGTCACCAGTGGCCAGGTGCTCTCCTTCCCTCCACCCCAGCTACGTCTTCTGTCTCTTAAGTACTCTGTCATTGTGGTTCCCTAGCAACAGAATGGGGTAAAATTTCCCAACCTCCAACACTGCCCAAACTAAAAATAGCATCTATATCCTATAATACAGAAACAGCTATAAATCAAAGCAGTTCCCTTTTTTTCTTACCGTCTCTACATCTAATACCAGCAGAGACAATATAGCAAATACTTGAGCCATACCAGTGGAGCTTGATGTATTGCTGGTGCTGCAGCCACGCACCATGTACATTTCCTCCCCCAAATCTGAGTCAGATCCAGCTATTCCTGAACCCCTGACGAAACACTGGGGCTGTAAGGTGGTTCCTTGAGTCACCCTCCTTGACTAATGACAAAGGGTCAGAGCTTGGGATGTTTCGGTAACAAAAAATTGTCAGGGTAAAGCCTGTTGCTTTCCAACCTAGTTATGTTTTGAACGTTGTTCTATAGAAGACTATCACTTATGTAGAGAATACCATAGCAGTATTCTCTATGGAATGAGAGAAATCTCTCTCATTCCATAGAGAGGATTGGATGAGAGAGAGAAATCAGGGATTTGGCCCTTATGACAAAAGTTAGAGCAAAGAAATACTGCCAGCTGGTTTGTTTTTTTTTTTGCAGCTCAATGCATACAATTTGACATACAACTCTAAGAGAGCAACAAGAAAAGGAGTAAAACTATATATATGCATTTACTTGTATGAAATACTTACCAAAAAAATTCTATGCAAATTATTTTCACCTGTTTGAGTTACATTACATATATAAATACTTTAAAATTAAAGTTTGAAACCTAATGGTATTTCTTTGGTCCTAATTTTATGACAGGACCAAAATGATCTTCCTTTAAGGTGCAAAGACCTTTTTGTTTATTATAGTTTTAGCGGTTTTTAGCTTGGACTAGGTGAGGGAGCATATATAATGTAAATAAGGACAAAGAGAGGGTTTAGACATTGGAGCTATGTTTTAGCAAATCAAATGACTGGGAGAGGATGACAACAAACCTTAATAGTTTTGTTTAGAAACTTTCACTTTTCTTTGCAATCTTGTTCTTCGCAGGAGTAAACTTCTGAAACTTCAGTGTACTGTTTTAACATGCTTTAGTTCACACTGTGAATGGCAAGATGAAGACAGGACACATTTATTCTGGAAATGCACCTGTTGGGCTTCAGGTGCTGGTGGTCATTCAGTCCTTGGAACCATAGTGGAACCTGGGGTAAACCCCTGAAATGCATGTAGGATGGCAATGGTGTCTCAGCGTTAAGTTTTTTGCCTTTACAAAAGTACTCCTATTTGCTAAAGTGAGCACAACCTTAAAGCAGGTCATTTACTTGAGAGAAAAATATTAATAAAATGCCTACACTATCTAAATTAGATGTGGACTCTTTTCTGAAGCAGAATACACCATCCAGGAGAGCTCCTTCCTGCCTCATAAGGTCTGGAAACCAAAACTTGGATGGCTTCAGATAATACAGTGCAACAGGGTTTTAAAACCTCAGTTAATGCCTAACCTAGCAGAAATATAAACCATGCAAGAAGTCAATCAAGTGTAATTGATGTGCATATTTTTTAGCCAGGCAATCTTTGTTTTTATACAGAGCTCATAAAATGTATCAATTTCCCTCACTCTGGGTACAGAAAAGCTTTTTTTTTGGGGGGTTGCACTTTAAAAATTATTAGATTCTTGTGGTTCCACCAAGACTTTTCACAACAATGCTTATTCTTAGAGAGCACTTGCTTCTCTGAAATAGAACAGCTTTTGTAAATTAAAAGGAAATGTATAAACCAGGCAGTTAGATGCCTGAACATCAGAATTTGCATAGCTGCAAACGCACTAGAAATGGTTTAAAACTCTGTTCAAAATGCCACCCACTGCATATGACAGTCCCTAGATAATGCAATACAAGAGCTCTGACGTTGTGCAGTCCCTTCACAGTGCTCAGGCTCACTCCTCTTACCTGGTTTGTTCAATTAGCTCTGGTGGGAGATTGCAAAATGCAAGAAGGAAGCCCTGAACAGTCATCTGAAGGAACATGACAGGAAGAGGCTTAGATATGGTGTTTCAGCTCTTTTGTGTGTCAATTCATAATACCTGAAGGGAATTTTCTTGATAAGGAATGAGGACATAGAAATATTTTACTCTTCCTCATTTCTGAAAAGTGACAGTTTCTATTTTTTTGATTATTTATTGCTCAGTATCTAAATCCTTGTTGTATCAGGCAGTAAGACCCAAGTATGTCTTTCCTTATTTAGAAAATGACTGAAAAAATATCCAGGTCTCATTCTAGGCTTTTCAATGCTCCAAACAAAATGGGAACTTGGGATAAATCCAGACATCAATGCATGCCATTGTTTTCATATCCATCATACCCAGTAAGAGTTTGTGTCACCTTCAGATTCAGAAAGCAAAGGTAGAGTGAAAGTGGCGGCAGAGAGGAACCTGCAGATTCTAATTTTCTCACGCAAAAGAAGAAATGGCAAAAGTGAAACTGTACAGCTGTTGTGTAATGCTTAAAAAAAGGTGCTGGTTACTGCTAGAATTGTTAATGGAGAAAGACCAGGCGTAAATATCTGACTTCAGATGGGAGTTCAAGACTTCAAGTGATAAACCTCTGAGATTATCTGGAGATATACATGACTGCAGTCTTGCTTCCCAGAGTGTATTTTGCTGTTTAACTAATTTCTTGCCTTGGCTGTTGTGAACCACCTTCTGAGACATTTATGTTGCTTAACTAATCTAGCCACAGCTAAGTGACTACATTAGTGGATACGGGAAGACCTGTGGATGTCACTTAAATGTCTGTAAGGCCTTTGATATGCTCCCCCACAATGGTCTAAACTGGAAAGACAGGTTTGGTGAATGGAATGTTAGATGGGTGAGAAACTGGCTAGACAGCCTTGTCCACAGTCAGTGGTTCAGTTCCTACCGGAAACCAGTAATAAATGGTGTTTCTCAAGATATAGTAATTGCAAACTTCATATCTTCATTAATATGAAATATCTTCATTAATGACATAGACAAAGGGATTGAGTGCATCCTTATGAAGTTTGCAGATGACACCAAGCTGAGTGGTGCAGTTGATACTCCTGATGGATGGGATGCCATCCAGAGGGACTTGGACAAGCTCAAGAAGTGGCCCATGGGAATCTCATGACATTTAACCAAGTGCTGGTGCTGCACCTGGGCCAGGACAAACCCCAGTGCCAGCCCAGGCTGGGGATGAACAGATGGAGAGCAGCCCTGCCCAGAAGGGCTTGGGGGTGCTGTGGGTGAGAGCTGGACATGAGCCAGCCATGGGCACTGCCAGCCCAGAAAGCCAAGTGTGTCCTGGGCTGCATCCAAAGCCCTGTGGGCAGCAGGGCAGGGAGGTGATTCTGCCCCTCTGCCCTGCTCTGGTGAGACCCAACCTGCAGAGCTGCCTTAGCTCTGGTGTCCCAGCACAGGAAGGACATGGGCTTATTACAGGGCGGGTTCCGAGGGGAACCACAAAAATGGTCAGAGGGCAGGAACGCTTCTGCTATGAAGAAAGACTGAGAGAGTTGGCGTTGTTCAGCTGAGAAGACTTCGGGCAGATCTAATTGCACCACTGTCAATGATTAAAGTGGGCTTATAAGAAAAATGGAGAGACACTTTTTACCAAGTCCTGTAGTAAGAAGACAAGGAGCAATGGTTTTAAATTAAAAGAGGTTACATTAAGAGTTGATTTAAGAAAGAAGTTTTTACAAGGAGGATGGTGAGACAATGGAACAAGTTTCCCCAGGAAGTTGTTTATGCAACAACACCGGAGGTGTTCAGTTTCAGGTGTGGATGAAGCAACCTGATCTAGTGAAATATGTCTCTGCCCACGACAGGGCAGTGAACGAGATGAACTTTCAAGTCCCCTCCAACCCAAAGTGTTCTGTGATTCTGTTACTACATCTTCATATGTACAGATAAGGCCTGTATCCAGGATCAGGTGCATCCTTCGGATAGCAAAGAATCTCAAATCTGAAAGGTATCTGAAATGGACTAAATATATGCTCAATCTGCTAATTAAATACAGAATAAGTCTATGGAATACAAACTTTTTCCTTTTTCATTTTTAACCTAAGTCTCCTGCCATGAGTCACTAACTTAACAATGCTCATAGTTATTCAAAGACCATATATTTCCATGTTTTGATGTCCCAAAAAACTTTCAAGATAAATGAGCCAGTCCAGTAATGCAACATTTCCAGGGAATCATATTTGCTTGAGCACTGTCCACTACTTGATGTGTATCAGCTTGATCTGCAATTTTGGGGGTCTAATAAGACATGAGAGAAAAGCCATAATAAATTGCAAACCATTCAAGCACTCTTATGGTCTTTTTTGTTAGCTGAATATCTGCCGAGAATTTATATGACATTTTAATAACTTAGGTGTTATGATCTGAGTGTATTTCTAGCTAATGCAGAACAGAGATAACTTAATAGGTACCTGTCCATCATTGTTTTCAACAGTAAGGTCAAATTGAACTCCTTATTCTTCTTCTAGTCTCATTTGTCATACCAATTTTGTACTTTATTAATTTATAGGCTGGTGTCATAATTTTAATTCTTTGTACCTATACAAGCTATATTTTAAATGTCAGATTTCAACTTTGATAGTGTCTCCTCAATTATTGAGTAATAATAACATGACTAATTAAGCTGTGTGACTATTAGCATTTACAGCAGCATCTGGAAGACATAGCACATTTAAAGTGAAATTGGTTTTTGACAGTTTTGGATGGTCTTGTGTAACTGCTCTTTTAGAGCTTCTCAATAATGCTTAATTATACTAGTTAAATATGTAATTTTTAGAAGCTTTATTTAGCAAAGTGTCATGAATCACCTTTTCCTATTAAATGCAAGAATAAATCTCAAAAAGCTCAGCAGGTGGAATCTTTCACATGACCATGTAGTTTGATGCCATGTGTGGTTTCACAGAGGCATGTCATACCCTCTAACATAAAGTCTGGTATATTTTGGTGTTGAAGTGTCCCAGTCATGCAGTCAAACTAGTAAATGGTTCTCTGCAATAACTGACTCCTTGAAAAGAGGTTTTAATTTCTTTGACCTTTAAACATTTGCTAAGTCTTGGTGAATATTTGGAGAATGTTTTATTCTCCCTTCCCATCACCACCAGAAAACTGTACCTTTCTGGTCACTGAAACTACAGGGTCCATCTAAATCATCGATGGCTCTTTTAGTTAGACAACAAGATGCTGTTAGTAGGTCCTCAATTGTCTGTCAAAAAGATTGACAATAGATTTACTGAGGAGGTGAACTGAGGAGAAATGTGAAATAGAAATTAAATATCCCTAAGATTTCATGTTGTCTCTTTTCTAAAGCTCCATTTACCAAGAATGTTAATCTTGGACTAGCTTTTTCAGTTTCTCAGACAATTTTTTCTCCATCTGCATGGGTATTGAAATCAAGACAGTTGATTTCTTTAAGTAGAACTTATCACTGATTTCTTTTTTCCAAAGTGAGATTTCAAACTATTTTCCCTGTAATTTGTGAAATAATACTTTCAGAGTGTTTGGATAACTGCTGTGTGCTTTTTATGGTCACTGCCAGGAACAAGAAGCAGAAATGTGTGTACTCATGTACACAATCAGGTTTAGTCTAAGTCCACTCTTATCACAGAGGGCAAAATGAATACTGATAAGTTACTTGTTTAAAAAGATTTCAGTGGGCAATAAGCAGAGGTCCAACTGAATAAAAATCACCTGTTTGGAGAGGATCAGCACAGGACATATGCAATACCTGAGCTCATGGTCGGGCTTTAAATCAGTTTAATACAGATTTAGCAATGTAATTGAGAAATTTTGTTTGACTTTTCCATTCGCATTTTATCTTCTTATTTGTGCTGCTGAAAATGCAGTGTCTGTTTTGATACACATGCACTTCTGTACAATCACAAAGGCCACAATTAGCAGAAGCAATAAAATTTAAGTAGTTTTGAATCTCACAACACATTTTGTACCACAGTCATCACAGCTGTTAAGTCTGCCCATGCACCTCCTTGTTCTGGTGGGAGGATTTTTTGTGGTTTTGTTTGTTTGTTTGTTTTTGGGTTTTTGTCTGTTTTGGTTTTTTTGGGGGGGTTGGGTTTTAGTTTTTGTGGGTTTTTTTTCTTGTTGTTGTTGTCATTTATTTTAGGAATCAGGTTTTATGGTTTTTTTTTTGTTTTGCCCAGTACATAATTTAACTAGGGAAATGGCTAAGACCTAGCAAAAGTAATTTCTAGTAATTAATTCATTATGAGATAATTGTGTTTAAGCATCTTTATTTAGAAAATAAAAGAAAGAACTATATACAATGCTCTATGACAAATTAGTAATACAGTGCTGGTATGATGATTTATGGAGTTCATCATAATGATGGAACAGACCCAGTGGAACAACAGTGCTGTCTAAATAATGAAAGATGGGATCTGAAATCTAGTTTTGAAGGCCACTATAAATTATTACATGAGATGCTTGTCTGATAAGCACTTGCAGACAGTGATAACATTGTGTGGAGGTTTGACCCTGGCCAGATGCCAGGCACCTATGACATCTGCTCTCTCTGCTCTCTTCTGCCATAGCTGTGCAGAGGAAAGGGGGAAAAACTCACACACACACACACAAGGCTCATGAGCTGAGGTAAAGAGCCAGTGGGAAGACACATAGAGAAATGGGCAAAACACACTAAAAACTTAAAGTTGCAAAGTGATTTATTGCTAACCTAACCCTAAACAGAGTCAGAGAAGGGAAATGAGAAGTAAAAATAAGCTCTTAAGACAACGCTTCTCCCCTCACCCCTCTCCCTCTTAAGACACTGTTTCTCTGCTCACCCCCTCCCTCCTTCCAGCCAATGGCACAGGGGGAGGGGGGCGAGGGGGGGCAGGGTAAAGGGTTTCTTCTTTGGTCAGTCCATCACTGAAATTTCTTCCACTGCTCAGGGAGAGGAGTCCTCTATGTTGCCATGGGGTCCCTCCCACGGGAGACAGTCCTCTATGAACTTCTTTGGCGTGGGTCCAATCTCACGGGAAGCAGCCTGCCTGAATCTGCTGCAACATGAGTCCTTGTCCATGGGGACCAGACTTCTGAGCTGAGGCCAGGAGGCTGTTTCTATCTTGGGAGCCTTGGGCCTTTTTCTCTCCATATGGGACTCCCACTGGATCACAGCTTCCTCTGGCACGGGCACCTCCCCACGGGCTGTGGGTGAATTTCTGCACCCCTGTGGACTCCATGGGCTGCAGGGGCACAACCTGCTCCCCCCATGGTCTTCACCACGGCTGGCAGAGGGTTTTCAGCTCCAGCACCTGGAACACTTCCTCCAACACCTTCTCCACTGACCTTGGTGTCTCCATATTGTTTTCCCTCACATATTTTCACCTCCTCCTCCTCCACTAGCTAAAAAAAGGTGTGTACTCACATTGTTTTGATTTTTTTCTTAAATATATTTTCACAGAGTAACTAACATCTCTAATTGGCCCAGGCTTGGCCAGCAGCATGTCCATCACATTCAGAGCCATCAGAGACTGGCTCTGCCTGCCATGGTGAAAAACTTCCAGAACCTTCACACAGAAGACACAGGAGCCATCTTTGTGCCGCTCCCCACTCGCTAGCAAAAACTGGGCTAAAACCCACACATGAACACAGGGGTACATTTTTCTCCCAACCCTTCAGACACTTCTTCAGGCCTACCACAACAACTTTCAAAGGGTTTAAATTTCTCTTAGATGCTAAAGATACCTTGCTGATGTTCTGGGCTAAGTAAAACCAACACATATTGGGATTTGCTGAGAAAGAAGTTGAAGACAGATTGATTCAAAGACAACTCAGTTAAAACATTCCTGCAAAGGCTTTGCTAGTAAGTAAGTAAGTGATCACACTGAGGTGATTATCTGGCAGAAGTGCTTTAGTTTTATCTGTCATCCATTTCCCTGGAACTGCTAATGTGTTTAAAAGCAGCCAAAACAGTTGCAGAGGGATTTGAAGAAGGCAAGCTTTGCATATATTTTCACTAAAATGGGAAATGTTTCACTGTAATTCTCCCAAGCTCCCCAGAGCTGAATGGTTGAGCTCTTCCTGTCGAACAATTTAAGTAATGTGCATAACATATATGAATTCAATATTTAAAAATCTTTCTGTGTGTTTAAAAAAATCAATCACCTTTGAAATACGTACACCTTACTTGTTGTATTAGTTTGAAAACCAACCAGTGGGAGACCACAAGTCAGGATTATAATTTAATAGGAAAATTAAAAATAAGTACAATAATACAAGGAAAAACACTGACAAAGTCAGATACAATCTGACACCCTGTTAGGGTGGTAGTAGCAGTCCAAGTGAAGTAGTTCAGTTGAAGCAGTGATCCTGTGGAAAGTCTAGTCTCTACCTGAAGGTCCAGTGATAGCTCTTGTCCTCTGGGAATCCAGTAGACAGGGCTCACTTCTGCAGTTCCAAAGCCCAGGTTATATCCAGGTGGGAATGCTTGGCTCCTCCCTCCTGGGTGGAGCATCTCACAGTAGGATGAGATAAGTCCATGAGTCATGCAGTGGTGCTGGATGGCCCATTGTCTGTTATCAGGGGTGAGTCATAGCAGGAGATAACAACCAGTGCCCCACAGCTGGTGGTAATAGAATAATATATACATCTATATTGCAACTTAGGACACTTGTTTTTCATAATGTGGACTAAAGTCAAAATCACTTGTGCAGGTACATTTTGCACTTTAAAGACTTTTTTTTTTTGTGAATTGGTACAGGCCCAGTATTTTGCACAAAGTGTTGAGCTCTTAACTTGGTCATTACGTTTCAAACTATGAAAATCTCTTTTTTTCTGAAAAGTTTGTCTTTCCTGGGAATAGCTGAAAGATAAATGATATGCAGTCAGTACTGGTTTGAAATTGGAATGAGTTAGTGCTATAGTTTTGCTCCAGTTTTTATGGAGACACAGACTCATACATTCAAGTAGTATTTTGCTTTTCCAGTGCTTTTGCACTGGAAATGGATATAGATAATTTCAATGCATTGTACAATGTCCTGAAGATTTTTTCTTTTCACCTGGCTGTATTCTGTGTTGCTGAAGTGTTACGAAATAGCTTTCCTTCTGTGTCATTGTCGGGGGTTGAGAATTTCTTCCCATTCCTGTTACTAAGCAACAAATATTTAGATGTTTAGAGCGATCAAGTCTTTTGTAAAAGACAAAAGCTGGGCTTTTGGGCAGGGCACGGTAAGGGAAGAGCCAGCCCTGGGAACGCTCTCTCGTGGTTCGGACGCTGAGAGGAGAGGGTGCTCTCTCTCTTTGCTTTCCAGCTGCTACCAGTGGAAAATCCAACTGTGCCCTGTTTTTTCTTTTCTCCTGGCTGGGTGAGCTTTGATTCAACTTTTTCTTACCACTGGGAAGGGCGCGTTTTCCCCGGGCTGCGTTTTCCCGCAGCTGCTGCCAGGAGAGTCCGGCTGCCTCTGCTGCCTGCCTCTGCCTTCTGCCGCACGAGACCGTGGCGTCTGCTGTGACTGCAGAAATCTTTGCTACCTCGCTGCTAGCCGGGAGGGAGCCAGTGCCTGACCCTGCCTCCTTGCTTTCTGCTGCTCCGAGCTGCCTGGCTGCCTGCTTTCTCAGCCTGTCCGCCATCATCCAGCTGCATGAGGCTGACCTGACCCTGCGCCACAGCGCCACCTGCAGCCGCTCAGGAGTCAACACACCTGCCCTGCCCGGCCGGGAGCTCAACAGCGCCCCTGCTGCTTGCAACTGTGATTACACCACACGGGAGAAGGCTCAGCAGCTCACGTTATCTGCTGTTTGGTTTTCTGGTTCTAGTTGTGGTTGCTATTATTGTTATTGCTTGTTTATAGATACCAGTAAAGAACTGATATTCCTTTTTTCCCATACCTTTGCCTGAAAGCCCTTGATTTACAAAATTAAATAATTCGGAGGGAGGGAAAGAAAAATCACATTCTCTGTTTCTAGGGGAGGGTTCAACCTCTCTTGGCAGACACCTGTCTTTCAAACCAAGACAGTCATACTTACATTGACTCTGCATATGTTAATAGCTCAATGATCACTACCTAATGTCTGCGTTACAAACCAACAGACAAGAAGAGCATCAAAGAATTAGGCAGCCAAATTCATCAAAGATACCTAAATCAAAGGTATAAATTTACTTTGTAAATATTTGATAAGATTAATTATCCCAACTTTAAAATATATTAATAAGGTAGTCGTGAAAACTCTCTGGCCAAGCACTGCTTAATCTACAATATGAAACACATGCAGAGGCCAAGTGTATTTTCTACCTGATGCACAATGTCATTTTCATTTTGCAAATGCTGATAAAAGAGCTAATATATGTTACAAAAAATTGACATGTAGATTGAGAATATGTAATTATATGTTATGTCAAAAAAAAATTAACCGCAAGGGTAATGCACTTAGTGCTTGGGATTTTGGTGGTGGTTGGTTTGGTTTGGTTTTTGTTTTGTTTGTTTGTTTGTTTTTACTTCTTTGGGGTTTTTTGCTTTGGTTGGGTTTTTCTGATTTCCTAGATGGATTAAACATTATCCAGATAAAAATACTGATCAGCTGCAGTCACAAAGGACTGCTTAAGTGTGACATCATACGCTCTCTGAAAGATACTAGTCTGGGATCCTGCTAGAACTGCACTGTCTGTGCAGTTCAGGGATCTCCCACAGAGAGCTGCATTGTCTCAGATAGAATTGCCCCTTTTCATGTGTTTATTTCAGAGACCCCTGACCTGTAGCTTGCAGCCATGTGGAAGATCATCCACACAGTAGGAGCCCTGGCTCTCATTCTGAGCTTTTAGCTCTGTCTGAGGTGTGGCAAGTACTTTGTTCACCTCACTTTGTTTCTTTCCAACCAAATGTTCAAGATTGAGCAGAAACTGAGAACTTCTGTTTTACTTACATGGAGCTGAGCCAAGAATAAATATTCACACTGAAATCAGGGTGTTTGGACCAGATCTGAAGGACATGTTCAAACATATGTAAGTTTTTGGTTGGGTTTTTCCTCAGTAGGCATCACTGTAATCAGGTTTTGCTATATTTCATTCTTTCACAGCAGCTACCACCACTAAGTTGTAAGAACTGTCCTAGCAAAATCCCTTTTTGTGTATTTTATATATCTTCATAATATATCTTCATAATATGTCTTTATAATATCTTCAGAAAAGTATTAATTTTTGATATCTTCCTCTATTCTTGCTTAGTATTGTCCTAAGTGACCGGGAAAGGTGGGGTTAAGTGTAACCTGATAAAGTTTGCCAATGATACCTGGCACTTTGGCAGGGAGAGCCACCTTACAGTAAGACCTGGATAGGCTGAAAGAGTGGGCTAACCAGACAAGTGCGAGGTATTGGACCTGGAAAAACATAACACAGGAATGCAGAAGAGGCTGGGATCTACTTGGCTGTAGAAAGGACCTGATGGGGCAGCAAACTCATATGAGTGAACTCTGTGCTGCTGTGGCAAAGGAAGCTAATGCGATGCTGGGCTTCATCAATGAGAGCATGAAGAGCAGAGACAGAAAAATCATCTTTCTAATCTACTCAGCTCCGATCAAGCTACAGGTGGAATACTGCGCTTGGTTTTGGTTCCTATTATACAAAAAGATGTGGACAAGATAGAAAGGGTCCACAGAAGGGCCACAGAGATAATCAAAGGGCTGGGAGGAGAGCTGGGTTGAGCTGAGAGACATCAAGAGGCTGAGATAGCCAGGTTTGTTCTGCTTTGCGTAAAGAAGGCTTAGGGGAGCCCATGTTTAAATATTTAAAAGATGACTGCAAAAACAAGGGAGACCCACTTTTTATGAGCAGTCACATGGGAAAGACATGGGATAATAAGTGCAAGTTGCTCTTAGGGAGATTTCAATTAGACAAGAGAGGAACGTTTTTCACAATGAGAACAGTCAGACATTGAAATTATCTCCCCTGAGAAGTGATGGATATCCCAACATTGAAAAGTTTTAAGATGGAATTTTAAGAGGAACACTGAACCAGGTGATCTTCAAGGTCCCCTTCCAATCTAGTATTCTATGCTTCTATGATTGATATCAGCAGGAATATTTCATCTTTCTTCCCTGAACATTCAGATGTGGAAAAACAAAGTCAAGTCCTTATATTATAGAAATTCTGTTGTCCTCTGTACATATGCTTGCAAAACTATGAAGACAAACTCTAATTCCATGATAACTAGATGTTGCTGTTGTACCCGGAGAGAATGCAGCAGGCACACACAAATCCAGCAAACGCAGGGAGAGAATTGATTGTTACAAATTCTGCTTATATGTGCTAAAATTCCATAGGTGATTGGTCAGTGGTGACCCACCTCCCGGGGTGATTAGCTGAAGTCCTACAATGCCAAATTCCAAACACTCTCTGCCTTAAACCCAAAACAGATCAGGAAAACAGCAGGTGTTCAATTATTATTTACAAAATTCATCTCATTGTTTTTCATAGCTTGCATGGAGAAGAAGAGGTTCTCACAGAAAAGCTTCTGCTTGCAGCTTTTCAATATTCACAACTAGACATATATATAGAAATAGCGTTTTCTGCTATGAACTTACAAGAGGGGTTTTTTTGGTTTGTTTTTTCCTATAAAGGGATTGAGAGAATTCAGAGAAGGAAAGGGTTCATAGTATTAAGTAAAAATCTTTATTATTGATTTCAACAAGGCTCTGAATTTCATAGGAGGAGGTGTTTCCTCCCATTTAACTTAGCAGTTGGTATTATAAAAAGTAGATCTGTAAGTGTTCAGTAGTGAAGATACGTTTTTACTGTGTTGGCTTTCTTTTGTCTTCTCTGAAATACAGACATGAAACTCAGATACCAGTTTTGGATAACAATATTTCATGTGCATTTTTTAAGCAGCAGAATCTTGGCAGACAACTAACACAATTTGGTGGCAGGTCCAGACTTGTCCCGTGGTGCAACTAGAGTTAGTGGTCTGAGTTATCCTCTTACCCAGCACTGCTCAGTAAGGAATAATTTTCTTTCAGGTACCATGTTTTACTTTGTGCATCAGCTTTCACAGACTGATCTGCAGTATGGAAAAGGCCAGGAAATGCTAGAACTTTATGAACAGATGATCTCATATAAAACCATTTAATCCCTATCACTTCATTAGCATATGTTTCTAAACTTCTTTTTACCACTCATTCTTTCCAAATCTCACATGGAAACAAATCCTTTTCCCCTTCAAATAATTTTAATGCTTTATCTCAAATTTTCACATAAATCAATTCACAGAAAAACAAGAAAAGTAGTTTGGTATAGGGCTTGCCTGAAAGAACTGCTGAGAAATGCTTCCATATGTTGTAAAAACTCCAGTCTGATTTCTTTATCCATCCCAGCTCAGTAGATACTTTCATTTTGCATCAAATTTCATATTATTTAAATCACCTACTTTTTAATACATGAGGTCCCACTTGCTGTGCCATATAAATCAAACAAGAATTATTGGGCCTGATAACTTCTTTTACTCTGAGTATTAATGCATAATTCTTATTGGAAATTAAGCAAATTTTGACCTTACTACCCTTTGAAAGAGAGGACAGTTAGAAATCCCACACAGCCCTGATGAGAAAGAAATTGTCAAATAGAAAACCCAACTCAATTTGCCCTTCAATCATCTTTGTTTCTTTGAGCTTTTGCCCCTTCCACCAGCACAACGCCTGTCCAGGGCTGAAGGCTGAACTCTTAATTCAATTTCAAATTGTAGGTAACAGCTCTGGTCTGAGGGCTTATCAGCTAAGATGTACAAGCTTGCATTTGAAACCAGCACAGAAACCACTGAATCATCCCATGAAGGACTGTCACCTTGGAGGAGGCTTTGGGGGTATCCAAAGACCACCAGGACATACAGAGCATGCGTGGTGCACATGCTAATGATATTAATGACTTCTGAGAAATGATTTGTATAACCACTCCTATCCTGAAGAATGTAATAAATATTCATGAATTTTACCTATAACACTGTGTCTTTGGGGTACTGAGGTGTGTGTTTGGTGGAAACAATTCCCACACACCCGGTGCATCGAATAAAGCAAATACCCACTTCTCTGACTTGGTCTCTGAAGTGTCTCTGGGCTTGATTGGGGCGAGTCACTGGAGTCATGGTTAATGTTTAACAATCCCTGCATTATGGGACCAGATGAGTTGAAATTATCTGTTAGCCTCCCTTGCCACTGCTTTGCTACTGGAAGGGAAAGAAGGCGAAACTGCAATTTAATGGAAAGCTCTGTAAAGAAAAATACAACACATTTCTACATTTCTAAAACCTTGAGCTTAGTGGCCAACATTTATGTATTTGTAGAGAGATTAAGGCGTGAATAGTAAATCAAATACAGATTGACATTTTCCTGCTGAACAAAAGAAATGTTTATTGAAGCACGGAATTGACTCCACAACTCAGATAGTTATGAAGTAGGTATGTGTTTATTCCAGCTGGCGTGCATGGGGGGTAGCCCCTCCAAAGGCATGCACACCCTCAGCAGCACTTCACTAGGTTTATATTAGGTTACAGATTACATGTGCATAAAGTTAGACAAAGCCCCTATACATATTCATCATCTATCCCCACTTCATATTATAATGAGTTCAAAGTTCATTTAAATATGCTCACACAAGCGCAGTGTCTTCAGATTAATTGTTGGCAAGGGTCCTGATGATTAATTATGGCATGATCAATACTCTTCATCACGATGAACTGTTCACCCTGTTCCTTTGCACATGCTCCCGTGGTCCTTGGTCCTAGTCCAAGCCTGAGAACCAACTCGTACCGGTCCTGGGGTCCAAGGGCGGGATGCTCGGTTACACTTGGTGGTTTCTCTCAATTATTTGGCTCTCTTCTCTCCATCCTCCCTGATACCAGGTAGGCACAAATTCATTACGTGGATAATAAATGGATCGCAGCTGGCATATCTTAGTAAATCATTATCCAATCTCTGGCTCTCTAAATCAGTTCAAAAATATTATTATTACTATTATCCAGCTTCTAGTTCTTTTACATTAGTAATTTCTATTTTACCCTAAATCAATTATAAAATAAGAAGTTGCCATATTTGTCTGTAAGGACCATGAGTGAATCTGCCATATGCACTTGGGGAAGCTGTCAGCAATAGCTGGCGCTCTGGAGAGGCAGGAAGAGAAAAACACATCTTTGTGTGCATGTGTGCGTGTGTGTGTGTGTTTGTGTAAGATTAAGGAGATGGCAAGCCAGCTATGTCTAATAAATAACAGAAATATGAAACCTGACAACTATTTGCATAGTTGCCTTCTCAGAATCCGCAAACGCCACATTTTCCGCAAGAAAATCACCATTTTCAGTGGACCTTTCAGTGAACCTCGAGTTCAGCAATTTTTTAGATGAATGTATCCAGCTAATCTGATTAATACTTATCATGTATTTACCAGTAAGCACTGCACTACTATGCAAAAAGAGGGAGTTTCCTCTTACAGCTTTACAGTTTTCATAAAAGAGAAGTGAGCTGTCAGTGTAAATTGTAAAGACATGACTTATGTGCTTCATTCTGGAGGGAAATTTGATGGTGAACCCCCAAATTAAATAGTCATCTTACAGTATTTTCACTCAGGAGGAGAGAAATGGGAAGATCTCTTGCATGTGTTTAAGAGTTGTAGAAAATATGACAAAAAAATACCAAATGGTTCATTCTGTAATTTTGTAATTCACAGCTAGATTGAATGCAGTTTGTTTAAAATACCTTAAATAAACTGCATTTCTACATGCACTTCCCACACATGCCTTTTGAGAAATTATTGTTTCTGAGAAGACGTCTCTCCTGTTTTTCTGCAAGTGAAAGAAATATCAATACCTGATTCTATAGAAAAAAAAAAGGAAGAAAAAATTACATCATTTTTTCTTGAACTGCAGCAGTGTCATCAGAACAATAATTATCAAGTACGGAGAGAATCCAACCATCTACCATATTAATTGCCATCCATCTTTTCCTATGGGATTGCACCTCTGAAACCTTGTGGAGAAAGGAGATTACAATGCCTGTGATGATGGGACAAAGTTGTTTATTTTATTGGAGCTTGCTTTGGGAATGACATACCAGTGCACTGGGCAATGCTTCAGGAATGACACATCTCCAGTTACCACTTAAAGCATACCCCATGGAAAATGTGTATTTGGTGGTTGAAAATCACTTTGGTTAACGCAGTTGGGGAAGGTGTTGCCTAATGGTTACTATGCTGAGGACTGAACAGACAAAACCACACATATAAACCACATGAAATTTCATGAAGAAAGTTATGCTCTTTTCTTTGTGTTTTGTCACAACATCAGAACTTGAATGTTTATAACTTCTTCAAGTCAGTCTCTCAGATATGCTGAACAGAAACCTATTCTCCTAAACCAAGGTGAATCACACATTCAAGAATTGTGGGTGTTCAGGGTGTTAGCTGCAAAGTCCAGCAGCTGCAGAAGTCTTTTCATCAGTTAATGTGAGACATTAAGAGACATAAGCGGAATTGCCCCTGGCAGGGGCAGAGACTGATAGTGAGGGAAGACTGTGTTTACCTTATGCATGGGTGATTAGCAGTAGGAATTGGGCAGGATGAAGGCAATCAGTGACCCATTAGGAGAGTAAAACATGTAACCGTGGAAACCAAGTTCTTGTAACAGTTAAGTAAAGTTTGTAACAGTATAAAAACATGATGTATTCTGTTCAATAAATGGGACTTTGCATAAACCAGGCTGAGACCCCAATTCAATTGCTGACGAAAAATATGCCGTTTGGATTTTGATACAAATATCAAGGCCTTTATATGTTCTTGGGTAGTCAAGAACAGCTCTTTTCATAATTGAAATCTTAGTATTCAGAGTTGAAGGCCCTATATCATCTGCTCCAATTACAACTCTTTTGAAATACCAGTCCAATCCCTACCTTCTAAGCAATTCTTACTAAGTATCAGGCCTCTGAAATCTGATACTGAAAACCACGCACCTTGGATCTGCCCAAAACATTTTTGATATAGGCTAAATTTCTTCAGTAGTGTAAAAAATGGAATAAAAACACTTAATAGTGATGCAGCTGTTGAAAGAATCAACTCAATATTTGTAAACCATCACATGAAAATTGAAGCTGGACATTCACAAATACAAAAGCTGTCATTTGTAACAGCTACTCTAGAAAATGTTGATTGTGAGGTATCATGACAACACAAAAAACTTGCAGCAAATCACTTCAGTACATGGAAAAAAGAAATAATTCTTCAATGCAAAAAAATAAATGGCGTGGTGGGAGATTTAGCTTTACTTATTACTAGTGTTGGAAAATATATCAGGTTAAAAATTTTGTAAAACTTTAGTCAAAGGCTTTGTTTGTCTTCACCCTGGGAAAAAGAATTTTAGGTTTCTTCCAGGGCATTGCTCCACCAGATGAGGTCTGGTGAACTCAGCATACCCACAGATTGGGAGTGACCCCGAAGATAACCAGAACGATAAAGACTATTAACAGAACATCCACCAGGACCTTGTGGTTATCAACAAGACGTGATGGATATCACAAACGGCTACCCCAGACCACCTCCAGCAGGGCTAAAGACATCCTGGCCTGGAAAAAAGGACTGATAAGGAAAACTGAAGAATGAAGAATATAATTAGCATCAGAGGCGAAGAGATTTGGATCCAATAGGAAACTGAATACTGGGAGTTTGCTCAACTTTAGACCAATGAACACTGACCCAATGCTTTCCTATATATTTTTACTGTATAAAATATCTGAGAAATCTAGTAAAAGCCATGTATCCTGGAATGATTCTCTCTGCACACCCGGGCTATGTGTGGATGAGATGATTTCTGTGGTACATCCTGGCCAGAACAACACCCTGGCCAGATAATGAAGTAATGCCTTGACTCTCTAACATTAAAATGTTGTTAGAGGGGTTTTGTATTTTTTTTTCCTGCAGATTCGGTGACACTAGCAGCCCAGTGGAAAAATGCATTTTTCACATTTAGTAGGATTTGGAGAACCAGCGCTCAGCTAAAGGAACCCTGGAGCAGGAAGGATGAAAGCTCCTTCTGGAAATACTGAAGGGTTTAGCTTGGAGCACAATGTTGCAAAAACAGGCTGCAAACTTGCATTTTTTCCCTTATTTTTAAATACCTGCCAGCATCCAGACAATGTCCTATCCCAGTTTACCATGCTGTGAAAGCATGCTTTGTAAGCTCTCTGAAAGCTTACAAAGATTTACAGTCTGTCTTTGAATTTTACTTAACTTCCAAGCATCAAAAAAAGTCTCACCCCATGTTTTTCACTTCTCATTCTTCTTACTTCTCTCCATAGTGAGGTATGCACTTCCAAAGGCAGGTATTCCCTGCCTTCCAGTCCTAGCCCAAATGAGAATAGGATTTGTATATCAATGATTCAAGAAATTTGTTTGTGACGCTGCTGTGAGGAGCACGACTGCGAGTTCTGGCAGCTCACTCTTGGCAGCAGCACTGTGACTGTGAGTCTTTGCCTCACACACTGCCCTGGAACCAGCTGCACTGGCTGCCGTGGTAATACCAGCCATCTGAGAGCCACGGGAGTCACAAGTGTGATTCTATGGCAATTTTCTAACCGGCAAATTCAGACTAATTAGTCTCCAATGAACTAATCAGTATTTTATTTATACACTTGATTTTGTTTCTTTCCCTTCCTCGTCCCATTGTAAGTATTAATAATGTAACACACTACTACAAGATTTGCTGGCTTTAATGTTTTGCTTAAACCACCCTGCCCGCCTGCCTACAATGTTTTGCTTCAAACATCCCCCTATCAGACTTTCTATTCTTTTTTAGCTATATATTATATATAAATGAATTTAACTGCTATAGGTATGCGAACAAAAGTATTCATAATAGAGGAAATATATACAGAGTAATTCTCTCTTTTATGATTTTTTTTTAATCCAAGTTATAGTATTTTATCAGATTTTTCTAGATTACTTTTCATCATTCTCCTAGCTTTCATTCTCCTAGCTTTTTGAGGCAAATTTCGTAAGTCTTCTCTTGCTTTTTATATTTTAGTAATAATGTCATCCCAGTGGCTAATTTTTGTGTGTAAGGTATCCACTTATTTGTGGCAGTCAGAAACGACAATGAAAAGTTGTAACTGTACCTCAAATTCCCTGTAACAAGGCAAATGCCACCTCTGACATCCTTCCGTGCAGATTTCTTGTGCCTGTGTTGTACCAGACGAGGTCTCATTATAAGAGAATATCTGCATACATGATGTTTAGTGTATCCAAGATTATAACTTAACTATGTAGCTATTCCATAAGCCTTTCTTAGGCCTCTGTCATGTACCCCAAACCACAAAATCACAAAATGGAAAAGGTTGGACATAATCACCTGGAGGTTATCTGGTCAAACCTCCCTGCTCAAGCAGGGTGCCCCAGAGCGTGTTGCTCAGGACTGTGTCCAAACACACTACTCTGTGTGTCTACCTCACATCCATGACATTGATTTTACCATCCAAAGAGACACTGTAAGACTTTTTGGCCTATGGCACATTGTCCCTTAATCTAGCCCTGTCCCATGGTCTTTAAAGGTCAAGAGTTAAGTTACAGGTCCCTTTGTAGAAGGAAGACAGTGATTCTTCTGAATATACATCTGGAAATGGCTGTCCTGGAGGTGGTGACACAGCTTGAGACCAGATTTTGTGGCAGTACATGCATCCATTGCAGGTTTGGACAACTTAGTGACTCAGGAAAACACACTTTTTCTCGCCAGGATCGTGCAGGGTCTTTGGCTGATCTATGACTTGCTGACAAACATGGAGGATCAATTATAGGTTATTATAGGTTATTACCATGGAGATCACATCAGTCTGTTTCACTCTGTGTAAGGATGTTACAGAGCCAAACTAAAAACCTCTGTATAGGCCATGCCATGCTTTCCCATTTCTCATACTCTCTGTAGGCACGGTTTTTTCACCACTGTCATGCTGAGGATATTGCTGGAGGACACTGCACCAAATGGATCCTACCAGCTGTGCTTGCATTCATCCATAGACTCCTTGTATCATCCTAAAAGAAAAGCAAAACAAAATTATTTTTTCTTGCCATTCCTTTCTTGTCTCACAACTGTTCCAACAAACTCAACCTGAATTCCTTTATTTAATTCCTCTTCTAAAATTTTCAAGGATAAGAAAAAACCCAACAACACCATTTTCCTTTCTGTCCCACGGTCCTCTTGCAGCCCTGAAAGCGCTTTGCTTTCTTCTATCAAAAGCTAGGTATAAAATGCGGGTTTTTTCCTCCCTTTAAATCCAAAAGGTAGCGAGATGTACTTCACTCAGTCCTCTCTTTCCCAATCATCCTGCCTAAATTGTTACTCTTCTACAAATCCGGATATCCTGCTAGTTAGCTATCCAGACTTCATTCTCTTTTATTCACTTGATAACCCTTTCTTCCCAAAATAGCCATGTGTGTATTGGTCCACCAATGAATAAATGGTTACAGCACCTCACACCAATACCTGCTTTGGGACATGAATAGTACTGAGCCATTCTTTCCTTCCTCAGCCACATTGCTATGTCCTAGGGCAGGTTAATGAGACAAACCTACAACAGGGACAGAGCAGAGCACAGCTAAAGTCAAAATATATCTTTGTTGGATAAAGAGTGTTAAACTAGAAAATTCTAGTATTGAAGGCAAACCCAGAAGATTTTCTGATCAACAGCTAAGAAGAATGGGTCAGGGAGGAAAATAACAATCATAGCAGTAAAATCCCTGCATAAATGAACAAGAAAGAGAAGCTATTAATAGAAGTTACTGGTGACAAAAAATCTGGGGAATAGGTAATACAAATCTCTGTGGGGTTCTTCAAAATATTATGAAAATGAAGATGTTTTGCAACATAGCACAGGAAATGTATCTACTCTATCCATAGCAGTTCTATTAGCAGTAGACAGAGGTGCTTTGCCTAAAGGTTACAAGAATAGCTCTTGGCTAAGCAGAGGGAGCAGGAGAATTATCAAGATGTGAAAAATGAGGTCCACTCTCCTGTTAGGATTAAAAAGGTTTAATAAAAGATAATACGGGACAGATATAAGCAAAAGGTCAGCACTGGCTGCTTTGTCATTCAGCCAAAAAAGCACACCTGGTATGGACAGAGACACCCTTTTCATACCCTTCAGCCTAATGCATATTCACAAAGAGTTATACATATTCATATTTTCCTCCAAACTATTTTACGTGTTCTGGGAACTGATCTGCCTCCTCGGAGCATGCGCAGTCGTCTGTCATTGATCTGTTATCACTCCCAGACTGTGGCTCCTGCAGACGACAGGTGCTGATAGTTGGCATGTCAGAGGCAGGGTCCATTCATGGGATGTTATCCAGTTCAAGCAGACAGTTCAAGAATTCTAATAAAACTATAACAGCCATTTTACTACTATTAAACTCAGCTAGCGCCAGATAGAAAGACCTTAGTCATCATTACACAGCAATTTTTCACAGTCAGGCTACCTCTGTAAGAAAAGAATTAAAACAATAAACATAGTATCCATCATAATATTTGTGAAAAGCCAACATTATGATATGCATTTATCACAAAGAGGTTTGGCAGAGTGATAATGTTACATTTCAATGCAGGGTTCAGGTTTCTCCCTATTCCTGAACTTCCTTTACTTGCAATCCCCATTGTGGCCTTCACCATAAGATACCAGGAGGAGCTGGTGGCCAGCCTATTCTGCAGTGCCTGTCATGTCAGCAAGTATTTTTCACTTGTCTTTTCCCATTGTCTCATTGGCACCAGAACCAATCTCTCGTCATTTAAGAATCTAGGAAAAAGAGAGAAAGCATCTCTTTACTGCTGCCTGGGAACTCACAATATCTGATACTGTTGCCCAAGTCAGTCTTCCCAAAGAGCGAACACATCCCAAAATCTCCTTTAAGAATATATGAAGATGCCAAAACACTGGGCAGATACTTTACAGATTTTTTTTTTGGCCTTTTCCCCAGAGAGACAGCAGTGTATCTGAGACTAAAGCTCGTTTGAGAATTTGTCCATAAACAAGGGCTTAGAAGATCAGCAGGAGACAGATAAGTAACATGGCTGGGAGTTACATTGCAAAAAGTCAGTTGGTTATTTGAAACTCTTATAAATTAACTATCAGTCAAATATAGTGTAATTTAAAGAGAAGATAAGGGAGACAGAAGTAAATAAATGGCCAAAACTTAGCAACACTATGGGAGATGGAAAAATAATAAATACAAAAATCTATCTCCAAACCCATGCTTTGCATTTATGTAAATAAGCTTTAGGCACAGAGAATAAAAGAAAGGACAGTCACACACCGCTGACAGTATGACCTCCTACCCCTGCCTGACCTTTTGGAGTAAGATGCTTCTGGCTGCTGATACTAGAACTTTTTTTAAGTCTGGCAAGTTTCCAGGCTTATGGACAGGTTCTGCCCTTCCTTGGGAACCAGGGATAAATTGCTACCAAAGTGCTTGACAGAGAGAATAGAAATAGGTAAACACTCCCAGTGTGCTTGCCAGTGACTTCAGCCCCTATTGCCCCACTGGGAGAATGAGACAAGACATTCCTGTCATCCAGTTCAGACTGGAATAGCCTTTTGTATACTAGTGTTATGACTTTCAATAAAACTGCAGAAAACAGCACATAGAAATATACTTATTAGATTTAGGAACTGAGGATGGACTGAAATGACATAAAAGTCCTTGTGGACTATCTATTACTCTGATAAAAGATAGGCAGATTCATTGGAACATGACTGCATTTGTAGAATTTCACTAAAACGTCTCAGGCTGACACTTAGAGAGTGAGCAAAACAACAGGAAAAATCAGCACTTGCCAAAACTAATGGCATTTCAATTCCCTTAATGAAAAGTGCAGCTTTCACTGACAGTATGTCTGGATGCTGTCAGGAAAAATCAATCATCCTTTGTCTTTAGTGGAGTTCAGTAAGTGAAAGAGTTATGCTTTTTCTTTTCTACAAAATACATTTTTAAGTTAATTGTGGTAGAATGATGTGTGTCAACACAGAAACAAGGAAAATTAGGAAATACAACTGGCTGATGTGAAAATGAGATGGAATGCACAAAAATTGGCAGTATCAGGGTAGAGATTGTTGAGACCCCATAGGGAGATTTGGAGAGAGGAAAGGTACATGTAGAGAAGTATACAGCATCCTAAAGAAAATGTCTTAGAACTAATGCCTATTTCCTACTTGTTGGTTTTGCTTACTTTCCTAATTTTATTTGCTTTTTATGCCAAACTCTTTCAAAAATGAGAAAGTGGAAGTGTGCAAAACTTTCATCATGTTGACCTGCAAATCATAAAAAACCTAGCCTTTTCTTTTAATAAAATAGTGTCTTTAATAAAACCAGTGACCACAACCAGTAAAACAAGAAACTGAATTAATTTTAACAATAATAATTCAGCAATCTTCAGTTATATATCATCGAGCAACTAATATAGAGGCAGGCTAAAGCTATAAAAGACATTTTTAAGACAAGTCTGGTAAATAGTAGGTCAGAGCAGAAATGCTAGAGACACAGTGGGACTCTGTGATTACAGTTAGAAATGCTTGGGTATGGTGGCTGAACCTGTGGGAAATCACTGACAAAAGAGGAAATTCTGGATTGCTTTCTCAGATGTTACAAAATCAGGGTGCAGCAAGCACTGTGCATCTGACCCATGAATATATATATATATTTTTAGCTTACAACTCATGTTTAATTTTTGCAAAGAAAAAACCACAGAATGCATAACAAAGAAAATACATCAGTAGAAATATAAATATCTAAATATTGTGTTGTAAGAAGCATCATATTTTAGTTGCACTTTTCACTAAAATGTAATCAGCTTGACATTTATCCACCATTGTTTTAACTGAGTATTTTTTAGAGCAGACCCATTTAAGCCTAGTGCAGAAATTGACATCCTTTTGTTATCACTACTTATAATTTCCTTTTTTATTTTTTTCCCTAGGATATGCTATTTACAGGATTTTTCCTTAGGAACATACGGAATGGCCTGGGTTGAAAGGAATGCTAAGGATCATCTGATTCCAGCCCTCCCATCTTGGTCAGGGACATCTTCCAGTACCTGAGATGGGGTCTCACCATAGCAAAGTAGAAGAGCAGAATTCCCTGCCTGGCCACAATATCCTTCTCTCCTGAACGGTCACTACCTTTGACCTGTATTTAGCAATAGTAATTTTCTCACATATGTAAGAATCTAAATGCAGAAATGCAGAGAAAGGTTTTAGGGACAAATGGAGCTTGTGTTGATGGGACATTAGCAGCAGATCATGTATTCAGAATAACAGTGGAAAAGCTGCTCACCACCTAAATGGAAATTATATTTCTGATTTCAGGATTTTCAAACCTAAGTATTAGTCTTGGTTCTGAAAAAATCCAAGTTGGGGAGAATTATTTATTTCATGTGAGTTGAATCCAATGAGTTATGAAAACATCGTAAGGGATCTTACAATGCTGCTTTCTATTTCATACATTTTATTGGAAAAGCAAAGTAATATTTGATTTCTGTTCTTCTAAACTAAATTAGTCACATATATCAGTCTTAAAGTAATCTTCAAGAGAACCTTAAAGTAATAACAGATGTGAGGATATTACATAAAAATGTTTGATAAATTGCTTCTTTCTTCTTATTTGTTCTCAAGTGAGCATTCCTTATGAACCCTTTACTGTGTTTAAATTTAGAAGTAGGCTGGAAACTTCTGTCTGAATAATGCTATATTTAGTGCTTAACAGTACTGGCATTTTCAAAGATTAATATAAGGTTCCCTGAGTACAGAATTCATTGAACACATTTTTTAACATTACCTTAATCTCAAACACTACCTTTTCTCCTTGCTTGCAGTTCTTTCTATTTTATAGTAGCAGTCAAAAAAAATCAGTGGATGTTACTTATACAACAATCCTACACATTCATACTAACCCCTTAGACACTCTTCTCCAAAAGTACATCTTTCTAGTGACCTGTGCAAAAGTGTTTTCTGTAGTAGCAAGGCATGTACTCAAGTAAATATCAGTGTAAGGTTGCATGGAAAGGAGTTTGTCTAAGGAGGAATTTCAGTCTAATAAAGGCAAGTTTGACCAAATCTTTGTTGATGTAGATGAATGAGGATTTGTGTGGAAAGACTAAGTTCAGATAAACTTGGGAAGGGAGAGAAGGTATCACATTCATATTGTAGTTATTTCATAGTTCTCAAACCTATTTTGCATGTCCCTTCCATGCTGTATGCAGCTTTCCATTACCTTTTGTCCTGGTTCTGCCCTGGACATGGTTAACTTTTTGCCGTAGGTTTGAAGTTATGAATTCTTCAATTCATAACTAAATTGAAGAATTCCATTCCTTAGCTATGACAGCCTCTTTAAAAATTTGTGCATCTGAAGGAGTCAGTCTCATAATTTCACCCTCAGAATAAATTTCTTTCGTTTTTTGCTTTCATGCTATGTTGATAGCAGAGCACTCATAATTTATGTGTACTATAGCTAACAATGTAAAAATCAAACCTGTAAATCAGGTAAATTTTATTGAACATTTGTTGGATTGATTTTATTATATTTGTAACTTTTAGTTAGTGTATTTACATTATCAAATAACTTGCAACATCCAAATATATCTATTTGCCTTCCTTCATGAAAATTGTTATTTCAGAATAAAATTACTCTGGTTTGAGAAGATGCATTTTCCATAGAAGAATTAAATTTTTATCCCTCAAACAGTTTATGAAGTGATTCTTGCAAGATATTGTTTACTGTTTGTGTGGATTTCTCTAGCGCATTATTATTTAGCTTATCCTCTTTCAGTATTTTTTTGGGGGGGTAGGATGGGTTGTGGATTTTTTTATTGCTTTATGTTTTTGTTTATTTCTATAAAGTCAGCATAATGTTATCATTCTTCTCCTTTTTTCAAGGTTTTATAAGTCTCTTGTACAAAACTTTTGTGCCAATTGCTCCAGCCCAATAATTAAAGAAATGTTTTTATTCCTTTCATAACAAAGCACATTCTCTAAGGATAACTGAACTTCTTATAGCTGTGATATCAAATCGTCCTCATTCATAAATACTTAGAGGTGAAATACCAACTTCTGTTTTAAGTCTTCCCTTAATGTCTGATAAATAACAAATTTCTTCTTGAATACTGTAAACTCCTAAACTCCTTCTTCTCCCTACCTAGATATAGAGGGTTAGCTGAAATCCTTACCTGCCTTAGCAACTTTATTTCAGAGCCCATCTGCAACAGTTGCTGTTTGGCACTGGATTTCCTACTGATGATGTATTTCCCTTTAATTATCATAGAATCACAGGGTTGGAAGTGACCTCCAAGATCACCGAGTCCAACCCATGCCCTGACATCACCTCAACTAAACTATGGCACTGAGTGCCACATCCAATCTTTCTTTAAACACATCCAGGGATGGTGACTCCACCGCCTCCCTGGGCAGACAATTCCAAAACTTTATTACTCTTCCAGTAAAAGACCTTTTCCTAATATCTAACCTAAATTTACCTTGATGCAGCTTGAGACTGTGCCCTCTTGTTCTGTCAGTTGCTGCATGGAACAAGAGACCAATCCCCACCTGACTACAACCACCCTTCAGGTAGCTGTAGAGAGTGATAATGTTTCCTCTGAGTCTCTTTTTCTCCAGGCTAAACAATCCCAGCTCCCTCAGTCGTTCCTCACATGGCTTGTGTTCCAAGCCCTTCATCAGCCTTGTCACCCTCCTTTGGACACATTCAAGCATCTCAACATCCTTCCTGAACTGAGGAGCCCAGAACTGGACACAGTACTCAAGGTGCAGCCTCGCCAGTGCCAAGTAGAGGGGAAGAATGACTTCCCTGGTCCTGCTGGCCATATTATTTCTAATACAAGCCAGGATGCTGTTGGCCTTCTTGGCCACCAGGGCACACTGCTGGCTCACATTAATTCGGCTGTCAACCAGTACCCCCAGGTCCCTTTCTGCCTGGGCACTGTCCCCAGCCTATAGCATTGCAGGGGATTGTTGTGGCCAAAATGCAGGACTCGGCACTTGGACTTGTTGAACTGCACCTGATTGGACTCTGCCCATCTATCCAGTTGTTCTAGGTCTCTTTGCAGAGACCTCCATTATATTAAATTTTAATTAATTATACAACAGTCTTTTACATTTCTGATTCAATTCACAGCTGACCCGAGAAGGCTTATCAGCAAAGTTTATTGATTCAATATTGAGAGGAGCTGGAATTAAGAATTCAGGAGAGGGAATTAGGATTTTGGAATGGAATCTATTTCTGAAGAAGACAATATGATTTGATGGAGTGATTAAGCAGCTAAGACACAAAAAAAATAACTCAAAGAGCTGGAGAAAGTCATCCCAGGAGTGCACGTGGTAGTTATCCTCTTCTATGCACAGGCTGATCTCATGCAGCTGCTCTAACTAGTTACTGGAGGAGAGAAAGACTGAAATTTGTCATTACACAGTATTTAAGTGTTTTAAATATGAAATGTGAAAGACAAGAGGAAAATGAAATAACTAACCAAACTGATGATGTACATATCTTAGTTAATGGAGCTAATAGATGATTAAGAAAAATACATTATGGTTTAGTGGAGCTGAAATGAAAGAGTAATGCAGAAGATCTACATTCTCCAGAACAGTTTTTGCAGAATCAACTGCAGTCTTTGAAATGCAAATGAGTGAAACAACAAAGATTAAAAGTAGGTGGATTGGAAAAGGAGAATCAATCTGTTGTCTTGCTCTGCCTGAAGGACTGGGAAAAATAAGAACAGAAAAATTAACACATATCTCTTTAAGGAAAATTTTATTAAAAATTTTATGGCTACATTATTTGTCTTGCAAAGAACAGTAGAGTAGAGCACCTGTTGGCCTCCACAAAGAAATGATAAACTGTTACAGCTGTAGTACAGATAAGCTGTTACAGCTGACTACACTGAATGAAAGTCTGATTTATAATACAGGTAAGTATTGCTACTCCTTGTTTGCAGTATGAAGATACAAAGGAAGCAGAATCCATAGAAAGTGAGAGGAAGCCTTGGGATTATAAACCTGAGTGCTTGTTTTATGCTGTTAGACTTGAAATTGATGTGCATGAAACCAGACTCTTTCTTTTATGGTGCAGAAAGATTGTCACTCTTGTGTTACACAACAGAGGAGTAAACAAGATGATTGCAAAAAAAGAAGGATTGATATTCTGAATGTCCCAGCATAGCTGTTCACAAGTCCTCTCAAGAGCAAAGAGTCTACAGGACCTATTCTCAGGGTTTCTTCTGTTTAAATGACTGTTTAACGGATAATAACCATGCG
Source organism: Lichenostomus cassidix (assembly GCF_008360975.1). NCBI lineage: Eukaryota > Metazoa > Chordata > Aves > Passeriformes > Meliphagidae > Lichenostomus > Lichenostomus cassidix. Next base: position 11,544,302 of record NC_139511.1, on the reverse strand, counting down.
GGACACAACAGTCTCTTGTCTTATTTTACCTGATTTAATATTAAATACTTTTAATATGGTGGTTCTTATCTCTCAAATGCCTCTCCCTTTTTGTAGTTGTGGTTCAGAGTACACACTTGGCATGCATTTCAGTCGGCTCTTGGGCTCCTACAGAGTATGTGCATGTACACGTACACCTACACATGCACACAGATGGAGAACAGACACTCAAGTCTCTATCCCAAGAGAATTTAAGCACATCCATCTCTTCAGCATTTCCTGTTAGAAATATTAAGGATTTTGGTGCTCAGTGTGCTGGTTTCTGTGAACAAATTTTTGAGTTTCTGTATCTCCCATATTTCCATGGGGAATTTAGTCACTTGAACTCAGCTCTGTGAATTTTACTTCTGAGCAAGAAATCTGTCTTGAAGGCATGACAGTAGAAAGTATCACAACATTTAATCCTTTCTTGGCATTTGATCAAAGACCTTCACAAAGTCATAGAGTGGGAATTATCAAGCTGTTTTAGAAGTCAGCCCAGCCTCTTGTATGCTCACAAGCTGTCTCACTGGGTAGTCATCCCACTTTCAGGTACAGGTATTTCCACTTCAAATTATATATAAGTTTTCTATCTAAGAATAGTGCCATTTGAATCAAGTATCTTTGCCCTACAACTAACTATGTGATAAACATTCAATAAATATTCTGTATTGCTGTTTCTCCTGAGGAATATCTTGTCAGGGAGTTAATAGAAAGAATGTATTTCTCTCTGGTAGCTGTTCAAATTCCCCTATGGGTAAAACAACTCTCTGGTGATCAGAGAGATGTCTCTAAGCAATTTCTTTTGAGCTCTGTCCTGGCATGGAACTAGGTACCACAGCTGCATTTCCAAACTATATTCCTTATCATATCTTAAATCTCCCCAGGATACAGGTAATATAATCATAATTAATAATCCTTTCTTCTCTTTACTATGTTAGCAGGTAAATTGCTGAAAGTCTCCTTGATTTCCTTACAAAAATAGAACCGATTAATTAAAGAATTTTAAAATGAGAAGTCCATTCTGTGGAGGCAGAGGAATTAAATTCTTGTACTTTTAGGACTGGTGTAAAGTTTTCAAGTATTACAAAAAATTGCCTATGGGGATTTTTGTTTTCAAAGGAAAAATAAGAAAGCAAGGGCACAATCAAGCAAGTGAAAGCAACTGAAAGTACCTGCCATTAACAATTTCACTTGCATTACTATCATTTTACTAAGAACTCCCAACTCCAAACAGATAAGCAGATTGAAAGGATAAAAGAGCTGGACTACCTTTGGAAGAGCATATAGCAGCTTGCATCCTCGATGGTCCTGCAGAAGGTCATGAGGAAAAAAGAATCATGTTATTTACAAAGAATTTAAACACTTAGATGTACCAACTGGACTAAAAAGTGTGAATAGACATGATCATTGCAGTCAGGATAGAACAATGTAAAAGATGAACAAAGCTGAGTTCTTCTATAGTGTGGAAAAGCAGCTCAAAAGCCCAAAGAGTATCTTGGAAAACAAACTCCTCCAAAATACATATTCCAGATTGGCAAGGATAATACACACCAGTGTCACAGATCACTGAGTTATTTCTACATAGTTTTGTAAAACACACAATATGCGACAGAGTCAGTGTTCATGTCAGTTCATGCTTTATGCATTGCCTTCTAATGAGGCAGAACACTAAATCTGATGGCTCAGCTATTGTACATTCACACAGTGAATTTTCAGTAGATGACATACTAGTGCTTTTATGTTCCAAGTAGAACTACCATATATGGATATTGACAGACTATTGATAATATGAGTTTTAGCAATAATTTCCACAAAAGAGAAGAAAAAGTTAAACATAAATTATCATGATCCGGTCCTAAAAGACACTGAGGAAATGCACATGCATCAGCTATTTTAATTACCAGTTTTAAAGCTTCACTACTTCTTCTATACTTTGTGCTTAATAGGCTTTTATAACAGTTTTGTATTATCTCAAAATTAAATTTTTCTGGTTTTTAAGAACATATGAAGTAACTAAAATATTTTGTTTCCAATATACAACTATTTTAAAAAAAATTCTTACCATAATATTGTTCATCTGAATAGCTAATAAATAGGAAGAGATTCTACCACAAGACCAGTTTGTCTCACTTTGTTGTCTTCAGCTCTTGAATACAAATCAAAATGGTTTGATACTCTAAATTCCTGAGGAACTGAGACAGCTTATGAGCTAATGTCTTGAGAAGAGATTGGAATACTGTAATGTTCAAATATTCCTAATATTCGTCTGAGATTACATGAATGCTTCTGTGCTTTGTAAAATTCTTCAAAGTGTTTTTCTGTCATGTAGTATTTCCAATACCTGCTGAGCAACAAAGGTGGAGCTTTGCAGCAGAGATTTTCTCTGAAGTATTCTGCTCTTTAAATGGGAAGGCTCCAAAGAATTTTGAAACACTAAAATGTTGTGGAACGTGAATGAAGCATATGTGTTTTAAGGCAGACCTCTGTTTCAGGGTTAGATAATGAGAAATTGCTACTTTCTGATTGTACAGCTATTACATTTCATGATAGATGTCCTGAGGTGACATTGTGAAGCTACTTTACCTGCCTGCTTAATGCCCAGGGTTTCTGTGCCTTTGGGATGGGCGAGGAGGGCAGAGGGTGGGGGAACCAGGGTCAGTTTAATGGCCGATGGACCCAGGGGCAGGGCCGGAGCCAGAGCTGGTTCAACCAAACCTGCACCTGCGGGTCGATTAAACGGCTCGGTCCGACAGCCCTGGCTATAAAAGCGACTCGGTCCCACGGCCTGGAGAGACACAGCTCTCAGAGGGACTGGGGGTAGACGGCTCACCAACTGGGCTTCGTGAGGGAGTGCACTGGTGACACAGCACTGCTCTGTCTTCACTGCTTTTCCTGCTAGCTTTGAAAAAGGTTTTGTTTCTTTCTTTTCCTTCCCCTTCCTTCCCTTCTCTCCAGCCCGAGGGGCCTGCGGGGTGCCCTGACCAGTCAGACTCCGAGGAAGGCCACGCCAGAGAGTGAAGGAGAGAAGATTCACCAGCATCCACCAGCTTCGCTTGTTGTGTTGTCGGCTTCTTGTGGGCGCCCTTTTCCCTTTTTTTCCTCTGTTTTTCCCAGATTCATTATATTATTCCCAGATGTGTGATAACACATTCTGTGTTAATAAATAGCTCAGTTCCCCCCTCCCCCCCTTTCAGTTGCAGTTGTTAATTTGTTTCATTGGCAGAGCGAAGGGGGAAGCTCTTTCCCCTTGGGAGGAGGGGCTCATTCCACAGCATTTCCTCCTGAAACTTTGTCTCTAAAACCGAGATAATAGATCACAAGTAAATTTGTAAACCAACAGTAAAGTCACAGATTATGCTGAGTTGGAAGAGACCCACAAGGATCATCAAGTCCAGCTCCTGGCCCTGCACAGCATCATCTCCAAGAGTCACACCATGAGTCTGTGAGCATTGTCCAAACACTTCTTGAACTCTGTCAGGCTTTGTGCTGTGAGCACCTCCCTGCAGAGCCTGTTCCAGTGCCCAACCACACTGTGGGTCAAAAGCTTTTGTCTGATATCCAGCCAAAACCTCCCCTGATTCAACTTCATGGCATTTACTTGAATTCTATCACTGGACATCATGGAGGAGAAATCAGTATCTGCCCCTCTTCCATGAGGTTCCTCTCAGTCTCCTCCAGGCTGATCAGACCAAGTGACCTCAGGCATTCCTCATTTGGCTTCCCCTCCAGACTCTTCATTGTCCTTATGGCCCTCCTTTGGACACTCTGTAATAGCTGAATGATTTTCTTATATTGCAGAGCCCAAAACTGCACTCAGCACTTAAGGTGACGCCACCCCAGTGCAGAACAGAGCAGAGCAGGACAAAGCCCTTGCCAGGCTGGCGATGCTGGGCTGATGCCCCCCAGGACAGGGTTGGCCCTCCTGCCTGCTAGGGCACTGCTGACTCAACTTGCCATCAACCAGGACCCCCAGGTTCCTTTCCACAGCTCTGCTCTCCAGCCTCTTTTTTCTCAGTCTGTCCATACATTCTGGGTTGCCTCACCCCAAGTGCACAATCTGGCACTTATCTTTGTTAACCTTCATATGGGTTGTGATTGCTTAGCCCTCATATTGGTTCACATATATCTGTAGGGCCTCTCCACCCTAAAGGTGTCGTCGACAAACTTAGGGTGTCTTTGATTTCTATATCCAAGTAATTTTATGAAGATGTTAAAGAGCACTGCCCTTGGAGTGGAGTCCTGTGGAACCCCACTACTTACAAGTCATCAGCCTGATGTCACCCATTTCACTGACACCCTTTGTGCCTGACCTGAGAGCCAGTAGCTCATCCATCAGATGACGTATTTATTCAGCTGTGTGGTGGACAGTTTGTCCAGGACACTGTGAGAGACAATATCAAAGGCTTTACTGAAATCCAGGAAGATGATTACATCAATTGTTTTCCCTTGATCAGTGAAGTGGGGAACCTTGTCATGAAAAAAATCAAGTTTGTCCAGCAACTCTTTCCCTTTGTGAACCTGTGCTGGCTGAGACTGATGACTCAAGACTGATTCAATATCAGTGACATCAAGAGTAAAATTTTAGTGAATTCCTAAAGGACTCCCTTGCCAAAATTATTTTCTGGTCATTTTTACGTTACTATTTTATATTTTCTTGCAGCCTCTGGCAAAATCTATACCAATTCCACTTCTTATATAGAATAAAAACATCCATAATGCATACCATATGGGGACCTAAAACATGAAGATCATTAAAATAAAATAATGCAAGTGTCTGCCTTGTTCTTAGGCTTACTAGAAGGCATCCAAAGTCTTTATTGCTTAGTATTACTGCTCAGCCATTCAAATTTTGATGCTGGAAGTGACTGAGATGCTAACAACTCTACTTCAATTATTCCCAAAAGTAGTAAGCATCTAAGATTTTTCCCCCATCTAAAATTGTTTAAGCTTCACAGGACATATGTTCTTTCCATCCTGATGCACAAAGAAATCTCCAGTCCATGGGATTTACTGTCTGATGATAAACATGCTTTGGTTTTACTGCGTAGCAAGGGAACATTGGTACTTCAATATCAAACATATATAAATGAGAAGGGTTTGCCTAGCTTATGCCTGTTCATGCAGAGGAGACTTGCTAAAGAAATAAGAGACTTCAATTGCTGGCCTGATTGGAGTCAGATTCCTCTATTTCATAGAGATCCATGTGGAAGTTACAATCCAGAAATCCCATTTGGGGTTGGATTATAAGCTACCAGATGGGCCTATGAAGAAATTTGCAAGAGCAAACTTTACTGTGAATCCTATGGTAAAAGCAGCCAGCCAATTTCTGTCCCTTCTTTCACAACTCTTTTTTTCCACATTAGTAAGTTTTTCCCTAAAACTCAGAAATAATCAGAATTAAACCGGAGGCAAAACAAATGTTAGGCTTTCTTTAGCTTCACAACACTGGTAGAAATTCAAGTGTCTGCACCAATTTTCTGTGGTGTTTTTTGCTTTCTTCTTCATTTGCCTCCTACATTAATTTTTGACAGGAATTTTTAGTAACACCCACTCACATCATTACAATAAGGGCACCGTAGCCATAAAAATGAAAAGTGATTCTGTGGTATTTTAGTTGCAAATATTACATTTCATCCCTGTATATTCAGTAGTTTTACAAAAAACATTGCAAGCAAGACTGTCATTCTGAATAACAAAGTATTTTGAGGGCTTAAAGTATAATGGAACGGGAATAAAGCTGGATGTATTTGTGTGTGCAAAGAGCACTGATCAGGGTGTCTGCAAAATCCATTATCTTATTTTCTATTTCTACAGTGTGCATGATTTTAATTTTTCTGATTCAAAGAATGTATTAACAAAACCCTTGTTCCTCAGCTTGATGTTCAGAACATTCCTGATCTCCTTCAAAAATGAAACTATAGTCCAGAAATGTCAAATACAAAATTCAATCATATACACTGGTGTCCAGGACAATCCATATTGTGCCTACAAATTTTAGGCCCTTGGCTACTGTGACAGCAGTGAAAAACTGCAACATTTAAACAGCTATTTCTCCAATATGGCCAGAATAAGATATAATGCAGTTTTTCAAATGAGTACTTATAATCTTCATGGTTTTTCCTAGATACAAATAGTATAAATATGACCTAAGACTAGTTTAGCCTTCTTTGGTTATCACTAAACAGTATCACTGCAGTCAGATACACAGAGCTTTAAAACCATAAACCAGAGGACCAACAGCAAAGCAAGGATTACTTTAAAAGGCCCTTAAAAAAAACTGCGATTATTTGGGCTCATTAAATCTATTTTTTTTACTATTTTTCTCTTAGATGAGAACTTTTAAAACCCCTTTTTCTGGAAAATTAATTTTAATGTAATTGAAATAACCACCAGAACTACCAGGAATGAATCCTTTATGTTATCTTCATTTTGATTTCTTTAGCTCAAATGAAATAGATTGTGAAAGTCAAGGGACACATTTTCATTTAATTGGGTTATTAAATTGGCCAATTGATTGGCTAATTGATTGGCTAATTAATTGGCTAATTAATTGGCTAACCTTTTCATTTAATTGGGTTATTTTTGCCATGAACAGAGCTGTCTGCCAGCCATTTTTTTTGTGCATTGAGAAATGTAAACAGCAACAATAATGATGGCTTTCCAGTAAAAACTATAACTCAAATAAAAAGATGAAGCATTTTGCTAATGTCCAAACTGTCATTGTCTCCAAAATGGTACTTCTTTTTCTGTTTAGAATCTTCTGCTTTCTTGCACTTTGAAGTAATAATAGCAATAATAATAATAATAATTACAAATAATCATAACATGATGTGGATCTGCTTCTGAGATATGTCTTTTTGTTTCTTCCAGAGTTTCATTGTGTAAGAAACATTTTCTCTTTTGATACTAGAATTGCCACCTATACTTTCAGTCCTTCACAGTTCTTGGTTTTTCTCTGAGCTGAAAAATTCACTTTTGATATATACATATATTAATGTAGATAGGTATAAACACATAGCAATGTGTGTGGACTTCTTAACTCCTTTCTTTCCTGGTGTTTGATATTCTACCTGCTGAATCATCCAGAAGAGGGAGGAAGGGAGGAAGGGAGGAAGACAAGCTTAGTGTAGACACTGTAGACTTCATTTTAGGAGAATATGGCTTCCAGCCAGGTGTATTGTTACCTTTGTCTGACATACAGTGCCATGAAATCTTCCCAGTTTTATGATTTTGTTATCAAGACACAGTTGGTCCGCAATGCCTACTGTGGAAACCTGGAATGGTGAGGTGGGAATGGAGCCCAAGGGAGTCTGCAGTACAGACAAGTGGTACACTTTTCTCTGGCTGAGTACAATTACCTAGAAACCTGCAGCACCTTTTATATTCAATTCCCTTCCTGGGGAGTGGGACTGCAGGACTTGGCACACTGGAGCCATACAGACCTGGCAGCAGCATTGTCTTCTTTGTGAGCTGATCTGTCCCAGGAGGTGAAACAGATATCTTCAAATGCCTTTCAAAGAGAAGATGGTGTGGTTCACTCCTGCTCCTTTAATTGTAGGAATATTAAGGTATGTGATAAAATCTCACCTGCACAAACAGAGGAGCACAGAGAAACAAAGCAGATGTGGAAGCCCAAGAACACACTGCCTTGCCAGTTCTAGGCCCATCGCAGGACTCATTAAAACATCATCTTTCTGAGTCCAGAAGAGTCCAGGGGCACAAATATAAATGGGAGTGCAAGGCAAGGACTCAGAAGGGCTCCCCTGTTTTGGTCCCTCACAGAGTTGTCCCAGGAGACACTCAGCTGCTTTGTCCAGGCATTAAATTATTTATTGTCCAGGCATGAAACCCTTCAAGATGAGTTAATTCTAGAGCACCTTTCAGAAGGTGTCCCATTTCCTTTGGTCACTGCCAAAGGAAATGGGACATATTATAGCATGCAGAGCAGAATTTTGGGACAAGTCTACCTATGGGACGTGTAGTGCAGGAACCACTGGGAAGGAAAGGGGATGAATTTGAATGATTTGGGAGAAACAAGAGTGGGAAAATAGAGTAATAAGGTGATGGAAAAGGGTCACTTAAGTGTAAATGACAAGTATATATGACAAGTGTAGTAAATTATAGAGGATAACCTAAAGGTACATTTTCCTATAAAATGGGAGAGAGAGGACTACTGGTCTTGTGAATCACTCTGTGTCTTGGACACCAAGTTATTCTACGTCTTAGACCACTTACCTTTTGGTAAACAGCATTTTCCAGATTTAACTCCAAGTTTTGCGAAGATAATGCAAAACCAACACAACAATTTCTAGTGCCTTCACTAAATTCCCTCTGTGTTTCCAGAAGAGGCAGTTGCTCTGCATAGTGTACAAACAGGAGATTTGAACATCTCGCTCTGCAGCATAAGAAACCAAGGAATATATCCCAGAACACTACATATAGCATGAGGAGATTACAGTACTTCAGCTTGTCTAACAGACTGCTGTTCCAAAAAGGGTGTTAGATTGGTTTAATCCATGCAGTGTAATTTGATCCCTGATGTAATACATATGCTGCAGCAAAAAAGCTCACTAAATGTCCTCAGTCAAATCAAGGTATGCAAATTTAAAAGAGAAATGCAAGACAGGATGAATGGTGTTTCTCATAATCCATAGCTTGGCTTTGTTGATTTGTTCTAATACTTAAAATAGACTGGCCCTGCCAGATTCAGCAGAGTTTTCAGGCTGAATAGCTTAGGAAAGTTATAAATAGTTTGGGAAAGACTGATAGTTTTTTTCATTTTAAGATGCTACCCCATTTCCTTTCATGAAGAAAAGGGGTTTTCTGTCCCTTTATGGGTTGCAGACCAAGATCTGAAGTACATTTCAGGAGTTTTCGTTTTGTTCAATTTATTCATTATTTAACCAATCAAGGTAGATACAAAAGCAAGAACAAAATTCTCATAGCATTTATTATTATTTATTTATTATTATTATATAATAATATATTATTAATATTATTATTATTAATGCTATGTAAATATTACATAGCATTTATTATTACTATTTATTATTACTGCTATCTAATTTTAGGCAGCAGAAAGCTGTTCATATTAGGTGTGCTTATTGTGCATTTTACAAGCTCTGTAGGCCACAAAAAAAAGGCATTTAAAAACTGAGTTTTATGGTAATATATATATTAACAAATAAGGTAAATGTTACATTATATTCTTGAATTCTTGGGGATATTCTACAACTGGTACTTCTTCCTTTGTTATTCCTATTTAATTGACTTCAATATGATGTCATAAAACACTACTTCCAAGCCCACATCTGGTAAACTTTTATGTGCAGTTATTACATCGTACTGATTTGGAGAGTACCAAAGATATCAGTAATACTAACAGACCAATCACTTTTCTCGTACACTGTCCTGTCATTCCTTACACTCATGACAAGAATGGCCCAGATGTAAATCGTCTAAATTCTCTAGTTAAAGACTTTCAAGTTGGTAGAAGGCTCCCTGAAGGGCCCAGGCTGCCAAATAAGAAACTATGCTGAGGGATTCAGGAGGAATTTAAGCTACATATAACCTCTTTTAAACATAGCCTTAAGCTTTGTGATCCTTCAAGTTTCAGCTCAGAAGCCTTCATTCAGATAATGAAGACATCACAAATAAGCAACATATTTTTATTTATTTAAATTTATCATCTTGGATCTTAAACTTATCTTATTGTGTACTCTAAACCCACATTTACTGGAAGTTCAGGTTTTTCTCAGGAAATTCACTTTCTTCATGCTATTTAGAGTCTGTAAACTTCTATGTTTCTAAAAGATATGAATGAGAATGTTTAAGATAAGACCATAAAAATTTAGCTTCAGAACCAAAGACTCTAATTCCACTGTCATCTGAACTGTCAACAGTATATACAGAAGATGATAGATAACTTTCAAATCTTTGACTTTTTATAAACTTTTAGCTAACAAATTCAACTGGAAGCTATTTAAAACCTCATATAAAAACACAAAGCACACTTTATAAGTAGCTTGTTCAATCAAGGTGCAAATTAAAAAGAGAAAGCAACTTAAGATATTGGAGTATAACAGTAAATTGAGAATGACAACAATGTTAATTTGGAACCCAGATCAATGATCTTAGAAACTAACAAATCACCTCATAGTTGTAAATCTTTGTTAGAGCCTGTAAATAAAGATTGGTATGTATTTTTGTTGCTGTTCTACTGAAAATTGAATATGTATTTCTGTGCATACTCCCTGAAATCCTGGTTAATTAACCAAAATAACTAAAATGAAACAATTCTGTCTTTTAATCTTGAAATCAAATCAATGTAGCAATACATGAGTAGCAAACTGGAATGAATCAACTCATTCAAATTCTGAAAAATTACAGGTATGATGTTATCTAAGTTAATATGAGCCCTCTGAAACAGAGGGACAGAGCTTGACATCAACATGAGACTGCAAAAGCATAATTTTAGGCTATTAGTTCCCAGGCAACAGGTACAACTAACTCTTATCCTGCCTAAATATTCCTTTGGTACATGGAATGTCTTACAATCAGTGTAACTTTGTGTGGTAAACTAATTTTACACTGAGCAAGCATAGATTATGGCTACATTAGTCTTTGTCAGAGCTAGGATGACATTCACTGCACAACAAAAAATAGACCATGACACTGAACTACTCTACCCCAAAGCAACAAGGAGGGATCAAAAGCTGTTCTTTTTGACACCACATGGCATCAGTATCTTCAGCTGTGGTTTTTCTTTGGCTTTGGGCTTGGTACAATGAGTATTTCTTACTTTTTTCTCCTTTTTAGACTGTCAGGACAGTAAAGGCTTCTATTATGATGTGGATGCTGAAGAAAGACACATCTTTTCAGTATTTATGAATACCTAACTTAACATCTTGTCAGTATTCATAAATATTTATGAATGCCTAACTTAACACCTTGTCCTAACCAGCGCAGTGCTAAAGTCATTTTCCCATCCCTTTCTGTGATGCTTAACCTGCCTAATTTCCTCTCTTTGTTTTTATTTTTTCACTGAACTAACAACTAATGTTTTCTCTCAACACACATAATTAATTTTCTTTAAGTTTCTTTACATCTCCATTACCTCAAAAAAATTTAAAAGTAATCATTACCTTTCTTGCTTATTTTGAGGAAGCAGAAGTAATTTTCTTTATTTGATCAAATGAAACGAATTCTTCGGAATGTAGCTCTCACTCATGTGAATTTATATCCCTTATGTATCAATTAAGGAATAAATTAATAAACAGTTTGCCAATTTAATTTTACACAGAGAAAGCCCTGCTCCAATATGTCAGCAAAGCTGTTGTAAAACAGCTTGCAAAGTGATATCCAAATATCAATTTCTTTAGATTAGTTACATTTGATTTTGCAAAACTAATTGTGTGAAAATAAAAATATGGGATATATTTAGAAGATTTTTATTTAACCAGTTGCTATAGTTATTCTCTACAATTTTTCTTGTACAAATAACAGTTTGATTTCATAGTTTTAATCACCATTTCTCAGTGAAATGTGTGTTCTACCTCTGCCAAGACTAAAAGACTAGATCATAAACTGTAGGAATTTTTCTTTATTCTGACTATTTTTTAGTCAGCATAAAAGATATATTTTTATTTTATGAAGAAAACCAGAGTTTTCTGTGCTGAACATTCAGCTACTGATCTGATTAAGCCTTTACCCATCCACGTTTATATGAACCCTGCAGAAATTATGCTGCTGCTGCTACTACAACTCAGTACATTTTGAAAGTTTTCTCAAGTTAAATAAGACCAGTTTCCATAAATTCAAGCCAAAAATAAGTAATCTCACTCTCAGATGTGTTTTAATATCAGATGGAATTTCCAAATGCGGACTTATGCATCATATGAAACCTCTCTTACCTCACACTGGTGTTTCCACATCAGTCAGATAAGCACTGGTGCAGGAAGTGAAAGAAGTAGCAAGGCTTTCACTTCTCCTATAGATGATGTGGAAATTCTTTTGCAGTCTGATCTGAAACTGTTGACTTCTCCCTTTATGTTTTTTTTTTCTCTTGGATGAGAATCAAACAGCACAGGACTGAAATGAAATGAATTCTGTCTGTGGGAATGTACATATGAAGATTTTAATGTCAGCTGGGGTAAATCACCCTTTTTTCAGCAAATCTCACAGAGCTCTGGGATATAGCCAGGGTGAAGGACTTCTCTGTTGTGACTAAAAGTGTAGAGAGAAGTGGTCACTTAACTAACTGGGGACATGCCTGCTAAATTGAAAATATCTGCCTTAGTAATGATTAACAGTGCACACCTAATTGCTATGAGCCAGTATAACAGAAGACTTCTTTTTCATCTCAGTCTGCATATAAGGGCATTCTATACCCTTGATGATGAAAGGAAGATAAAGCTTATAGGGAAAAATAACGTGATTAATTATCTGAGAACATGTCAACATATAAGACAAAGTAAAACATTGTCACTGCTATATAACTAACTAAAAATCCTGTGAGGAATATTATATGCATTTCACTAGGTTTTATGTATTTACGCTTATTTAATATATACACACTTCAAAAGATTAGTGTTATATATATGTATCTATTTATCTGTGTATGTGTGTGTTCTAAACCTATGAAACAAAGGATGTCCAAGTGCACATTCACAGTCAGTAAAGCATGAAATAATTCCATGTCATTTGGGAATTAGCAAAATGTAGAACCTCTGGGGTAAAAGTAGAAGACTATTGAAAAAAATTTCTGTGTTTTAGAGGACTTGACTTTGAAGCAAACTAACATCAACAGGAAGCCAACATTATCCTAGTATGTCAACTTCCTGAGATTAAAGAATGTTAAATATCTTCTTTGCTATCCTGTATGTGCTCTCAGGGAACCCCATTTGTCCCTAGTAGATGGGCAGGAGAAAAAGCAGATCTCAGCAACTTAGTCAAGAATCATGGATAGAAATAATTAATAAACAGTAGGCCCATCAAAGCACATAGATCCCACTGAGTCCCATCATTATTTGCCATTGTATGCATAAAGAATTAAAACTGTACTTACAAGGAGTGGTCCTCTTCCAGTTCCTCAGAACCTTCCCTTCTTCATCAGGATGTCGATGCTCCAGAGACCTATGAAGTTAGGTTTTATCCTATTCCACCTTAACTCCTTTGGGAGCTATCTATACCCTCCATACCCAAAGCTAAGCTCTGAGGCAACCATGCCAGAGGATTATAGAACATCATCCTTCCAGCCTAGAAAGCCATTTCTCCTTATCATATTCCATATTTAAGTTGTTTTATTTCTAGATTTTGAGGGTCTGTAAATTTGGAGAAATGAAACAGTCTTACTTTAAAAGTTATCATCTTCGGTTGCACATCCCTATACCAGCATTTGTTACAATCCTAAACTGAGGCATGTACAACCAAAAGCTGAGCTGACAAAGTATAAACAGGATATCTGGTCATGGAAAACAGAAGGATTTGTGGACTGAAAAGTAAATGCTATTGGTTTTAAGTTTTCATTTTTACTGTCTGCTTTAGAGCATATTTGCTGCCTACCCATGTGTGAATAAAATGCAACAGCTTGTGAAAGAATAAGAGTTATGTGTGATTTTTTTTAAGGTTTCTTCAGATTTTTTATTTTTTCTTTTTATATGAGGTGAGGCCAAGGTAATAATGACCTCTTTCTGTTTTGCTGCAGATGTGTTAAAAAGGCTTTGGAGACTTCAGAGAGAGTGTCTAGAAAAGTTTTAAGTCTTGTGAGAGTGAACATATTTCCTTTCTCACATGCACAGTTTGCAATGCTGTCATTCATCTGAAGAAAAATTCCTTCCCCTTGCATCTGTTTTGGCTCATGTACACACAAATTCCACACTAAGTTGGAAGTTTCAAGGAAGGGAAGTTTCAGGGAAGGCAAAGGAAGTTTCAGGGAAGTTTCAGGGAAGCTTCAGGGAAGTTTCGGGGAAAGCAGGGGAAGGCAGGGGAAGGCAGGGGAAGGCAGGGGAAGGCAGGGAAAGGCAGGGGAAGGCAGGAGGGTCACACCATTAACATCAGCATTCTAAACCTTTTCTTTCCCCTCTTGCTATGTTTATTTTCCTTGTAATTTGTCCAGCACCTCATTATTACTCATCACTCTCCTGGACTAACTTTCCTTTCTTTCTGCCAGTGGTTTCAGTTGTTATTCCAGAATTCCTTTTCGAAGGAAACTAATGCTTTATTCTTCTATTAAAATGGTTATAAAAATATATAGCTACCTCATGTCCCTTGTCAAACATCACATATCCCATGTCAAACATCCCTGCTTGGTCACTGTTCTGAGGAAGTAATCAGGTCTCATGTACAGGCTGATAGACTAAAGTAACCACTCTTAACCAATGAGGTTTTTGCTCTATTGTCTGTATAATACTAATCTATTTTCTACCTGGCCTCCTTTTCACTTTAAATTGTGTCTCCATCATAAGAGAAGGGAGAGAAAAAGCATTCAGAAGAGTTGTCGGCTGCATCATCAGCCACAGCAGTGAGATCAGCCATAATTAAGGGAAAAATCCATAGTTATGATATATACACACCTCATCAATGAGCTCGGTCTGAAGCCATATGTATTATGGATCATTCTTAATTTATAAGTTATTTGACATTCAAATGTCAAATAATTTGCCTTTTGCAAATTAGAAGCTTGCTAAAAAATGTTAATGATCAGCTTTATTGCATCAAATGCTTTTAGCTAATTTGGGTGGTCAGCAGTATTATTGTACTTCATAAATTAAGTAAGTACCTATCTGCATGTTTCATTTGTTCTGTTCTGTAAAATGTTTACTATTTTGTCAAGGCAGCTCAAGATTTGGCTTAAATTAGAACCTGTATGCTTCTCAACAGCCAAGCAGGTCAATGCCACTGCAAGCCTGAGACTTTCCAGACATTCCTGCTATACTGTGCTCTGCCAGAGGGTAATGGAACCTCCTGTGAAGTCCAAAGACTGATATGAATACAACTGAGTCAGTTTTTGTAGATCTTCTACTAATTCTTTCACGCTGCCTGCCTGCCTGCCTGACCTTCCTTTTCAGAATTTTGGGCTGCAAATAGGAAACTGTGTCTGCACTATAACTAATGATGCATTGCTTAGAGTTATTGACTTACCCCCAGGTTACAAAATTTTTATGTTTCTGTGCTCTCCTGTCTAGTGAGGTGGAGCTGAGGATGTGGAAAGGTGAACTGGTGAGGATGGAATGATTGCCTTATGACAGACAGTTGGCTGAACACAGATATTTTCCCAGTTTACAAGGTTTCTGCCAATTGTTCTCTTAATGCTGGTAGGTATACATAGAATATAGACCTTGGTGTTGCACATCTTCATTAAAACAGTAGTGTTTTCTTAAAAAAACAAAAACTAACTAAAACCACACAATGCAGTCAGAGCACCATGGGCATCCATCTTCCAACTTTCCATTATAAATTTTAATTGATTATTACTATTGTTATAGCAGATTAGATCCTCTGTTTAGTGACCCCATTTAGATGTGCACTACCTAAGAGCAGAATAATGGTCACATCGACTCAGTTATTACTTTTGTGTCTTTCTGTTGACTTTCATTACAGCAGCAGCTGAACTGGAGCTAAAATTTACCAAAACTTTGTGGTATTCTAGTTTAAAAAGTCAAGCAATTATTAATAAATATATTTTATACAAACTATTTCTATGCAATATAATTACAAATGCATATACAAGTGCTATGTGTTATTCAGATAAAGAGAGTGCAGAGATGACAAAATCTTAGCCATTTTTAGTGAGCCACTGGTGTCCAAACTGCAAAGTTATCTTCTTCATATAACTGGTTTCAACAGCAAATTGAAGAAAATCCAGATCATAATATTTTTTTCAGTACAAGTGATTGCCTGCATGTCAGCTTCCAGACCTGTTAGTCTATTTAGCTCTAAAAGAAAGGTCAAAAAAAAGACATATAGCCGTATGTTTTTAATGTGCTTTTCATTAGTTGAAACCTTTTTCAAAGTATGAAAGTAAACAATATGCAAGTGTACCTAGAGTCAATTACTTCATCATAATGATGCCAGAGTGATTTCGGCCTTCCTCCTTTTATATATTTGTAACTTTCCCAGTATTTTTCTCTACCCTGTTTCCCAGCTAGAAAGACCAAACACATTCCAGATCTCCGAGCCTAGGGTGGTACCAGGCCCTTATCCTATTTTGATTCTTCCTGGGAATCAAGGTCTTTGAGACACATTTTTATAAACAAGTACAGCTAGTAGCAAGGGGAGGGGCTCCAGAGAAGGGGCTTGACCTCCCAATTGGTGCTTTTTATCAATTATGCTAATTTCCTAAAACCTATAGAACTGTATTCACCCCTGTGTGGGCAGGCTTTTGTGGATATTCTTCCATATCTGCCCCTGGAGCTCCAATAAAGATCCACTTTTATATTACCTCCTACACTAATCTCAAGTTTCATTTCCAGGCTGAAAAAAGCATCAATAGTGTCCTAGAGATCTGCCCAAGATAGAAACCATGTTAAAGTTATAAAAATATAATCTGGTCTAGTCAATCACAAGAATTTAAGAACAAAATTTTCCTGGACTATATGGTTACTGTCATGTTGTTGTTGTTGTTGTAAAGCAAGATACTTTCCCTATCAGAATTCTGTGTCATCTTTCCAATGTTCACCCCACGCTCCAAGCAAGAAGCTACTAAAAACGAAAGGAGGAGAATATGGTTTGGATTACTACTCATCTGCCTTTATGTCACAACCAATACCCCAATGAGGGTGTTCAAATACTAGCAGCAGTAGCAGAGAGCAAGAAATAGGGTTTATCTCACTGACAACATAATTCTATTCAGATATCTCTCTGTTCTATTTACAGTCACATACATTTGTCTTTATGTATAGCTCACTTCATCCTGGTTTGCGATGGCAATAAACTAAATGATGCCACTGTCTGTCAGTTTCTGTCAGTTCATCCTAGTAACTTAGCCAATGAGTCCAGAACAAGCCCATGAAGAAGTTTAAGGGTCCAAAGCATTTTTCTTATGAGGAAAGCCTGAAAGACCTGGGACTGCTCAGTCTGCAGAAGGCTCAGGGAGGTCTCAAAAATTGTACATACATAACTGATAACTGGAAAGAAAGAAGAAGAAAGAAGAAGGAGCCATGTTCCTCTCAGTAGTGCATGTTGACAGCAAAAGAGGGAATGAGCACAAATGAAAAACTGCTTCTTTTTTTTTCCTTTTTTTTTTTTTTTCCTTTTTGTCTTTTTTTCTTTTTTTCCTGTGGTGGTCATCAAATACAGGACCAGGCTACCCAGAGAGGTTATGGAGTCTCAGTCATTGGAGGCTTTCAAAACATTAAACAGTCCTGGGCCAACTGCTCTATCTGAACCAACTTGAGCAGCAGAATATGGACTTGATGATCTCAAGAGACTCCTTCCAAGTTAAATGATTCTCTGATTCTGTATTGATGCCTTGATCAAATTCAGCTGTATTTACTAGAAGAGCAGCTGACTTACACATTTTAAATTCCTAGGACTTTTTGAAAATAAGTAAGTTACAAGGAGAAGGGGAGATGAAGAGGAAACACCATTTTTACCGCTGCAGAAAAGGCAGCACTCTGGTCTTCCTCAGCACCAACAGTCAACTCCCTAAATGGAATATGGATTTATTAGCATGGGCATATTAGTGCTTGCATAGCTGCCTGGCTTATGAGCGTCTCCTGTTTTTGCAGAACAGATCCTTTATTCCCATTCTGCAACAGTGGATAGAGCAGGGATGTGGGATTATTGGAAGGGGACGCAGCTCAGTAAGAGGGCTCTAGAAGATGCTGGAAGTGTAAAGGTGGAAGGTGGAAAAGCAGTGATGTAGCTGGCATGAGAGGAGCTGAGGTTAAATCAGAACATAAAACTCTGTAAAGTCAGGCTTTACACATTGACTTACTTGAGCTATTATACAGCATTTTCCATGTGCTGTAGAAGCAGGGCAAAGAGCATCACCATAATGCATTGATCAGAACTCCATCTTCTTCAAGAAGCAATTAATCCATGTGAAGTACCTCACCACAATAGCTATTCTTCCAGGCTGGTGCCTTGCTACATAACACTGCCTCAGGCTTCAAAGAGTCTCTCTTCACACACAGATTCAGGACTCAGCTTGCACTTGCCAGTGTTTCAGCAGAAGGAAAAACAGTGATCTTGAAGTGATCTTGAAGAGCAAGTGGACCTCACAGGAGAGGGAAGGGTGAAGTCCATGCAGCTGGACATTCAGGAGAAATATTTGAAAGCATTTGCTTTTATTTTATTACCAATTTTTTCTTTTTCTTGCTAACTCTAATAATGTTATTAACCGTCACTTTGATTTTTGCGTTTCTGTGATCAGAGGATTATACAGCCAAAGAACATGGGAATGGGCTGCTCAGACACTGCTCCTGAACTTATAAGACCTGAAGTATTTTCTTTTCAGTGCAACGTGGCAATGGATGGAAACAAGGATTTGAAGGCCCCAGAACAGCTGCTGAGTCATGAAGGTCAGCATGAGAAACATGATAGTGAAAGGAGGCAGATTAATTTGATTTAATAGCAGCTGTCAATCTCTGAAAGGAACAGAAGCTACTACAAATAACAATAATGAGGTAATAAGGAAGCAAAAGTCTTAGGAACACTATCTGCACAGCAAAGCTAGCTCATCAAGAAGTTGTTTTGATACTGCCCTTTTTGAGAAAAAGTGCATGCACTTGACTATCTGCTGCCAACCCATTTCAGCACTTCTGTATTAGCAAAACACTTTGTGAGCATGAATCCACTTTATCATGACTTCAGAAATTGACTAATTGCTTGAGTCAAGAAGACCTACTTCAAAAATTATGCGTCTTTTTAAAGTATTTTTTTGAGATACACATCACATAAAGACGGTGACTCTTCAGAAAGCTTTCTTTTACATACAGAACATATTTTCAGGCAGTCTTGGCTGACTGTCTATGCCCACTCTGATACTGGAACTAATAACTTTTCCTGCTTTACATAGGTCTGGGTCTTAATTTCTTGACAGCATCCTTATGAGTCAACAGGTTTTCTTTTGTCAGGGGCATTCCAGGAATGCTTTTTTTTGTCCATTAAATTGTGCTTAAAGACAGCATTTGAACTTTTACTTCAGTATACTCATGATTGTTCTCTGTATATTATTCACACTTTAACATAATTGTCTTAGTATGTTGTGAATGAGTGGTGTAAGTTTCTTAAAGAATCACCATCAAACATATTAGCAACAGCAGATATGATATAAATTTGCAGAAAACAACAGAGTTGGATGGCATGGCTCACTCTATTGCTTACTATGTGGATGAAACATACAGAGGAAAACCAAGAAGGAATCACCTAAAGAACCACTGTCTATGATATCTGTGTTGGCTTTTGATCTAGAAGGTGTTTTCTCTAAAACAATTAAAGAGCACTGAGACTCAAGCAACATCTCCTTTGTAGAATGGACCCTTCTTGTTTGTCATTTTATATTTCTCATTGCACTTCCCTTGGAATACATTTTAATTTCCAGGAAAGAAGTATTCTTTTTCTTTGGGACCACAGCCTCTCTACAGGGCAACAGAACAAACTGAAAAGAAGGTCCATCCGAGTATGTGTCCTAGGTTACAATATAGATGTATTTAAGTATTCTATTACCACCAGCTGTGGGCTGTTAGCTGTTATCTCCTGCTATGACTCACCCCTGATAACAGACAATGGGCCATCAAGAAACCACTTCATGACTCATGGACTTATCTCATCCTATTGTGAGATGCTTCACCCAGGAGGGAGGAGCCAAGCATTCCCACCTGGATATAACCTGGCCTTGGAACTGCCTGAGCTAGCCCTGTCTACTGGGTTCCCAGAGGACAAGAGCTACCACTGGATCTTCAGCTGGAGACTAGACCTTCACTGGATCACCGCTTCAACTGAACTACTTCAGTCGGACTGCTACTACCACCCTAACAGGGTGTTAGGTTGTATCTGACTTTGTCAGTGCTTTTCCTTGTATTATTTCACTTATTTTAAATTTTTCCTATTAAATTATAATCCTGACTTGCGATCTCCCACTGGTTTGTTTTCAAACCAATACAGTATGAGGAAAAGCTTTATTTTCAGATTGACAAAGCATTGGAACAGGTTGCACAGAGAGGTTGCAGAGTATCCATCTCTGGAGATATTCCAAAGTTACCTGGACACCATGCTGTGCAACCTGCTCTGGGTGAACCTGTTCTGACAATGGGGTTGGAGTAAAGAATCTCCAAAGGTATCTTCCAACCAGCTGTTCAGTGCTACTCTGCTGACTAGCTGCTTGTGTGGTTGGCTAGCTTTGATACCACGTGAGTGCCATAATGGGACAACTAAAGAGGTAGTTACCTGCTTTTCGAAGCATTCCTTTTGGGAGTACTCCTTTGAAAAGCATTTCCATCTTGCTAATCAGGTTTCTTAAGACAGCACTTGAATCTCATAAAATATCTTTAAAGTTTTGCAGTAAGAAAATGGTGAAAATATCTCATTGATTTATGCATTTATTTGGGGACATAAGAAACAAGCAGAAGAGAAGGCACAAACCGAATATAGAAAGGAGAGGTTCATGAGGCCACTTTCAAAAGCAGCAAGAGAATGTATGATGGAACACTGCCAGTGTGAGGTCTTCATTATAGTGCAGCAATTTTTCAAGTATACAATTACTGATTATCATAAATTATTTGCTTATATTTCTGCTGTAGTAAGCAACCAAAAGACAGCACTTTTCCAATTAAAATGGATAGCAATTTAATCTATTTCAAATTACGGCGTTATAAGCAGAATTCAGCAAAATTTGGCCCTTCTTCTGCCTGCACAATGAAAAAGAACAGTCATAGAATTTTCGAAGCACATAAGCTCAAGAATGTGTGAAAATTGAAATGCCAATTACAGAATAAAAGTATCAAATTCATCATAGAAAGAGTTGGGAATATTTTCTAATATCTATAATCAGAATGGTATTGTGTATTTCCTTTTGCAACAGCTGGTAAAGGCTTAGAAATCTATTATTGGTCAAATCTATTCTTGATACTGATGGATTTAATAGGCTTTAAATATGCTGTATGGTACTTTCAGTATTATCTACGATTTCTACACTACTTCTGATGCCTTAAAGCTGGTAAAAAATAAGATGCAGACACTGCAGTATAGGGAAAAAGGGTATTACCTTGGTTTTAATAGGATCCCAGGTGCCCTCTCATCGAAGGTTAAACTCCGCTGACAAAGCCCCCTGGGTACAACGTGTATACAATGTTATGGACTTCCCAAATTAGCATATCTATCTAAAATCCCCCAATAAGAAACTTAACAAATGAAGTAATTGTCCCCCTATTCTAATTACCCCCTCCTGAATGAGGCTACAATCTAGTTTACAAAAGCATGTTCCAGAGAGGAGGCTCCGTCCAAGGCTGGAGCCTCTTGTCCTGAGATATTAGGGATGTTTCATCTTCCCCAAAGAATTCCAAACTAGGGTAGAGTACAAGGGTTATAAACATGTGGGGCTAAGCTACAGGGAGTGAAAAGTACAGGGAATGGGAAAGGGTATAAAAAGAGTATAAAGAGAAAGACAAAAAACCATCAGGCATCACTTCATACAATCACTCCTTCATACAATCACATATTTTATTTAAAAATATGAAATGCATACACAGTTTAATTCTAGATCTCACAAAGTTTTGCTCTCCTGTGAACCACTTCAAATATTTTATAACAGACCTGTTCTGCCAGGCTGATAGAGTCCACCCCAGTGCCTGGTGGCCCACTGTCTCTGCCAAGACTGAGGGCAGTGTTTTTTCGTTTTCAAGCACGTACAGAGGTGAAGCTGAGCATCTGTTGTTGTGAAACAAACAGAGGATACCAACATGGCTGGTCGTTTGCACTGGCACTGTGCAGTATCCCATGGAGGATACTGCACAGTGCCAGTATCCCATCCTCCTGGGCTGGCAGTCAGAAGGGCCCTGGTGCAGAACTCTGGGGACACTCCCCAGGTTCATGAGCATATACACATTCATGGATCTCCCTATGCCTGCCTGAAGCCCTAGCCCCAGTTCTGGACCCCCTTGCCAGACCCAAGGGTCCCCAGTTTGCTGGCTGGTCTAGATGGAAGTTTGCAGGTGATGGCGATGTGCACCCCATCTACACCAGGTTTGGGAAGAACACAAACACTTTGCCCCAGCGGTTGCCAGCACACACATAGACCATGACCTGTGGTTCTGCAGCAACCAGTGCTGAGACCCTCACTTACCTCACTCATGCTGGGCCTGCCTAGTAGCTGGTTTTAGGAACACCCAGCAGTCCCTTCCCCCAACAGGAGGTTAAAGACCCCCACTTGCTACAGTGCTGACACTGAATCACAGAATTGGTAAGGCTGGAAAAGACCTCTAAAATAATTGAGTACAACTGTTAACCCAGCATTGCCAAATCCACCACTAAACCACATTCGCTCAGGTCTGACTCCACTACTTCCCTGGACAGGCTCTTTGAATGCCTAACTGCTCTTTCAGTGAAGAAATTTTCCCTAATATCCAATGTAAACTTCTCCTGGCACAAAGACATTCATTCAGGTTGTTGTAAAGAGTGACTGAGACCCCCACCCCTAACTCCAGCAGCTGGCACCAAAGGCCAAGGTCATCCATATCCCTTATCAGCACTACAGCAGCTGGCACCCACTCCTCTCATAACAGTCCCCCAGTATCTGGCAGTGACACCTTGCAGCATGGACATGCATGGGACAGTGATTACACAGAGGTAAAAGAAAATTTAATGAATAGTTAGGACAGATTGTGACAATCAGCCTCAGGACTCTGCCAGACAAGTGTACTGAGCTGCCATGGTTTACATGCGACCAGCCCCTTTCTGTCTATTCCTCTTCTCTTCCTCCCCTGCACATTGCTCCATTTCCAAAGACCCACTAACTCCCTTCCAACATCCAAATAGTACTTTGCATCCTTATCAGTTGCAAAGTACTATTTGCCCACAGTTTCTTGACAGCTGTTCAGCGTGACTGATGACGTTGGCTTCTTCTCCTTGTCTCCATTATGATTTCCCTGCCAGGTCTGGGTCCCCACATACTTTGCTTCCCCCTTTTGCTTAGTATCCCATTTGACAAAGTTCTTGATCAGAATAAAACATCCTAAACTCTACATACCCCCACCATTTTGTGCAACTCATCAGTTTTGGTTCTCATCTCTGCCTCCCCTGTTATTGGTCAGACAAGTTTGTGTCTGTATTGATGGCTTCCTCCATTTCTTAATATCCCCTTTTGTGTTGAGAAAGCCCTTCATTAGACACCTTAAAGGAGCAGACACTCATTCTTAACACATATTTTTACAATTAGCACAAAATTGGAAAAAAACCCCATAACTGTGTAACAAAGGAATATGGAACAGAATATAGCAGAAAACATGACAGAAAATTTTTATTTTTCAGTAACACAAGTAAAAAACAATCCCCATAGCTGTACTTGAAATAATACTAACAGTGTCAAACATGACAATTCTGACAGAATATATATCAATACTTAAACCACAGAAATTGTATGACATACACTCAGTAGCAATTGTACTGTGCAGGCATGAAGCTCTCTGTAAACACTCTTCCTTTATCTACATTTATAACAATTGTGCTTTTCCCTACACAAAGTAACGGTGCTCTTAAAAATAAATAATGTGCAATTTCAGAGTTCTATCCTGAAATATGCTAATCTAGATCCCCATCTAAATCCTGGACACATCTCTCCCAGGAAAGTCACCACAAAGAGTGGACTTTGCTACATCAACCACTAAAAAAAGGTACTGAACCCGCATCTGATTTCCTTCAAATTGCAGTCAGTTAGAGAAAAAGTACTGACCTCAAGCACATGTTGCTTATATTGTTTAAAAAATAATGATACAGTCTTTATTACATATCAGATTCAGACTTGAAAGGCTCAGTAGATCTTATATCTGGAGAGTGGCTCAGAGCTGTGGGAGAGAACTGTCCCAAAGCTGAAAAGTTAACAAACATTTATGTTCTTTTTATGAAATATGAAAGACTCTGTCACAGAAACACAAACATGTATCTTAATAAACAATTTACAATAAATTCATCTGAATGAAATCAAGTTGTTTAATGCAAAGCTGCTGTAAGCTTTGGAAAAATATACACATTCTGCTGTCTTGATTTAGTTCACAGTTCTTATTTTTAACATACATCTAGCAACTACAGCTGGCAATTGATATAGCTGATGAGAGGATAAATTTTGGAAACACTCTGAACACAACTCACTGGCATTTCAGTTGGTGCTCACCAGGGCAGATAACATTACATTGGTATGGATCTTTCTACTTGTATTAGTTGTTGATAGTGTTGGATTATAAAAGTGGTAATTATAATGTGATTACCTGCTCTGTGCTGTGCGCAGCAGAGGTGGGAATGTAGATAAACAACAGAAATCATCAAAGGCAGCTACAGAGGGTTAAGCTGTTGACTGCTGACCAGTGAAGGATCACAAGGTGAAATCTGCTCCACCTCAAATTCTCCACACAGCAGTTAAGCCTTTGCTGCTATGCCCTGGGTCACCTTTAGGGAAAAAGTCACACACTGGAAGTAATCTGTTTTTCCCATTTAGGTCCTGGGGTGCCTTAATAGAAATACTCCAAGAGCCCCAGGAGGAATAAGGGAAAGGTAAGAAGGGTGTCTGCAATGAGTCCACTGCTTACAGGTTCTCAGCTGTAGAGTGCAAACAACAGGGAAAGTCCTGGGCATATCTCACCTCAGGTCACCTTAGACCAAGCAGTAACTGGTGGTCACAAACCATCTCAAAACAACTTGTAGCACAACAAACCACAAACCAGGGAGCCTCCCAGAATCTTTGGGCTTCACATGGACACAGGTCTTATACAAGAACAATAATGTAAAATGACTCCTAGTGCTTCTGGAAACCTGTACAGTCAAAGACCACGACCATTACTTGCCTCAGAGAATGGTTTGAGACCCACCACTAACTACATTCCACTTCACCTGAAGATAAAGTGAGAGAAGAGGTGAGAGCTGTGCTGGTGTGGAGTTCCCTGCTTTTGGTAGGGATGCACACCTGCTACTGGTTTGAGGGAAGCACGGTATGAGAAGGATGAGTGTGGATGATGGCAGAGAGCCCTGAGCCCAAGGCTCACAGTGCCCAAGTGTGCAGTATTGAAGGTGGAAAGTCTGCAGAAGATGAGGTTAAGGCCCAGTTTTCAGGAGGTATGGGAAAATTCTGTTGTCTTGGAAGTATGTGCTACTGTGATGTCCTGTGACAAACCAAGTCAGAGAAATTTAGTGACAGGTTAAAAATTTGGACTCCATGGCTTGTGTACTAAAGTGAACTTCAACTTAACTGTACTAAAGTTTAACTTGCCAAAAATCAAATTGCAAAGAATGCAAAACAGGCTTAGGCCAAGGGTTAATTTGTCTGCTGACTTTTAAAGGCAAATTCTCTCACGTATCTTTCTACTTACATGATATTCTTTTCATTTATTCATTTAGTCAATTTTTTTTCACTGCCATAGGAATTAGAGAGTCCTATTGACTTTGCTGTCAGATTGGCATATTCAAAGCTTCCCTCAGGTGAACAAAATCACCTGTTGGCCAGTATTTTAGACTACTTAAGCTTGCCATTTGTCGATGGCTTGACACTACAGAGAACAAAAGACATTTCCAGAATATAAAGCTAAGCAGATGTTTCTCTGAGCTTCTGAGAGACTGGCAATCTGTGAATTCTTTATTTCAACAGCAATTTGTTCAACGTATATGGAATGTGTTTTAGAAGATCAACAGCAACAAAACCCTAACAGCAAGAACAGGAATATGTTCACCCTTCATCAAAGAAATAACCTTGTATTAAAATGAAGGCATATATAGTGAACAAACAACAATATATAGTCAACAACAAATTAAACACATTCCAGTCTGTATGGCTCTTTGGTTCCTTGTGAATCCTTGTTTTCAGTGAGTTGTATGTTAGGACCACTTACTGAACATAAGCGTGTGGGCAATGTAAACTGTCTTGGTGAATAAGGAAAGATGTGACTGTGTCTTAGATATAGCAGAACTGACTTTCTGTTTCTTGCAATATTTGGCTGCAAGGCAGTGATTTAGCTATCAAATTTGCACAATCACAGATCTCCAGTCATGCATGATGAAACACATGCATTTAAGAGGAGAAAATGGGTAATAAAGAGCATTTTCAGCTAGTAAATGTTAGTGAGCGTGGTGATATGTATGAAATTGCTCAACCTAATTCAAAATTCAGTAGATACACTGAATATCATATCTGGAGACTAGTAGCTAATGTAGATCCAAAAACAAACAAGAAATACCCTGCATGAAAATACCCTGCATGCTTAGTCCTTAGCCAATCATAACAGGAAAGATGTAAAACCATGATGTTATCCTTTTATGTGCTCCTTTAGCACTGAAACATATGATAGGATGACAGGTTTTGTTTCTTAATGTATTCTGTACTGACACCTCACCCTCTCCTATGCTCCTGTTATTTCTTGTTCTCTTTTTTGGGAAAGAAGGAAGTGAAAGAACTCTTGGTTTTGTGGATAAACAAGACTGATGATCAAAAAAACAACTGTGAGAATGCAGCCCTGTGTTATTTCGGTCAGTTACACATTAGAACATCTAGACTATACAAAAGAGGTATATTAAATAATGAGATCATCTAACAGCATCAGAAATTTAGGTTTTAAAAGAACTGTATGATCTGCAGTTTTTTCCATTTAACTATCTAAGTTCTTTTTTTTTTCCTTTATATGTGTTCCACAGTCACCTGAGTTTCTTCAGACTGTGTCTTCCTTTCTACCAGGAATAAAACTGTGTAAATATATACATATATTTTTGAATGTATAAAATAATTTCTTTACTCCTGCAGATTTTTCTGTAGAATTCTATATGCAAAGTCATGATTCTACATGCAAATCAAAGAGGCTTTGATTTGAGATGCTTAAAAAATATAAATAACAAAGAATATGTTCCCTTAAGCAGCATAGAAAAAACTAAATCCACACCATTTCTCCAAGATAAGGAAAAAATGTGTATAGGAGTAGTCTTTGGCACTGAAAAAAAGGGCACCTCTTGTATGTCTTAAAATCTGTACAGGAGAGAAAACCTTCTCTTTAAGTCAGATCAAAATGGTATCTGTGTAGTTTCATGTAATGGGTACTGACAATGGTAGCTAGAAAAACAATTGGGATGTAAAGGATTGTGTGACAGCAAGATACAACACAGTAACACTTGATAAAATGTTTGATGTCCCCTCCACCCTCCCACGCTTACAAATCTTTTTTTTTCTTAGGACAATTCCATAAGATGTAACTTAAAAGCAACAAAACCCACCCAACAGCAACAAGAAAAACAGCAAAAAAAGCTGAGGTTATAATACAAGATCAGAAATAGTTCTCTGACTGAAGGCATTTGCTGATTTGTTTGATCTTACAGACTTCACTTTCTCTACTCAAATCCATCATGATATTTTCTGCCAAAGCCTGATTTATTTGCTTAAGAAAATATTCCATCCACTGGGTATTTCTTGCGTAGGCTGTCTGACCACAGTTGCAAATCGGCAGGCTCTTTTTCTTCTTTAATTCATGATGAATTTGTCACTGAATCCTGTAAACACTACTGAGCATACATTCAAGCTTTGTTCTTAGTGAAAGTGGCACTTACTTGAACCCTTGCAGCCAAGATAGCTTAATTATATTCCACTTTACAGGTATAACAGCTGGTTACGTACTTCTGATATAACGCCTTTTTTCCAATGGCTTAGTGGGTACTGAAACAAATCCCACTGTGGTTCCCATTGCCATTCCACAACAACTTTATGATGAGGTGAGTATTCTGTATTTATTGTACTTTACATGTGCTTTATTGCTGTATGCATTTCCCTGTTGTTAATTTAAGTGCTCCTCTATTATGTAACACATACAATGTTTTAAACTCTAATGGCATCCTATGAGGACTGGCATTAGAAAAGTACCGATACTTCAGGTCATCATAATAATGATATTTGACTGGTTTTCCATGTAAATCCTTTGGGAATGGCCAAAATCCATACAGGTGAATTTCATCACAAAATCTAGTGGCAAGTGTATACATGAGGAGACCAGTGCTGGGTCGTTTAATGTGGACCTTGTTTGTCAGCCAATAACTGCAAAGAAAGAAAAAGTACATTAAGAAACTCATATAACTTCACATGAATAAATCTTGCAAACTTATTTTATCTACACTGTATTCATTTTACAGTACAAAAAGGCAAAAGTCTCCTTTTCTCTAAACTGAGATCACGATGACACTGTTCTGGTGCACCTTTATTCCTCCTAGAAGAGGTTAAGGGAGACCTTATTTAGCAGTGCTGAAGAAAAGCTGGCCAACTAAGAAACTTGGTTCAGGTTTTAATCCTAACAAGATATCATGTCAGCAGAAGCTAGGAAACTGCAGTTAACCTCCTCAGCCAGATCAGGGAAGAGTCTCTTGCTATAAAATCTGACCTCTTGCAGTATCTAATTCACCTGATCAAGTGAGCTCTACATTGAATATTGACCTGGCGGTTACTTCGCAAATTGCCAGTCTAAATAGAAAACAGATGGAAATGATAAACATAGGAATATAACTTTCAGAAGTGAGTAGAAGTGAAGCCTGATTTGCTTACTTGTGATTAAGCACATAAAGCAACCTGTTGCTAACAGCAGATTACAGATAAGCAAAACCTGACACTACTGATTTTTAAAAGGCTTTGTTTTGTACTCAAACATTCACTGGTCTGTCTGAAGCTACAGTACAGTTTCCCTGAGCCAGTAACAAGTCTGGTTATGGCTTCAAAAGCAGCAGAGAGTTTTCAGAGACAAATGGAAACTTAGCTGGATTCCAGCATGTACCTCATGTTGGTACCCTCAGTCTGTCACCGACGTTGTTCTACTTCTCTAATGTTTAAAATCAGAACTTCATTAAAATAGTGCCAGCCTATTACTGGTAAAACACTTCTCCCAGGTCTGATTCAATATAAGGTCTGCTAGTACTTTACAGAAATAAAAAAGGATGCTTAGATTCTTAAACCTGGTCATTCTGATGATCCAGACAAACAACAGCAATGCACACAGCTGTACTGATCAGACTATGGGAAGGTGTGACTGCAAGTAAGGGAGGAAAGCACTACATAGCATTACCACACAAATGTAAAACCATTGCAACTGACCAGTGTACTCTTAGTAGTAGGCTGTGAATTGCTTCCATCACAATCTAGGAAGAAGGTCAAGGGAGATAAGCCTCATCATATCAGAGTCAGCCTTTTTTTAAAGGGGATTACCATCAGGCTGAAACTTAAAACTATGCAACCAGATTGGTATAAAGGAATTACTGGTGCAGCAGGAGGAACATCCCACGCCCCAGTATGAGACAGGACAGAAAAACTATGTCTTTAATCAAAGCTTTAAGTATGTTAAAAGCACCAGATAATATGTAACAGTTAAATTAATCATACAATTGAAAATGGCCTTTTTAATTTCATCCTTTGCCAAAACCACGGCTTTGAATCACAGGTATGTATGCATGTGAAAGCTAATTTGGTACTTTTGGTGGAGTTTTTTTGTTTTGTTCTGTTTTGAGCTTTTGTTTTGGGTTTTTTGTTGCTGTTGTTGTTGTTTTGGAGCTGTTTTACTCAAGCTTGTTTTTTGAAAGTGGAAGGACCCTGCAAGCAGGAAATAGTTCTAGGGTGAGTGACTGCTCCTTCAAAAACAGCAGAAGGAATGATGCCAAATTTTGCTTGGCTGTAAAAACAGGATGGTAAAAAAACGTACTTAAAGAATAAATGTAACTGGGAATGGGCACATCCACGAATGACACATGCATATATAATTTTTCATTGTTTTCATAAACACACTTTTTCAGACATAAGCAGTTTGCTTCTCACTTTGATAAACTACAACTCTGTAAAACAAGATAAACTGAAGGAGAGACTCCATTCTAGAAAATAAATGTTTGTTTATGGCAAAGTTGCTGAAGAAAGAAAGAAAGCTGAACACTTTTAGCACTTCATATCACAGATGCAGCAAAACAGATTAAAAGTAAAAGCTAGTTATTTAATTTTTGTAGAAAGTGGTATTTGTCTCTTGAGAAGTCGGTACTTTAATCCCACGCAGTCATCCATTTACATGAGTGTTTCTCGCCAAAGAGTGGTCCAAACTGATGCATCTGGTACTACAGGAATATCAATCCAGTTGAATTTCACCCTTCCAGGAATAGGATGTTAATGGCAGAGAATTAAATTACAAGTAAACAGGTCGATGTAAATATTTGAAAAGGACACTACATCTTACTTCAGCATTTCTGTCCAGAAATAAGAATGTAATGAAGGAATACGATGCAATGAAGACCCTCTTACAATTTTAGAGTACAAAAGCATATAATCTCTTCTGTTTGTCATATTCAGTTCTCATACAAAACAGAAGTTTAACTATTTGGTATTCCTTCAAATTGAAAAGAATTCCAAACTCTGTATTGAAAATATAATAATTGCTGTAGTATAAAAATTTTTAACTTGGGATCAATTATACTTCAGACGGGTAAAAAAAAAAAGAAATGCAACAAATGAAATAGTTGGAGGCATGTGATGCTCTAGACTGATGCTTCCTAAAGATTATTTATCTCTGCACATTCCTGGCTCCCAATATCTGCTTGAATTAATAAAATTGGTTGTCAAGTAGTGACACAAATCACAAGCAGTCTCTGCGATTTCTGTCCTGAAAGATACATGTCAACGTTTCAGTTGTTCAAGCAGCTAGCTATTCTAATTTGAAGCTGAGTTAAGGCTGATTAGGATTGATTGATGATGCTTTAACCAACAAGCATTTTTGTACTTGTTTTCAGTTTCTGGAGTTTTATTATAGCTTTAGTATAAAGCAGGATGATACTTTCCTAATCTACTTTTCTGGGACGAACTAATTTTCTAAGATTATAACTAAGATTACAACATAAGATTACAACATAAGATTACAACATAAAGGAAGCAATTTACTCTAGAACCTAATGAGAATCTCTCTTGTTTTTCATAACTAATCTCTGTATCTTCACTCATGACTAATTTCTGATTTTCCAGCTGGATAAGGAATTAGCTTAACTGACAGGTCTGAGTGCATCTTAGCATGTTAGGAAATCGGCATCACTAATGAAGACCGTTAACTGGTCACACAGTGCACCACACAGGCACTCGTTTTCTTGATGCCTTATGCAAAAAAACTCCTTTGTGGGGCCTTAAGGCTGAATTTCTTGATGATTACTGAACACGCCAATGTGTAAACATCCTTTAATTCTACAATTTTTGTGAGTTGAAGTTGAGTAGCTTGAATTCAGAGAGATCTCACTTCAAACTACTTTATGATATATGGCTGATGGTAATGTAGTAAAGACACTCGCCAAATACCATGAATTTCAGTTCATGCTCAAAAGTTAAAAGTAATTTCTAGGGGCAAGTGAAAAACAGCACAAAGAGAGAGTTTGTTGAACTGTCTGCAATGAAAGGAAGGTTAGGACCATGTACTGCATTTTTATAAAATTGCCCTTATGAAATACCATGTTAGCAACAGGTGACCAAAAAACCCCACAGTACACTGTAAGAGTAAAGCTCACCCTGCAGATAGCAAGGGACTGCTAGAAATGCCTCTTCCATGAAAAGAAGGTATATTTGAGCAGGTACTGACTACTGAAACAATGTCCTTTTGCTCCTCCTATCATTCTGTCTATTTTCACCTCCGCTCCTCATCCTAAATCCAAGCATTCTTGCCTCTAAAACCTCTTACCCACCTCAGACATATTAGGTCACACACCTGAGAACTCTTTCACACAGCCCAATATGGATCTCTCTTCTATAACACTTTCTTTCTACAGGGCATACACACTTTGACTAGATTTCATGTGATTTTAAAATCTGAACAGTGATCTCTTGCATGTTTCACTGTACTTTATATTAAAAAGGGAAAATAATCAAATACATTTTTGGTATTTCTGTTAGTACTAGAGAGAAATATTGTCAATAGTGGATTTGTGCCAGCATTATTTTAGCACTTTTTGATGCTTTAGACATAAATGTTTTTTCTTTCCTTTTTATTTTTATTATCTTAATGAAATCTAGTTCTTACATGCAGGTCCACACTATGAATAAAATACATGTTTTAAAATTCTGTGTGCATACATGTAATTTTTGTGAAAGACCCTTCTTTGTCTCTACTAAGATAATACGAAAAGCTATAAAAAGTATATCAAAAATTGATTCTAAATTGAGACATTAGTACAAAAGCTAAACATCTCATTAATAACGATTTTTACAAGAATCATGAGATTATTCCTATTGGAACGGATGTCAGCAAACCTCTGACCAACCTCTGATAGATCTCAGTCCAATCTCTTTCTCCAGGTAGGGTTTCTCAACTATTGCTGGCTGGGCCTGTGCTCCAGCCTAACCACCTTTGTAGCTCCCTGCTCAGCTTGCTTGCAGTTGGCCAATATCTTTCCTGCTTTAGGGTGCTTGAGTGGACAACTCCTTTTAAACTTAGAAAAAGCAATGAAAAAAAGTAAAAGTCTGCCCTGATGAGTATGACATACATAAATTATTTACAACCATAAGCACATTAAAAGATTGCTTTGACACCTGTATTTGTCTTTGAGTTTACGGAACCTCAATATTTTGGCCTTTAAAAATACTGCATCCGTTTCTGCCAGACCAAAATACCACCCATGGTTAGTAACTATGGTTACTACCCATAGTTAGATACAGTAAAATCCACCAGACTTTCACCTATATCTAGAAAGATATCCTCAGATTTATGAAAATGGAATGTTCTACTTTCAGGATGACTGCCAGAGGAATGTCAATTGATTAGCATGTTGCTACCTAATAACGACTTCTTGGAGCTATTGACAAAAACCAAATTAAAATAAACACATAAAGCCATAGACATCTGTTTTAAAAATAGCTAAAAATAGTTGGAATTATCTTCTGAGTTGACTCCATTACAATGACTAATTTATGCAACAATTCATCATTACATTAAATGGATCTCAAGGAATTCAAATTACAATTGCTTATCTTGCTACTGTGGAATAGAGGACTTCTGACTAGATTAAAAAATGAAATGTGCTTTTCCATCGCTGTACTCACAATGAAGTGCTGTCTCAAGACAAAGAAAATCAGATATTATTGGCTACATTCAAATACCAGGTAATTTGGTATACTTAGCACCTTTATTTGCTTTATCTACAAATTCCATAAGGAGTCAAAACATAAATAGATTCAGAATGTGGTTGCATACATTTCAACGGATTTTTAATTCCTTGTTCTGGACACGGTTGAATCTGAGGAAACATGTATATTACAACTCTGAATAGCTCAAAAGATTATATACTGAGCTCTGTTCCTTGAGATGTCCAAGCTGATCTCCTAGTAAAGCTACTCAACACATCTTGGCTGTCAATGAAATTCTGTTCCTTTTACAGACAGAGAGAATATTTTTAAAAAGAGC
The DNA here is from genome assembly GCF_008360975.1 of Lichenostomus cassidix. Classification (NCBI taxonomy): domain Eukaryota; kingdom Metazoa; phylum Chordata; class Aves; order Passeriformes; family Meliphagidae; genus Lichenostomus; species Lichenostomus cassidix. Next base: position 11,510,706 of record NC_139511.1, on the reverse strand, counting down.
TTTCTGAGAAATCTTGTATGGTATTTGAGAAGTTAAAATATTTGCATTAGTAAGAAGGTAGGGGAAAAAAGATTTTGAGAACGATGACAAAACATTTCAGTGTTACTCAAGAGTGTGTGAGAAGCTGGAGGATGTATATTGTCTTGATTACACTTCTTCAAAAAATACTTTAGAACAGGACAAGACACAGAGTAAAGCAACAAACACTATCAGAAGAATAAAGTAACTTCTGTATGAGGGAAGGACAGAGTAGCTTGAAAAAGAGACAACTAGGTGGGAAGATGGCAAAACACTCCAAAATTAGGAAGTCTGTGAAGGTGGCAAATAGGGATTTAACTACTACTTTAACATAAGCACTGTAATATAAAAAGCTATGGACTCAGGAAAGTAATTTATTAGCAGGTGAGATGAAAGTACTTTTTATACAACACAACACAACACTGAACTGGGAATTCCAGAACAACCACAACTTGCTCACAACCACAACTTGTTCACAAACCCAGTATTGGTGATGAAGCTCCTTCTCAAAGGTTTGCCGAGCTGCTGGCCATGGGAGCATATATCACAAAGTAATCTCTCCTCCGTTTCTAACTTTTCTAGATTTCTGTGTTGGCACCTGGCACTGGTAAGACTACAGGCTAGGAAAGTGATCTCTTAAATAGCCACTTTCATGTTCTTGGACCCAACATCTGCTTCCTATAGAAGGTGTTAAGGCAAATATCTTCCTCAAACTCAATGAACAAAGCCTTTTCTTGTGGTTTCTTGTCTTCAGTGGGATTAATCAAAATGATATAAATAACCCTGTCTCAATGTATATGAATGTTTTAATTAAAAATGCACTATTTGTCTTTTTCTTACTGAGATATGCTTTGGGCATAATGCTGCTCAAAGAATCTGAAGTGTGAAAGAATTAAAGTGTGAATTACACAGAAAATGTGACAGCTAGCACAAAAAAGCTGGTGAGTGTTTGCACAAGATCTACTCGACAATTTTCAGTATACAATATTTTGAAATAGCATACATAAAAACCTATTTCATTAAAAGGAGTAATACTCTATGAAGAGATGAAACTCAATCAGAGTTCTACCCAAAAAGTCAGGATTCTGTCCTGATCTGATCTGCCTCTTTAGTAGTTAGAAATATTCTCTGTAGTACATCCCACCACAGGACAAGGGAAGGTAAATGCTACTTACTTCTGTTGCTAGTGAAACTTCCAAAGAATATTTATCAATGTATTTTTAAAATTATTCAAGCCCTTATGAATCCATTTACACCACAAAGAGATCTGAACCTTTGCCAGTAAATAAATACAGTTAAGTCTTCTATAGTTAGCCTTCATAGAGACTAAAAATTTACCCTTGCTTCAGTCATGAAAGTCATCAGCTGAAACTCTAGCACAGTACAAGCCTCTGCTAAAAAGCGTTGCTCACACAACTCATGCACAAAACCATTTTCAAGAGTGAAACAACCTTATTTTAGGAGAAGTCAGCTATAAATAATTTGAGATCACGGTTGCGCTAGATGTGCACGCAGACACATAGCAAAGGTGCAGCAAAACAGACCTAGAGTCTGACGTTTATAGACTTAGAAAGTCAAGAGTCAAACCTCTGGAGAAAAGGTTTTCCTTTCTGACAGATCAGCTCCTTACTGAAATATGATGGAAAGAGATAGATCTTCCAGTGAGGTATTCCATGTCTGTCTTATTTCTGTGACATAATTAGACACTAACACATGCCTGCTGTACAGATAATGGGACAAAATACAGAATTCTAAGAATTATAGCATCACAGAATTGATTAAGTTGGGAGGGACCTTTAAAGACCAGTTATTGCACTCACCCTGTCATGGGCATGGATATATTTCACTAGACCAGGTTGCTCAGAGCATCATCCAACCTGGATTTGAGCAATTCCAGCAATGGGACATCTGCAACCTCCCTGAACAACCTGTTCCAGTGTCTCAACACCCTCATCATAGAACACTTCTTCCTTTGGGCTAATCCAAACCTTTCAGCTCAAAACCACTGTCCTTTGTCCTATCACTACAGACCTTGGCAAAAAGTCTCTCCATCTCCCGCTTTCTTGTAGGCTCCCTTCAGGTACTGGAGAGCCACAATAAAGTCTCCCTGGAGCCTTCTCTTCTCCAGGCTCAGCAAGCCCAGCCATTCTTCAAAGAGGAGGTGCTCCAGCCCTCTGATCAGTTATGTGTCCGTGCTCTGTACTCTAGCAGATCCCTGTCTTTTTCCTGCTGAAGACTCCAGAGCCAGATGGGGTCTCAGCAGAGCAAAATGGGGCAGAATGACCTCCCTGGACCTGCTGGCCATGCTCCTTTTGATGCAGCCCAGGATACAACTGGCTTTCTGGGCTGTGAGCATGTATTTCCAGGCGATATATATGTATGAAGACATGTTAATGTTTCCTTCAGGTTAAGAAATTCTGCTCAAAAACCTTTCTTAAAAAACTTTAAAAAATTTTAAAAATCAAATTGTAGCCATGAACTAGAATCCTCCAGTGATAAACAACAAGTTTGTAACAATTTATTTTGCTTTTACTCCCCACTCAGACATTATAAATTAATGAAATACCTTCAAAATTATAAAATGAAAGTCAATGTGTGAGTGTGTAAGTTCAAATTTATATTTTTGATTAATATAGACTGAACCTGAATCAAGTAAACTATTTTTTGTTATACATATGTTAAAAGCTGCTAGCATTACTGGGTACTTTCTTCCCCCTTATAATGCCAACAGTTAAGATGACTATTATTTTGTATATTTTTATCTTGTCCCATGGAACCGTTTAAAACATGGAAATACTAAGAAGTAATATAAAACCTTAACCTTATGGAGCACACTGGAACAGCATGACAAATAAATATACAAATGGTGATCAAGAAGCATCCATATGGCTTTATGAGGGTTTCAAATATCAAATAGGAGACGTTTTTTGAAGGTACATAAACAGTCAAAGCTAAATACAAGTCTGTAGCAATACACAGTAGCAATGATAACAAAAAGTAAAAGACAAAGTAGCTGATAAATTAGGAAGAAATAGAACCATCAAGTTGAATACCAAACCTAAGCAACCATTTGCGGTAGTTTTATCATCCTCCTTTCTGCTTCGTTTCATTCTTTCTGCATGAAACCTCAGAAGGTAAAATATTTACCTATGTCTATGGCTATAAAGCACAGCTACAAAAGAAATAATCCTTGGTAGGAAAAGTTGTGTGGGATTTCCATTCTGGAAACCACGCTGGGCCCAATTCTAAGAAAACAGTTATAAAAGTAGGAAAACAGAAAGCAAGTGTATTTTAAATAAATAGGCCTTCGAATGGAAGCATGTTTCAGAGGGAGTCAATGGCTTTTTCTCCTCTAGTATATGTAGAAAATATTACTTATTTTCTTCTCTGAAAAGGGTACTGGTATTAGTTTGGATTAAACAGAAGCAATAAAGCAAAGGCATAATTCATAATCATATTGAAGATAGCACAACAGTATTTTATTGGTTTTAAAAACAAAATTTTCTCCTCAGTAAAATATGACTACCTACGATTCTTCCACACAGAAATGTATGTAAAGGTGGGGGAAATAAGATGGGAAGGAGGAAAAAGTGTCAGGCAAAAAAAAAAAACCCAAATGTGTAGCGTACAGAAAAACTCCAGCATTTCCTAACAGCAACGTGAGAAAGCAGTCACAAGAAAGAGATGTTTTCAGGTTTTAGGACATTTCTAGTCTAAGCTTATATTTTGACTCGTGTTCATGCTGTGTCTGTTTTAGAAGCAGGCTCCTTCACTGAAGAAAAAGCTTGTTGGTGAGTGGTAACCACTGCTAGAAAGAATTTCTTTGCTCCCCACTCATCTTCTAGCGCTCCTTTTCCACCTAGGGGTGGCACAAGAGACAGCGCTGTGGATCTCTACTACTGGAACATTTCATGGAGCTAGAGGTTGATCCAGACCAGCTGTGATGGCTGGCTGGCTTCCTTGGCAGGGATTTTGTCAGTGGCATCAGGGAGGCTGATAGCAGCAGCCATCCTCCAGCTGAAGGACAGAGACACAAGCCCACTCTGTGACCTCTTCTGTTGCTGAAGCTAAACTGAGAAATATGAATACAAGACTATACCAAATTTCACCCATCCCACAGGGGCAACTTTAACAGGCAGAGATAGGGCAGGATGATAAACAGCCTACGATTTATCAGCCATATTCCCTTCCTGAAAGAGCCCTCCTTATACTTTTCAGAGTAGCTTTTCAATCCTCAGAAAGACTAATGAAGCAGTCTCTTGGCAAGAAAGCTTGAAAATGGCTTGGGTCAGCAAAGGTATTGGAGCCAAGAAATGAATTTGAGCCACGTTCTGCACAGTAACTCGATTATATATAACCAGTGCCACTGGGTACGTATAATGAAATGTTCATGTTGATCTTGAACTTCTATGCTTGTCAAACTGTGTCCTGGGGTTTGGACTTTTTCTGGGAATTGGTGAGGGCATGACAAAAATTACATTATATTTCATTAAAAATTACTACCAAAAAATCTATCTCCCATGCCAAAGATTTGCAAATGGAGTGAGAAAGGAATTTGGTTTGCAAAAAGAGTGCAAACTGATTGGATAAAACTCTTCAACTACAGTAGTCAAAGCTTGTCTGGGAACACCATGTCAAATTAATAACAGGGAAATATCCTCTGCTGGAACAAAGATAACAATTCAGTGAAAGAACAGGAGGCTAAAAAAGAACTGTGTAATTGTACTTCAAAGTTGTAATAGTAATGTGTATCAGAGTGACTGGGGACATTGTTAAGTGCCTTGAAACATAGGTAACTTTGAATTAAATTAATAAAATATGGATTTCAAAACCTTACATCAATTCTTAGTATTTTATGAAATAAAATTCATATTATAAAGTATTATTTTTTCATATTTCATGAAGATTAATACAATTTATAATTGACTATAATTTTTCCTATGACAATTTCAACAGAATATTACTGAAGGGGTGTAATTAAAATTAATAACTTGCCCTAATTCTAGCTTTCACCATTAGATCTAGTCTTTACTACTGAATGAATATCTGTTCTTATGCTAATGGACAGTAAACTTGAGTAACAGAAAAGAAAACCTACCTAATTTTCTCTTTTCAAAACAATGCAAATACAGTCATGCTCCAAAAAAAAAATTAGTATCAGAAGAATAAGCATAAAATGCAGTGTCCACTATGCATATTAAGGAATTAATAAATTCCTATTCAACTATTCAAATTCTGCCTTGTCACTTCTGAAAACCCTGGAATAATTTATTTGTGGCCTAGAACATCTATACCACAGCCCTGTATTCTTGAGAGACCATTTTCTAAAAACTTACATCACCTGTTAAATCTATCCTAAAAAAGAAAAAAATATTGGTAAGAAAAGTCATGTTGAATTTCCATTCCGGAAAGCGTATTGGGCCCAATCCTAGCAAAACAGTTATAAATGTAGGCAAAACAAAACAATTCAATTTTAAGTAAGTAGGGCTACAAATGGAAGCATGTTTTAATGTCAATTGCTTTTAGACAGAGTCAGCTTGGGTTTTATTGGTCCCTGCTATGGAATATAATATTCCGTATCCCTGAGACAGGGGGAAATTTATAAAGATGATCCCAGGATGAGGAGTATGCCCTGTATTATAAAAGCATTTCATTACTGGCACTGATACTGAAGCTAAAGTTGAAAAGTGCAGCCTGTAAATTTGAGAATATGTTCAGGATGCTCTTTGCTCATTGTACTATAAACAGGTTTAAACTGCTTCCAGCTTGTGCCTGACTGCCCTTTATAGCTGGAGTCAGTAATGCCAAACATCAGGTCTGGACACAGTAAAACATGTTCAGTGCTATGCTACTTGTTAGACTAACTTCAGTTATACAGAAGGAAATCTAGTCTCTTGATTTAATAAATACAATCTGAAGTCCCCTGTTTAGAGATGATTGCAGAAAATATGCATTACAGGTCCTTAAATTTGATCAGTGCAATGAACCAGTGCAGACTAATCTCATACAAAAGCTATTGACTTTACCATCTGTCTTGGAGTGATTTGTGATGATAACCTATTCCATGATCATCTGCTTTATGCCCAAAAATGGTTGCTGGATCTTTAAGGTCCAGGACCAGGTCGGGGGAGCTTTGGGTTTTTTGACAAGCATCTTTGAAGCCTCACCATCCAGGTGCTCTGTGGTGCCATGCAGTTTGGTTTTGCTTGGCTAGCTTGTTTTTTTCTTGGCCCAGAAAAAAGCTTTCCTCTTCCATGGCTTGGAGAAGCTGCAGTAGATATCTTTAAGCCACCTCAAGGGGAACTGCTGCTGGTCCAAGGCTGGAGGAGTGGGACTGGCAGGAGCGGGGCTGCCCTGTTCCAGCCCCAAACCTCGGGGAACCGAGCTGGGGAGAAAGCACACTAAGCTTTTTTGCCTGCCATGGCTGCTGTGGAGAGGAGGTTGATGCCAGAGAGCCACCAGGTTTTAGCCTCCTGCTGGAACTCCTCTGTGGAAGCTCCACTGCCCTCAGCATGAAAGCCAGCACCACCTTGCACCGCGTGTCAGAAAGGAGCATTCAACATTTTCCCCATTCTCTGGGCATTTTGGGGTTTTTGTTCCTCTGTATGTGTGGGGCAGGAGGTGAGTTCTGACAGTTCAGTGTTTAGCAGTTATTTACTTTCCTTCCTTGCCTTGCGGGCATTTTGTTGTTAGCAAAAAATTGGGGTTTTTTTTTTCCCCCCACTTTCCTCTATTAGTATTTATTTCTATTGGTGGAGGGGATTGCTGAAACCCTTTAGAGGAGACTATTCATTACAGAGTATCCTCTCTTAAATTTGTCTCAAAACTGAGACACCATCATAAATCCCAGTGTTCTCACTGAATTTACCAATCAGACGGGACAGGCTTCATACAAATTAAAGTATAATGCGTCAGCAAATGAACAAGACAGAAGTTACTCCTTAGGATCAAGACTACAGAAAACCTTTGACCAGTCAAAAAGCATTCACTGATGCATGTGCAAGCATGTGTTGAAGAATGTGTTTGAACAGGAAAAATTTGCTGCCATCACAACTTAATGTGGAAATTGAAAGTGACAGTTTGCCTTACAAAATCTATTAAATAAGAAAAGCACACTTAAACAATACGCAGGAGTCTGTACGCTGTCATGCCAAAGGATCACTGTCTTAAAAGAATAAATGTGGCTCAGTTTTCACATCCAATTAAATTCTCACTGCACTGCAAACAACGCCAAACAAAATGGCCATTAAATAGCAATGAGATGTGACTGGTGTTCTGCCAAGCCTGTCAACTGGTTTCACAAGGACATGCAAATACAATAAGGAAAAAACTGTTTTCAGTCACTTCTACACTCCATCAGAAGCAAATATGTGATACCTATGTGGAAGGCTACAGATCCCACTACTGATTTTACAAGCAATAGCTTCCCAAGAGAAATTCCTGTGATTTTCAAGTAAGAATATTAATGGATGTTTTTACTACAGAAAGATTTCCTGTCCTTAGCTTGCTTTCTGATGTGACAGCCTTCTGGCTCAACTATATATTATATATGAGAGGAACACAGAGAATTATGACAAAAGACTTTGCCTTTTGCCTTATTGGCTAGTATTAAAAAAATAAGAAATGTGTCGTCTACATTGTACAACTTGCTTTATTTTCTTTCTGTGGGTTTCATGCACTTTGAATCTGCACTGCTTCAATAGAGGCATACAGCAGGTAAGTGTATACTATTTGTTACTTCATTGTTGCTGTTCCATATCAAATAAAGAAAAAAAGGAATCCTGAACCAAAACAGCTATCCACTTCACTAGACTCAAAGATTAAAATTTTAAAAAATGAGAAAAAAAAAAAAGGTTGTGTGAATGCATTCAAAATGATCTTAAAATGAAAGAGTTCTCACTTTCTGGATTAAAGTCTTTAAACAAAATCAGAACTATCTTACTTCTACTTACTATTATGCTCTTAATATATTGCCAGTGGTTTACTAAGTTACCATCAACCATGTAATTAACAATCATTTGAAGTGAGATCTTCAAATGGAATTCATTGGAATTCATGCTACTTAACTTCAAGTCATCAATGCTATAAAGTGTGTTTTTTGACATGGGCACATTTCCCAGATATGCATTGCATATTACAAACAAGTTTATAGAATTTGAAAACAAAACCAGAAAGACAGATTTCCTCTTCCCTTTCTCTCTGTGCTTCAGAGAATAATCATCATACCAAAATAGCAGTGGTGGTTTAGCAATCTCATGAGTTTACACAAGGATATCTGAGGTCTAATTTTGTGCTCTTCACCAGTCTTTATGCGTTATCCTTACTGGTGAGAAGCTTACTGTTCTCTTAACAGATTCACTTGGAAAAGACGTTTGCTACTAACAACATCAAAGACCTCACACTAACAAATGCATGAACCAAATTTTCCTCTACTCAAATATTTGAAAACCTGTTCTTTCTCTCCTGAATTCATCCAATTCATTGTCTAACAGACTCCAGAGCCAGCCAGCATCCTCCCTCTGGATCTGCTCCCACTGTGAAATAACCCTGGGGGAAACCCACAAACTACAGCAGATCAACTCCTGTTTGGAAACCTCGAGCAAACCGCTTGCAGGCAGCAGAAGCACCAATTGCCACCAGTGATCTAGGGGTCAAGCCTGCACTTGTTTCCAGTGCCAGCGTGCAGCAATCCCCCTGAAACAGGCTGAGCTGCCCCACCTCCTTGGCATTCATTTCTCCACAGCTTAGCTCACAGCTGTGCTCCTGGGGTTTCACATACCCACACAGCTTGCAGTGGCTGCATTTTAGAGCGGAAAACACATTGCAGCATGGAGGAAGGCCTTTGCTCCTTGACCTTGTCTTTATCAGACCTCAGGATTTCTCTTTAGTGATTCTTAAATGCTGCTAGCTCAGCAAAGAAATATAAAACTTTTCACTGAGATTATTTTCTGAAATCTACTTGTCATTGAGAGCTATGTTCTGTGGACCACCCTCTTCCTATTGCATTTCCTATGCTTTGTCCCTTATAGAAAAAAGGTGAAAAAGGCAAGGCCTCACCTGTAAAGTTCATGCCATACATGAATCTTTCAAAGACTACTGCCCTGTTACTACATCACTATGTTACATTTCATCTGAGGCTAAATAATTTGATACAAGCATAAGTTGTGCCAACTGTTGGTTTCAGTATGACTGTGAAACACCCACTACTTCCCCTCTGCCAATTCTGCTGGTAAGTGTGCCAACACTCATACTGAAACAAACAAACAGACAAAAAATCCCAAAAACCAAAAAACCTCAAAAAAATCCCCCCAAAAAATCCCCCAAAAAACAAAGCCGCCCCCCCCAAAACCCCAACAAACCCCACCTTGTGAGCCTCCAAAATGTTCTGAAGCCAGGGGCTGCACTTTTTTCAGTAAGGTGCTATCTCAGGTTCTTTTACAGGCCTTCTTTTCTTCCAAAAGAAAAAGATCACTAATTTTCTTTAGGAATTCCCCTGCATCCAAATGCTACCCAATGCTAGACAATAAAGTACAACTAAATGTAAAATGAAAAAGCAAGTTCTAGCAAAAACTTTCTCTAAGTCCATTTGCTTTGACTACTTCACTAAATATATTATGCAACAATGCAAATTATGACACTTGTTTCCACTAAATACGTACTAGAAAACATCAAAAAGCTGTTTCCACAGTGCTCATAGAAACTATAATATTTCAATACAGAAATACTGCTTAAAAGAGCTAGAAATGAAAGTAGGGTTTTTTTTCACATTACAGAAGTAACTGTCATTTTCTTAATTTTTCCTGCAGCCTATCAATTCACTTGTCGAAGACAGAAGGACAGATCTCAGAAAAGGACTTCAATACAGTAATTTTGTAGCACTGAATTTATAATATGAATCCAAACAGCACTAACGTCTCACACGTGTAAGTATGTCCTTATGGCTACAAATAAGCATAAGGACAGCATAACACTTAAAAACAGGGTTCACAGGAACAACTTCTGCTGAAAGAGACAAAATGCAGAGGGACAGAGATTTCCGTCCAGAATGGGAAGGAAATGAGTACTGGTGAGAGACTTCAAATCTCATTCCATCTGAAACACAGGCACAACTAGCATCTACCCCAACTACAGTGTGCCTTCCAACAGCAAAGAAGCATAATCCAGATTTATCCCCTGATGAACCAGTTATTTTCTTTGAAAACATGTTTTGTTCCGAAAACATCACACCAGGCATGCCGGCACTAACCTAACCCTCCCAAGGGTCTGAAACAGAGCAATGCTCACCCTTCTTCTCACTTTCTAATTCTTTGATGCAAACTGAAGCAGACTAACAGGCTTCTCGTGGCCTCTGGAAAGTCTATACATGGCTGATGTATCAAATAAACAAATTACTTCCCTCACATGGTGGCTTGACACTGCCCACATGCTCTCAGTCCCCTTCCCACTCCTCAGGAAGAGCAAAGCCAAACAAACTCAGGGATCAAGATGAAGACAGCTTACTAGGTAAATGAAAGCGCCACCTCCGACCTCCTTCTTCTGCTACCACAGTTGTATTGCTTGCTGAGCATGATGTTGGACGAAATGGCATTTCCTTTGGTAAAGGGAAAGTTTTGAGGCTATGCCAGTGCCATTCAGGCACAGCCAAAACACTGGTGTATTACTAACACTTTTTACCCACTATTACAACACAAAACACATACACTTTGGCACTAGTGTTTGGGAACAAGGTAGTAGCCTTTAACCTTGGCACTTGGTAACTCCAGACAAAATATGCACAAATGCTACTCAGTGCATCTGATCTGAAACATTTAAATCTCTCCCTGTGTGCCAGCAAGAACTCAGAGCCTTCAAACAAATACATGAAAATATTCTTGAAGAAACTCATGTGCATTAAAAAGCAATGCTAAAGAAGACACTAAGCCAAACTGCCCTGTCCTATACTGACATCACTGTAACAACTGCACCTGTGTATTATTTCACTGAAGCACTATTAATTTTAATAACCCAACGACTTGAATTGACCAAAGTGAAAGGCCAAGCCATACAGTGCATATAGCTATAGCTTTGTTCGCCTATTTCCACATCACCTTAGAAGATAACTAAGCATTTGAGGAAATCTGTTTTCAGCTAGATGATTAATACAACCTCTCCTCATCACAGAAGCTCAGTGAGAATCGAAAATAAATGCACACATTAAAAAAAAAATATTGGTAGACATTACAATCAAAACAAAATATAGCAGAATTTTTATTGGCTTAGAAACATATTTTTTTAAAAAAGGAAGGAAACTTGACAGAATTTTCTCACGCACACATGTTCCAGCCAGAATCAACAGAGAATTCATCTTGTGTGTCAAAAAAATCCCAAGAGAAGCTATTCTCAATTCTTTTAATATTATATGGCCAACATCACTCTCTATGGAATTCAGTCTTCTCTGTTACTTGTTCTTTAAAGACAAACTACAAAAACTGTTTCTAGTTTGCTTCTCAATTGCACATCTATAGCTTTTGTTACGGGAGTATGATACCATCAAATCAGAGTTAATAAATTTAACACATTTTTATGGTTTTCAGAAACACAGGTTTTAAATTAAGAAAAAAGAAACCCTAAAATTGAAAAATAATCATAATAAATATAAATTTGCAGATACACTATGAATACACTATGTGTTACTTATTCCCTGCTTAGCTCCATGAAGTCATTAGCATTAGGTAGAGTGATGTTGCTCATGGTAGATAAACTAACCAGCAAAATGTGAAAATGGAAATTTTCATTCCATTCTTCTTATGACTAATTCTGTTGCTCTCCACTAGCTGAAACCTGAAATTCAACCTGAGAAGAGTAAGTTTTACAAGTCTTAGGTATATAAATGTTGCTGATAAGACAGAAAACAATTGCCCCAGTAAGAGATGAAACCCTTCTCCTCAAACAAAAACTCACAGAATTTTATTGTCAAAAGGTAAATAAAAATAAAAAAAGTAAATTAAAATATCCCTATTATTATGATCAGACTTTTCATGGCTTACTGGCAGAAGGGACCAGGCAGTGAAAAATATAAAAAGCCGTTTAGTGCATAGTCAGTTCTGCCCTCATGATCTCTACTTCAATTGTGTTTGCCTCCAGTGAAAACTCTCTCTCAAAAAGTGAGATATCTCTTTAAAGACCTTGCTAAATCTTTCAGAAACGTGATAAAATAGGAGAACTTGTGCAAAGAAAATAAAAGCTCATCCTGGGAAACTCTGAACCACATCAGGGCATACCCTCAAGAGATGCACGGGTGCTGCAGCTCTGGCAATTAGCTCCTAGACTGAAAAGTTGGCCCTGGAGTGTGTCTCCACTTCATGAATAGGAACATCACTTCCTGCTCTCTGCACAGGACAGGATACTGAGATTAGAACTTCACACAATAGACTAGGTTCTTAAAATCCAAACTAAATGGCATCCCATTTGTTTGTGTAAGTTAAACAAAGCCAGTTTAAAGGATACCTTATGCTAGGGCATGAGGGTACTGTAATGTAGAACTATTTTTAATGTCCACATATAAAAAAGCAAGCTTGTACTCCAGTGACAAGAAGCTAGCATGATTTTTTTCCCAATATCTTGAATATTGATATGCATGATGCAAAAGACAGTAATTTTATATTTAGAATTCTATTTTTAGCTTAAAGGCAAATTTTGTAATCTTTTGTTTTCTCAGGTGATTATGTATTCACCCATGAATTCCAAAATGTCTTTTCTTAAGAATTACATTTTAGCAGTAAAGCAAAAACTAAAGTCTGTTAGTAGGAAGAAAAGAAACAGAAGTATTGACAATATAGATTACTCACAGAGCTGCTGGAGAACTACTTGATTTCTGCATGTTTCAGTTTCTGAAAATATTTTCTCTGTAATTCCTAGAGTGAAGAACTCTGAAAATATGGTAAAGTTGTGCAAAAGGTCACCACATTCAAAGAAAAGCTGTTTGCTTTCACTGATAAAGAAAAAAAGACCCTGCATTGAGTAGTGACCATAAATAGGCACAGCATACTCCTTATATAGGTAAAACTCAGATTTCAGTGGGAGCTCTGCCATGTTTAATGCAGGATTACACTGCTGTTTCACAGACAGTATCAAGAAGGAAATAAGCAGAGCACAGGCAAATCCCACAGGATGTCCACGCAATTATTCTGTACCCAAAAGACGTGAAGGAATCTTATGTGAAGCAATTTCAGTGATAATGTTGCTGAGTGACTAATAGGTCAAAATATCCAGTTTCCTACTGGATGGTTCCAGTAGTAAGAGCAGCCAAGAAAACATCCTTACACATGACGATGAGCGTGAGAACTTTGTTTTGTGAATTTAGGAGAGAAAATAAGAGAAACAACTCAGAAAACTAGTGTATTGTAAATTTGTATTGCTTGGCAGGGCAAGCGGGTGTTGGTGTTCAGCCTTTTTAGCACATGTCTTCAGATATTCACCAGCAGAAGCACACAAATAATCCTAATTAAATAGTTAAGCATTAAATCTCAGGATTATTAATAAGAAAAAGGTTTCTGAAATTTGTCACTGAAGTAAAATTAAAAAAAAAAGGTATGTGGTTTGCTCATTATAATTACTTTCTAATTAATCTTCTTGGCAGTGACATTAGAGTGCAAGCAAATGTTTTCAATGAGTTAAGATGCTCATTTATCCATCTTAGTTCTATCTTGAACCCTTTTATGTACTGATTGCCTCATTTATTATGTGCACAATGACATTAAAAGTTCCATAATTTAGCTTTTAGAGACACTTTGGGAAAAAATCATGCAAGGGCTTCCAAATCACTTTCAAAATGTAATTTCAAAACTTATAGATCAAGAAGTGAAAAAGCAAAATAGAGAAAAAATATCACAGGTAACCACTTGATATAAATTTACTGAAGAAAAAAATTCTGAATCCAATGGCCATTTATGATATGTCACCAATTACAAAAGTAGTTATCATGTTGGACTTTATATTTACATAATCCGGTTTTAAACCTGAAATCCTTCTGAGATTTTAGAAGAGGAGCCATCACTCACAAAAGTTTTATAAGGCATGAAATCTGCAAAACAGTAGTTTCTTTTTCCAATGTTACCATGTTATCTATTTTTTTTTTAAACCCAAAAATTGCACAGATGGACAGAAAAAGAAGTTTTAAAAATCATCTCAGAATGCAGTTATTATTCTACTGTCTGATCAATAGCAACACTGGAAGACTACATATTGCTCACAATATTTTTTTCATTAAAAGAGAAGGAAGAACAGGAGTGAGATTTTCCGTGCAGTGCTGTAATTGCAGCTAAACTGCCCTATTAATAGATAAAACTCTAATATAACTTTATTCTGCATTAGAAATAAAAATGTGGCCTCAATTAGATCAGAAGTCTAAGGAACTTTATGTTCTGCCTTTAGAAATTGCATTTTCCATATGCTTTTAGGACTAATAAAGGAAAAATTTGACAGTTAGTACACACAGAAAGGAATACAGACAACGCTTTCCAAATCTTGAGGCTACACCCTTCAGTATAAAATGTTCTCTATTTGTATTTACTATGTCAGGTTGGAATTATGAACTTTATTGATGATTACATATTAAATTATTTGGCCCAAAACACATTGTATTTCCACATTTAAGTAACACTTTAGGTTTATTAAATCAAAGAACTCTTGATAGCAATTTGAATTTACTTTGGAGTTTAAAGTACGGATTAAACAACTGCACAAATCTATGCAGTTATATCAGACTATACTGCTAGGTATAATCTAAAATACAGCTCAATCTAAATCTTTAACAATTCTGATGGCAGAGCTTTTGTTGACTCTTTGAGTGGAACAATGTAGGTATTACTAATTTTTTAAGGAAAACCCCCCAAAGGACCTTCAAGTTGGCCAGCTTAAAGACTGCACATTCTATATTGCCATTTACATTTGATAATTTTGCCCAGAATTAGCAGATGGAAATTAAAACAGCTGTTTGTAAACTGGAAGCAATCTCATTCAGATTTATACACTCATACAAACCACATTACCTATGTGCTACAGACATTTTGAATACTTAAAAATTCAACACAATCATGGCACATAATAACTAAAGTGCAACTGTGTAATGAAACTAAGTCAATAAAAAAGTAAAGGTTTTCTGAAGGATTTTCCCATTTCAAAGGCAACAGATTTTTCTCTAGAGCCAGAAGTACACCACAGAGGGAATGAAGCAGTTAATCTGTGAGACGTGGCAGAAGGAGAAAAGCATATCCAAAGTCTAATATCCTGAAGAACAACTTATTTCTAAGCTTTGTTCTCATACTAGGTTAGGAAAATGGTTCAAACATCCTTTCTAAACTTATTTCTGGTGTTATAACAATACGAACAGCTTCGTAATCAGTAACTGGTGTACAAGCCAATAGTAGTAGTAGTAGTTTAAGGCATCTTCCTAAATCTGACAAACAGACAGCACATTTCAAGGAACTCAAGCTGAATACTACTGCCATAAATTTGATGCACAAACACACTGCACTACCGTCATCTTTTGAATGATTTTCAGGCATAGCTCTATGTACCCATGGTGTATAAGTAGTGACAAAGACATTGGAGCTTTCATCTGACAGTTTTGTTTAATTATGGGGTTAAAAAGAAAAATATCTGCTCAAGACATGGATACATCTTACTTCTAAAAACTGGTTTTATTAACATTTTCAGTGCTTCTGATCAATGTTTGTGAATTGCCCAAGCATCTGGCCAAATTGAAAAGAAGAAAGATAGCTCCAAATCGTAGATGTTTCATGAAGCAGCTCAGTATTTTCAGATCTGCCAGGCTTCATTATTTACCGGGTTTCTACCTTACACCCAATTATTATTTAGATTGTATTTTTTATCTTCACAGTCTTGTCCCAAAGACATGTAGCACTTTCATCGTACACTGAATTCACACTGTTTTTAAGATTAGCTGATCAATAAATGATGATACATTTTTGCACATTGAAGTGCAATTTGAAAAGTTATTGTGCTAATGCATTTCAGCTGTTTGCAGTAGAGCTGGCTAAATAAGTGGACAACACATAGTACCAAAAAAATTTATCATAAATGCAATCCATTACATCAATAAGGGAAATACCATGCTCCTTCTGACATTGGTATTTTTTTCTGCCTGCTAGGAATTCTAGTTATGAGTTTCATTGTGCCACAGAGACACCAGTCTTTTCTGTACACTTACCCTCTGACAGCATGAATAAGTCTCAGTGATGGATAGGCGGTTCGCACTTTCAATTTATTCTTAAGGATTAATGCATTGACCCACTCCACATGCTTCTCTCCACCTTTGACCATGAAAGCTGGGATCCAAAGGACACTGTCATTCAGCAAGGATAGTCTATGCACAAATTTTTCTCTGTCACTCTCATTCCGAAAGCCTCCAAATGCTCTTTGTACAACTGATGGGTTCATGGTAATAAAATCAGATTTAGTTCCCACATCGGCAGCAAACTCCACCACAGGAGCTAGATTGCACCTGAAGAGGAAGAAATTAATGGAAAAATGAAAATAAATATGAAGCATTAACTCAGAAAAATATGTGTATGAAGAGAAAGCTGAAAATGAACATGCAAGCTCAATTCAATTTAATGTGAGAAAAAAAGACCAGTGATAATAGGTGTGATAACACACAGTATTTTTCTCAAGTTGGACAAGGGTCAGACAGATTTTTAAAAACATTAAGAGTACATAATGCTGTGAGAAAAAAACCCACCTCTTTGTATACTTGGAAACCATGTCATCATGCTCTAGAATGCATCAACATCTAAAGCAGCACTTGTGAATAATATGCTTTCTTAAACCTATTACTTTTCATTATTAATTTATTGTCATGTTACTAACAGCACACACACAAGAAAGCCATGCTAGCAAAATAATGTATAATTTATACAGTTTAGTCCATGCATTTTTATTTTACTTTATTCAAAACACGGTATTTAAATATTATTTACAAAATAACTTTACCCCATCTTCAAATGAATTTCTAGTACTTCAGTTTTTAGCATTATCACTGCAGTTGACAAGATGTTTCAAAATTAAGTATTTTTATTTGACTTAGAACTACAATTTTTGGAAAAAAGTGTTAAACTTCCTATTTTTCCTTCATATCTAATTTTCAAACCTTGTTTAATTTTGCAATAGCTTTGTGCTTTTTTCCTAGGGTTGAGAAGTTCTCATTCTGCCATTGTTCAGCACATTTTTACCTCAATTATATAAATACACATATATGTAATCACACAGATGCGTTGAATGAAGGTGTCAAAATGCGATTCAGATATCAGTTGTGATTTCAGTGACCAGTATAAACTGACTAAACCAAATCATCTCCACAACATCTTCAGCAAATTAGCCTATAGCTGGTACACTCCAAGCTTGTATCCTGACAACAATATTTTAATAACTTAACAGACTGCTCTGTTGAGGTAATGGATGCTAAGAAGCAATGCTGGAACAAGCTTCTTCGAAACATTTGCAGGTTATCATACTTCTGAAATAAATAGGATTCCATTAATTCTGCAATTGTTATCCACTAATTTCTTCTAATGGCCAGATATCCAATGACATATAAAAATAAGCATTACTTAAGACCAACGGATGACCTAGTCCTGTCTGTCTGATAATACTAATAACCCAGAATTGAATCTTTGTTGTGTAATTATCAATTAAAGTGGTCCTATCTTCTTCAGAAAGACATTTTGAAAACTGTAAAGCCAATATTTTCCTAGGAGGTAAAGTAGTCTAAGATTCTGATAACATGTGGGCAGATGTAGGCTAAGGAAATAGATTTACATTCTTCATTATCTTTATACATCTATTCCTCAAACCATCTGCATTCATTTCAGGCTGCTAAGAGTAGTATCTTCTAGAAAATGGCAGTTAGGGCATGAGAGAAACTCCCATTGAATTCAATACTGGCTTTGCAAATTGTTTCTGAAAACCTTATTGCACAAACTTATAACCCGCCATTTTTTAAAGTTTGTTAAAATCTAAAAATAAACATGATAAAATAATCAAACCAGATACTTAAAATCAACCAATCAAATTCACCGAATTATTGCTGCTCTTTTAAGGGCAGACTGCACAACATAATGAAGGATATGCACAGTGGGTTTGTCTCAGCAGTCACATGAGACATGTGACTCATATATGCACATAATATCTATTACTTAAAAACGTAAGACAGATTTTGACATTGCAAATCTTGCTCTGAGCCCAACTTTGAGAAACAGACTATGTATGTACCAACACCACAACATTTAGAAAGCTGTATGCCATATGCAAAGTGTGCACATATAAATAGGTCTTATGGTTCTAATATGATTCCATACTTTTTGACGGCTTCTTTCTGATCTTCCAACAGCATCAGTGCCTAAACCTCAAAACTGTAGTTTTAAACCATCTTATAAATGTAATTTCACCTAAACCCCAGAAAAAAAATCATCACAGGCATACTAAATAGAAGGTCTCCTACCTTGCATGTCATTACTGCTACACCAGTAACTCAAATCTGTGTTTCAGAAAGCAGTACAAATTTGTAACTTACTGCATATTCAGATTCTTCAAGTGTAACTTTGGAAAATCATGTGCAATCTGAAAACACTCAGTAACAATAGGACTGCAAAATTTTACCACCCTGATTGTAAAATTTCTTCCTTATAATTCATCTGAATCTACCCTCATTTAGTTTCAAATTATTTCACCTTGTCCTGGTGCAACAGGCCAGGCTAAAAAGTTTATCCCCATACCTCTTTTACGTTTCAGGGCTAATAAAACTGGCTACCGTGTATTTGTATATAAGCCTGAGTGTATGCAAACAGCTTTTACCTGTTCTGGAGTTTTAATCTTAACCTCTATGCATCTTTATGCTATGCCACAGTTTCATTCTGTAGTTGGAATTATTAAATTAATTTTGTTAACAGATGTCAGTGACCTGCCACCAGTTTCCAAGATTCTTTCAAGAGAACTTCACATCCAGAGACAAACATAAACATATACCAATTTTCTTTTAAGTGAAATTAAGAAGTCTATTAACTGAACAACTTTTAAATAGCGAATGCAATACCCTCCCTTGATGTATTTCTTAATTTTAGCTAGTTTGCCATAAGACAGAGAATGCCATATATATTCACAAGTGATGAGGTGGTGAGGGTGTTTTCTGCACCAAAAGTTTTACATGCCTAGGGATTTACTGTTTTTAAATAAAACCAAACTTTTACTGTCTTTTTTTTAGGAATAAAAAAGAAGATTGGGTTTATTGAATTTCCTCTTTCTCACAAGCCACATTATGAGTACCTTGCAACACATGAATGTTTAAAAATTGACTCCAAACCACAAACTTCCTGCAACATACCATCACTTTCCACTCATTCTAAAAGCAACTTCAGTGTTGTCTTCATTTTAACATGAAAGTAAGCAGGCTACAGGTGAAAGGTGAGCAAGACAAACTTGCTATGAGGTTACTGAGAATATGAGAATAGACTGTAAAATCACACTGAGCACTGAAGATTGACTTAATTAAGCAAACAGCTGAAAATATGAGCACTGAGAATACCTCACATTATAAAAAGGTTTGTAAATCTCCTACATCTCCTTCTCCTGAGCAAGCTATTGACTGTTTCCAGAGAAAAAGATGCAATTAGTTTTGCCCCAGCAAAAATAATTTTATATAATAATGGTTTGCATAGGTTCCTTTGTTATTTTTTCCCATAAAAATTTGGTTTCAGCATACTGTTTGAAACAAATAATCTTATGGCTTTTTTTTTATATAGAAGAGTGTTTAATCTGAAGTTCTACCTACTACTTCTTTCCCTAGCACAAAACTAGCAAATAATTAGTCATTATTTGCTCCCTTACTTCTTCTAAGCACTATTCGTGGCAAAAGTGTTTAGAGCATGGTCTAATGAGACAAGGATTGATACATTTTAGAGAGGGGAGTAGAAAAAAACCTAAGTGCATGGGAAACCTTCGTAATTCATGTGATGGGAGTATCATAGGCAGTAGTATCTGGTATCTCAAATTAATGATGCAGTCCCTGTTCTTCCCATGACATCACACCAGACCACAGACAAAACCTCTGCACAGCCATTTCAACAGGGAAGTTAGTCTAAACTTAGTATTAGGCAACAATTATACAATTTAGGAAATCTGCAAGTTTACAGGGTCACCCAACTTACACAAATACTATGTACAACCATGATACAAAATGCAAATATATCTATAAAATATTCCCAGTAAAAATGCAGGGGTTCCCACACATGTGCTTTCAGTGCAATAACAGAAGATTTTAAACTGAAAAATGCACTGCAATGCTATCACTAAAAAGGGCTCCGGGATAAAAGAGAAAAATTAGATGATGTCTGAAATATCACGTGGTATTTGGACATACTGAGATACTGAGATACTAAGACACAAAGACCAAAAACTCTGACTGAAAACCTTCTTTTTCCACAACCATCTGTTGCACGTATGAGTTACAAGAGATACTTCAAGAAACGTGTGGGGAAATAACTGCTAATGGCTGGGGTTGTATGCCACGAGAAAAAACTGAAGAATGGAGCAGGTGCTCCTGTACCACACTTACATCAAACTGGTTAACCCTGGGTTTGCTGTGACATCTTTACGGTCCAAATACACCCATAACATACTGAGTCTTTTAGAGAGTAGAGTTTAATGAAAATAATGAAATCGAAGTCACAAAAATATATGCAAATGAGAAGTCAGTTATTCCACAGAGATTCAGTTCAACTTGCTTTGACACTAATAAATATAAAACTAATGTATATAAATACAAATCTGATAAATAGTATTCATAAACCATATATCAAGTTAATTTTAAATAAAAGCTGTTAAAATTTCCTTGAGTAAAATGGCTACCATTTCCATTTTATCCAACATTGAGAACTTAAAGAATATTATATCTACAGTAGAATAATGCAAAAAATGGCCATGAATATCTACACTTCTTAATCCTCTATAAATATGGTGGACTTGAGGTTTACAAGTTGAAATAAATACTTAAAAATACCCTAAAGCCACTGCAAAGAAGTGCTTTAAACTAATACTTTATTTCATTAATATCTTCTCTTTTTAGAGCAAAGCCAAAAATACCAGTTACACAGTATTAACCACACACATTCTGAGAAGACAAAAAATGCGAATCAGATTGCTGCTGGCAGACATAACAAACCTTTCTGAAACATACGGCATTACTCCCAGATTAGTGTCAATAACATATACTCCTCCCTGAGTAGCCTGCAACATTTTATATCCAACTTGATACCCAGATTCCTGTAATAATCAAAATAGTCATCTTGAATTCAGCAATCCATGTAATTTTCAAGAAATAATTGGACGTGAAAGAAAAATTAAAGGCACAAGGATGTAGGAGAGGAAAAAAAAGTTCAAGACTGAAGACAACCTCACAGCTGGACCATGGTCTATCCAATCTACATGCAAGAAGCACATTGCCCTAATACCTGTGTGTATGTAACACATCTTCTCACCTGGTTGTCCAAACAAAGGTGTGCAGCAGTGCTGTGGTAACTTTCACACACAACCAAAAAAGGGAGATTGACAAAAAAATCCATGCACAAGTTTCCTATTTCCCCCCACAAAAGTAACTATTAATGGAATGTATGGATTCTCACATGTTCTGCATACTTCTTTGTCTACTGAAAAAACTGAAGTTGTTTCAGATTACCATAGGAATCTGGAGGAACAATGAGACCCCTAGCATACCCACTTCATCCCAGTCCTTATCCATGGCACAGTAGAGGATGTGTCACGCGAGTGGCAAGGTTAGAGGCTCACATAGAGCATTGTAGGTCCTATTCACAAACAGCTATCACAAACAGTTTTGAATATGTACCATGATCCACCCTTTCACAGCACAAGTTCACAAAAACACTGAATTTATTATTTCAGTCTGAAGATGGTTTTTGTAACATCACCTGCTAATAAACTTGATTAATTCCTCTTGCCCAGATTAGAAGTTATACTGGTAATCAATAAATCCTTTCTTCCAAGCATGTCCCTTCACAACAGTGACTGAAATGCAAGTTATCATCAACTGACACAACACAGTGAAGTGTCAGAAAAAGTCTAAGTGGCATTTTAGAAACAGCTGCAAAACACATTATTTACATCTTTATTTTATGTCCTGCTGCAACATTACATGTGAATCAGTTTTGCTATTCTTCCCACTACTATTCCTTTGACAACAAAATAAAGAATTTCTATCACTGAAAGTTTGCTGCATATAAATAAAAAACTTCAAACAAACCTACAAAAATTACAGCAGTGAAATGCTGCAAATGATATTCTAATGCCAGAAAAACTAAGAAATGGAATTTAGCAGTATCCTGAACACCTGTATCTTTGCCTTTTTATGTGAAAATACCATCATACGTTACTATCTATAAAGAGCATATTCTATAGGGTAATTATCAAGATCCACAGAAGTGTTATAATTCTGACACATGAAATTTGAAAAAAAAAATATCTGCAACATTATGAGGATCAGAAATGGTTAAAAAATTTTTCTTACTCTTGCAATAAATTCAGACAAAATTATGACTTTCATTGTTTTGGAGAAGCACTTTGGAGTTGTTAGAATGGAATGCAAAAAGAAGCAGTAGTTTGAATTTTCCAAAATGGAGAACAGCTAAAAAGGCAGTTATTTAGATTAAGACTGATCGAACATTTTCACCTCCTAAAACAGTCAATGGGGGAAAAAAAAAGCTTTCCTGAGTTTCCAACTGTTCAGAAAACTACTGAATTTGGGTTTTTCTGATTGGTTGCTTTTAACCAAATAACTCCAAAACTGAACTTGGCCTCTGCTTTTATGAATACGTCTCATTATGAATGTTGAATTAAATAATTTAAAAAAAATAAAAAGTAAAAATACTTATTCTGACTTTTGATATTGTTTGAATTCTGAACCCAAAATTGAACTGTTCGGTACACACTGGGTGCCAGAAGTAATTCCAAGTTATTACTTGGCAATGCTTATTTTTGTTATTTTACATTTGCCCAAAATACAGCTGCATTTTTCAGAAACTCCTATGTAACCAATGCACTTCAAAATATGCCACTAACTGTAACAGTTCCATCTGTTCTGTAAGATGCAACAGTTAACTCAGCCCTGGCTTGGGAATTTCAGCATCAGAAAGTGCAGACAACGTGGGATGCAGTTATTCATCTAACCAGACAGTTTGGAATGCTTCAGGCTCTCTCTGTGTACAGTATCGAGGTGCAGCAGACTTTAGCTCATCACTACAAGGGCAGTAGGAGCACACAGATCAATAGTTCCGTAACAGAGTATACAACCATGAGAGGTAAAAAGGAAAGGTATATGGCAGACAGAAAATAGTTTATAGTCATCACAGTTTGGGATTTTTTTAATAGTAAAGAGTCACCTTGCTTCCCATTTTAATTACATGGGCCACATTTTCTACTGCCAAAATAGGCATGACTTCACAAACCCTGCAAAACTTTTGTGATAATATCCAATATTATTAACACCTTCACACCACCATTACAGGATATTAAGTTTATCATATTACAAATAATGTTGGATATCTGTTGTGTCCTTTTCACTTTCACAGACCTTCACTGTCAGTTTTATAATAAAATTAATGTCACTTTTGGTGTTAACTCTAACCTAAGAGCTGCTCCTCTAAGAAACAGCTCTCAGAGACACAATTTTCCTTCAGATCTCACAAACCCCCTCACAGAATACAATCAAAATCAACTGCACATATTTAACCAGAATTGTATGACATACTTCTCAGAGCAAATAGACATAATGCACTTGGCATCAGAAGATTCTACAAAAATGTTCTTCACCAGCCTATGCCCCTGGATGCATTCAGTAACTACAGAACACCATCAGGTGGCACATAAGTGAGGACATTTTACTTCTACAGAGATCAGAAGAAAGCAAAAAGATTAACAGATTTTCATGGTGCATTTTAATACCAGAATCCTAATACTAATAGGGGTAAGTGCTTATTAAGCACACCAGAACTTCATAATTACACAATGTGATTGCATATCAAGTTATGTACAACTCTTTCTAAATGGAAGATGAGGAATGTAGGAAACTAACTCTGATGAATTGTTTGCTTTTTTCTGTAACTTGAGTGACAAACAAATTCCTTGGTTTTACTTTAAACAGATGCTATGTAACTATGCATGCATCGAGACTTAAATAAATATCATTTGGTTTAAATGATGAGATAATATGTCAATTTCTAAAACATTTAACTTTCATTTGTAAAAATAATAAAAAAAAAAAATCACTGTATTGAAACTCCCTATAGGCAGTAGGGCCAAGCATGTTATTCCCAGAACATTACAGATTATTAATCACAATATTATCAGACTCACTAGTTATACAGATCACTTTACTTGTCATATACCATAAGAGAGATGTTTCATGGAATCATAAAATGGCTTGGGTTAAAAGGAGGCCTTAAAGATTATCTAGTTTTAAATCCCCCCCCATGGGCAGGGGCACCTTCCACTACAACAAGCAGCTTACAGCCCCATCCAACCTGGCCTTGAACATTTCCAGGGATGGGAAATGCACAGCCTCTTTGGGCAACCTGTTCCAGTTCTTCACTATACACACAGAACACCTACACCTTTCTCCAGTGTAAAGAAATGATTAGCAACAGTAACTTCCTACCATTCCTATTAAGCTTCACTGGGTCTTTAAGAATATTATCCTTCCTCTGCATAGCTTGAATTAATTAAAACCTCCTATCAGATATCATCACCTAGTTTCATGGCTAGTTAAAATGTGGAAAAGCATGAGGATGACTTTAAAGAAATTCACCATGTGATTTAAATACAAGTATGTACCTTACCTTCTGTAAGAAAATTTGCATCTAAAAAAAGTCTAGTATTTAACTTTTTCTCTAGTCCTGTTAAATGAATCACATTTAATCTCAGAGTGTACAAAAGCATGCCACAGGCTAAATGTGGTAATTATTTTTGGATTTCCTCTGCAGTAAGGATGCTAATTTGAAGAACTAGTGGTACAAGTAAGACAAATAAGGAAAATAAGTAGTGTGTTATAGCTTCAGTTGCAGCTTGCTAGCAAATTTTCAAATGAAAGACAAAGCTCATGTATATTCTTCATTTATTTGTGTACTGCAAAACCATAATTTTTCATTTCCATGTCCTTTTGTTATTTGTTGCCACCATCATTCTTTAAGGTGAAAAAAGAAAAAGCAAGTAACTCTGAGTGACTATTTCTATTCTGCTTTCTGTCACTACTCTCCTGTTTTCTGCCCTTTCACCATTCTCAAGCCAAATCAATTGAAACTTTTGCTTCAAAAGCAAAAGTACCCATTTCCTGCTCAACATTTTCTATATAATGCCAAGCTGTCAAATAAGGTCAGCTCTTTGCCTTTGATACATGAAATCCAAAGGCACTCTATTGTGTGTGTTTGAAGAAGGAATAAAAAGTGAAATATGTAATTTTTTTTCCCCAAACTGCAAGAATAGATTTTTAAACTAGCATGAAAGATTTGGGTGACTTCCAACCACTCAGTGGCAGCCTGGTTCTATATTGATACACCACATTGAAATTTTACTACATGCCACATGTAAATAATGTAGTCATTTACGAAAGGTCATTGGTGTTGACCAAAAGCTTAGAAAGACTATTTTAAAAAGAGAAACCATTCTGCATTTATTCGACCAAGACCTCTATAAGAATATTTCTTCTGCCTGGAAAAAGAACAGCAAAAAGTAAAAGCAGGCAGTGCAAACATCTCTCCCTTGTTTTATTTTCACTGTAAAAATAATCTTCTTGTCAATAATATGGGCATGAATTTAAATTTGGGAAATCACATGGCGATGGACACTTTTTCAGATTAATTTCAGATAATGCCTGTAATATGTACCTCAGATTAAAACATTTCTCCCAGCTTTTCTCCAAGAAACATAGTAGCCTGCATCTTCAACAACAGATAAAAACTCACCTTATTATAAAATCATGGCTATCAATCTCTTTTCCGCAACCACTATTCAGAAGGATGCCAGAATTCCCAACAACTGCACATGTTTTAAATCGGCGATTTTTCATTGGGGAAACTTCAGGGAGAAGGCTGTGCAAATCCTGAGAAATGTTTAAAGTGCGACGTCTGTCCAGTACATAATGAATTATATCTCCTGGCTTGAAGCTGCTTTTGACCACTGAGACATCTCTTTCAGCATCCAAGAACTGAAGAATATTCTTTCTGCATTGACAGAAAAAGACACAGGTAAAACCCAACACTCCCTGATTGAAAGGAGTTTATCTAACAGCAATGCAGACTCTACAAGGCATACAACATAAAGCAGAGTGTAGACGGTCCTACTAGGGTCATTTCCCATGCTCTAAGATGGAGCTAAAAGCAAAGCTGTTAGGACAGAGCTCAGACTGTGATTACAATATAACACATAATACCACAGAAATAGAGCTTAGTTACTTGTACACACAAAGGCACTGAAAGACCGAGCGAAGATAACTGAAAATTTAAAGGCATACTGTATTTGACTATCTTCACAAAATTCTGGTATTAAGATATTTTTAAAAAAGGACTGCGGTAGTTTGTTTTCACAAAAACCCAGTTAAATACATGAAGTATTTATGATTCAGGAAAGGTCATCTCTTACTAATCAGCTTGGTTCAGGAATGGCCATGTTTTCTGATAGACTCTTATTTCCTCATAAGAGTAATATATTCAGTTTAGCATAAACTTCCTCCTAATTAGCTGAAGTTTAGCTAAAGCTTTCCTAATTAACTTGACTTGAGAACACCCACAGTCTTCTGTAGCAATTTGAACAAAATCAGCTTAAATTTTATTGCAAATTAAACTCCTGCAGCTCATAGTCCAGTCAAGCTATTATCTGAATTCAAAATCACTTACAAACTCATCATCACTTTGAAATATTTATCATCTTCTCTGCAATCAATTGTTTAAACTGTTAGACAGGTTCAGGCACACATGACCAAAACATGGAGTTTTGATAAGCTATCATGGATCAAGTGAGCTATGGCAATTAAACAGTAATACACTCCAAGCACCCTGTAACTGATGAAAAATGTCTGCTGTAATGTCAGCTGAAGAAGTCAAGTATCTGTATTTGCTTATGGGGTCACCAAGATGCTTTGCCTAAGTGGCAGTAAAGCAGCTAAAATTTGCCTCTATTTGCAAAAGTTATCAGTGGAGAAGAAGAGGTCACCCTGCTTTTGGTGTTGAAGAATACTGAGACCAGCCTGACTCATCAATCTCAAACATTCTATCCTGTGAAGAACAGTCTTTCCTCAGAGAAACTGACACTGGTGAGGACGCAGCAGTCAGAGCTCCTGATATCTGAATCCTGATATTCAGATATCCAGAGATTCCTGATGGAACCCACAAGTGACAGTGCTGGTAACTTAAGTAAGGCTGCTGAACTGATAACATCTGACTGTCAATCACTCTATAGTACAAAAGCCCAGGCCCTTTTTTTAGCAGCAGAGAATTCTGACACACCCCTTCTTGAATTGTGTATGTAGCTTCCTCCCTTTAGTGGGAATACCTTTCAAGGTTACTGCTTGAAGCTGAGTAAAAGAGACTTGCCCATGGTCACTGGCATGGGTGAATACCATCAATACCTACTGAATTACTCGGCAAGCTTTAATAGTGTTGCTTCAATTTGGCTTCAGTAAATAGTGCGCTAAACTAGAAGTTGTAATAACTATACCACATATTAATTATAATGATATTTTAGTCCAATAATTATCGTTATGATCATCAATAAACAGTTTGTTTTAACAGTGTAAGTATATTTGGTTTGCCATCCTTAATCCTGTGTGACAAAGTTGCATAAAGGTTCAATTAGACTTGCACAATCCTTTAAACAGTTAATCAAGTCTGGGGCTAACATTGGATCCAACCACACTTTGACTCCTCTCTGAGAAGGAATTCAGCATGCAAGGGGTTTAGAAAGCAAGTTTTGTATCTCACAACTCAGTGGGAGGGATTGTCTGATAGACTCTGTCCAAAGTTTCCATTCTGCCCATGACAGGTGGGGATTGGATCCTAAAAACTGGCACACTTTTAACATGTAAATTCAAAAGAGCTACTTAATAACTGCAATGTAATGACTAATGTATGCAATGACTAATACCTGCACTGGCAGTATTGAGCAGTTTTCAGTACACCCTTGACATAAACAGCTGAAAACTCTCCAGGCCAGAGCTGCAGGAGCCATCGACAGCTCAGGATTGCAAGTGAGCAAAGCTTTATGAATTTGTGTCCATCTGTGAAGCAGGTACATTTGTGAAGAGAGATCACATCTGAACCAAGTACAACACTCTTATGGAACACACAGGGAAGTGCTGAGCTGGGGCAAAGTGTTTAGCACATAATAATTCTACTACAAACTTTTCCCTCTGCAAATCTGACAAGACAAGAAGAAAAACAAAAACTTTATATTTTTCACTGTTGTCCGTAGGTAAGGTAGAATTTAAAATAAAATAGGTATTTTGCTGACTAAGAGAATGCTATTTTTACATATAAAGGTTTTAAAGCAGAACTTCCTTAGAGCACATCAAAACAGGAAAAGATAACTAGAGACATTACCCTAGCAGTTGCAACACTCAGTCACAGCCATAAAGGGGAAATAGTCCCACGCAAGTTGAAAGAGATGAACAATAGAAACACCCATGCTCACTAGCCAGTTCTTGTGTTACTGCCTTAAGAAAGAAGAGCATGTCTGAATCCTGCAAACAGCAACACAAAATAGTCACCATGGAAGTGATCTTAAAAGCCGCAGAGGAAGTGAAACATAAAAACATTTTTTACGTAATTCCTCTTATTTCCTAAACTAGGCAAAAAAAACCAAAACAAAAAAACCCCAAAAAACCAAAAAAAAACCCCAACAAACTGGAATGTCTTGGGCTATCTGTTACAGCTGTCACATATGAATAACGCAGCATCCGAGCAAAGGCAGTTTATGCTGAGGCACGTGAAGAGCTCAGAATAACAAAGGACAGACAATGTTAAAATCCTGAGTGCAGTTTTTGGCAAGGCCAGGCAAGGTATTTCTGTAAAAGGAAGATGAAGAATCAATTTTGGCCTTTAAATTGAATGGCCTTTAAATATCATTGTGCTTGAGAGCTTAACTTAGTGGGCACTCTGCAACAGATACATCAACTGCTACAAAACAAAAAAGAGCAAGAAAGAAGGAATTGCCCAATGTAGAAGTATTAAAAATTACTTCAATTATTTATTACCTAGGAAGAGAGGTACTACAGCTGGGGCTGTAAGGATAATATGAATGCATCAAAAGCTATGATGAACATCAGCCAAGGTATCCGGACACTCATTTCATGTGAACTCTGACTTGAGAAGGGATGACCACAAATGAGTCTCAAAAACCACCAAAATTACGTGAAATGTACAGAAACTAGATTTCCAACTACAAAAAGTCCCATGATCACCAGAAGATTTGGTTTAGTTCCTGATACCTAGAATAAATTGGCCTAAAACTGTCCATGTTGGCAAAAAAAAGTAGCAACAGTTGTGTATGAACACAGTATCCTATGTATTATTTTAGAAAATGAGAGGAAAGCAGTGAATTTATGCAAAAAGTAAAAAAAAAAAAAAACAAAAAAGCACCTTTCCATTAATAATTTGTTTACCTATATTGAAAATTAATTTAACTGCATGCTTATAAAAGTCCTGCAAAAAATTTCATGTGGATCTGAATTAGAATCAGATAATCAACCGCTTACTTAACACAGCTGAAACTTCCAAAATGTCTAAGCAATTTATTTTTCAATAGAATGTTGAGATGGGCAGAAGTAATCTTATTATTTTCTCACATATTTAAAAATATTTTCTTATGTGAAGCTGTCATTAGCATATTTAATTAAATGTGCACACAGGTGTTCCAGTACACAATAGAATTCCTTATGTAAGAGAAAACAGAAATCCTTATATAAGAGACATGCAATTATGTTAATATTAAAGTATTTTTATTGGTTCATCTAACTGTATCCAGGTATCTTTTAATACCGAAAAAAATATGAAAAAGAATGCACATTTCATGCTATTGTTTTAAGTTCGTCTGTGCTACTGACTAAATTGTACCATGAGGATAACAATATTTCCCACTTTCACGTAAGTGCTAAGAGAAAAAAAAAATACTGAGGGACATGATACATACTGAGCATACATACATGAGTGTCTCAGTCAGTCTTGATGCTGACTAATAATAACTTGTTTAAACCTCTGTTCTGTCCCACAAAGAGCACGAAAAATAGCACAACATGGTTATTCAGATTAAACAGATATGCAAAATAATGTCAAGTAAATGCTAATCCACTTTAAGCTGCATATTAAATTCAAAAGTAAGATCAATTCCAGCAAGGGGAAAAAAGAGCATGATTTTTAGCAAACCTTGAAGAACAGGTGTTCTGCAACCTTAAGCTAAAATGTGTAAACAAGCATTTTCATTTGAGGTGGTCTTCAAGTTTTGCTACAGCAAATAAAACTGTAGCAGGGGTGTGCCCTGACCCGCTTTGTGAGCTGGTGAGACTGATTGTTTTGACTACACCCTCAACCGTAGTCAAGCAGCTGCTTGTAACATGTTTACTCGACTCACAAAAACATAGTGTCATAATCTGTGGCTGACCAAGGGTTTTTCTCTGATAAGCAGAAACAGATCTCCATAATATTTAAGTACCAACTGAAATTCCCAGGTATCTGATAGAGTTCATGCAACAGATAGTAAGTAATGTCTCTGAACAGCTTTTCAAATGTTAAAACTATGTATTGCTCTGGGGCAGTATGGTGACATTTTTCCACCTATGTGCATTTTTCTGGTTTTATTTTGTACTGTGGTCTTTAAACTATAAAACTATTATATAATCTCAAAATATTCTTTATCTGCCTTAGAATTCTGTGAATTAAGGAAAGAAAATAAACCACTAGATGATTTGACTTTTAAGATTACAAAAACATGTGCATTTTTAGACATTCTCAAGAAAACTGAAATATGACCTCCAATGTTTTTCCTGGGAAAAGTAATTTCTTTAGAGGAAGGCAATGCCATAAATCCTTGCTGCTGGACTTGACTGGACCCCAGCTTTGAGGGGAAGCCTCTGAAGTGCATCCTCAGTGCCCAGAGGGCTCAATCACCAGCAATCGCATTACGGAAAAGAGACAGACTAAGTGTTTACTTTGTCGACTCTGTGGCCACTGAAGATGTGCCTTTATCTACATGTCCCCCAGCCCATGTTTATCTAATATGCTCCTAATAAGCCCCTTGTGGTGCGGACTTGACAACCTCTCCATGCACCTATGTCAGCACATCCCTAGCCTTATTGGAAACCCTGTATTCTCAGACCTTTCCCACAGCAGCTGAAGCTGCTCCTCTTCCTTACATCTTGCCTGTGAAAGACAGACTACATCTTATTCTTGGCAATATCCTTAATTTACCTGACAATAAAAAGCCACTCAACTTTTCTTTAAACTTTTAGTTTTCATCTGGGCAGGTTATGTTGTAGATTTCTGGTCCCTCTTCCTGATCTCCTCTGACAGGCCTTTATAAACAACTTGATTTTCTTACCCTTGCAAGTCCTGAATCTGCTTTGCACTCTGCAGCTTGAAAGCAGAAGGTGGCTCTCAGCCTTTGGAATCACCAGGGACTATGGCCTCGATAAAACATCATTTTTTTCCAGCTAAATTAACATCATTTTTTTTCCAGCTAAATTTTCCAGCTAAATTTTAAATTTTTCAATTTAAAAAAACCACAAAAGAACAAGCACTGTGGTAACAAGCTTGCCTGTAAGGGTACATGACTAGAGGTCCAGCTCCTGTTGGTTTCTTGAGGAGGCAGTGGGGACAACCGTTATTTGCACCTGCACTGGGTTTTGCTGTAGTCTAAAAGGAAGTTTTAAAAAAGCTCTTTCAAGAAAGGAGCATTTAGAATCATAGAATAGTTTGGGTTGGAAGGGGACTTGAAAGATCATCTAGTTCAACCAGTAATTTGGATTTGTTAAAAATATGCCCAACTGGAAACAGCCCTGTAAGGATTCCTGGGAGCTCCCAGCTGATGAAGGCCACACAAAAAGAAGTGCCTGCAAAAGTGTGAGCATGTAAAAGAGGGCTTTTAAATAGAGCATGACTCAACTAGTGCTTATCACAGGAAGGTCATCCATATACCAGCTTTTCATGAAGGTAAGAAAGACAGAGTAATATAGATTGGCAAGCAAAAATCTCCTGAGGTTTATTATGACTTAAGCAGACCAGAGAGCCCCAGTTTCTATGTCTTTAACACAAAAAATATCAGAAGGAAACAGTGCAAATGGCTCCAGAGCGTTTCTCCAAAAGCTTCAGAGCAATTGTAGTGCTCCATTGCCAGTTACACTGTTTGCACTTCAGAGATGCACCATAGCTGTTTCACACTAATTTGTAAGACAAACAATGATAATAATCTGAACCTTTTGAAGAAGGAAGGTGCTATTTTTTTCTTTTTCTTTAGATGCTGATAACATCTCACAAATTCTCACACTTTTCTGACAGGAAATATTCTCTGTTACATTGCAGAGATAAATACAGTCCCAATGTACTTTTAAAAAATTTTGCCCTCCTGCAATTTGTAATGTTCTTCTGCTTCTTTCAACATAATTTCCCATATTTAATCAAAAGTAAGTGGAAGAAAGTCCCAGACTTAGACATCTAACTGCAGTATGTTTCCCATCAGTCACAGATGTGCTGTCATCAGCTCTGTGTGAAATGCTTTCCCAGATAAGTTTTTACCATCTCAGCCACATCCCAACTTTCTGAAACTATAGCCTTCAGTACAAATGAAGTCTCCTTATTTCCATAACCATAAGGAAAAACTTCACATTCCTAGAGAGTAGAAGGACTTAAGACATAAAACCTTAGCAGATGGTGGACTCTTCATGACTGAAATAATTCTGATAGAAAGGGAGACAAGAAAGCAGTCTTCTTCCCTTCGTCACAGGAATTACAAATTCTTCTTCAAAGAAGTCAGCAATGAGAGGTAATCTCAGTTGCAAAAACCACTCTCCCACTTTCTCTCATTGTCAACCCAGCACATTTCACACGGTCTCAAGTAATTAGTAATACCCATAATCTCCACCTAAATCACAGCAATCTTGCTCTTTTTTCTTATGCCTGCTTATCATCTCCAAAGTGCTGCTGTCCTTCTGAGAAGTCTCTACATGTCACAGACTGCCTTTTCTGGCTGCAAAGTCCTAGAGCACCAGAAACCCAGTGGAAGTTTTCAATCCTTCCACGGAGTCCTGATAAAGATGCTTTATCACTCATTGATTCCTATTGGAGCCTGCCCTTGCCAAGAATTCCAAAGGCCTTTGAGGCTGTTAGACACATCACTAACCTAAGGAAAAATAAGATGGCCAGAGATGACGCCCACAAAGGCAACAATGCAATAGTAAATTGTAATATTCTAGATGCCAATCACCAAGGTTCAACATAGCATCAACAGTCCTTGCATAAAGCAAAACTCACTATCAAATGCCTCCTACATTTGAAAATTGCTAAAGTGGGTGGCAAGCTGATTTAAGACACAAAAGCAGCTGTCATTTATGGGTGACTATAAGTTTTATAATATATTTATGCTGTACACCCATGGCCTCACAAATTATTTCTCCACTGCTTAGAACTGATAACATTTAATATATTTTTCAACAGGCACTAGCTTGTTTTTTGTTTCTCTCTCACTGATACTTCCTATGGTCAACCTCACACCACGCAACCACCAACCACTATTCACGTTAACAGCTGCAGTAACAGACTATGAATCATCTTCATGGTCTACACAGTGTAACATATTCTAGAGGACTGAGCAGTTAGTAAACTGCAAGCACGCTGTAGGACTTTCCCAGACACATTTGAAGTTAGTTTTGATAGGTGTGTAAGTAAAAATACAGCTAAAATGCTTCTTACTGCTGTAATATGAGAGAAAGGTGTTTAGCAAACCACCTGTAAAAGTGAGAGAATACACATAATTTAGTCAGCATCAGATTGAAAGACATATCATAAGGGGTTGCATGTGGCTTCCTCAGTGAAAAGCACGCCTGATATCCCTCCCTCACTGCTGAGAACCATCATTGAATGTGCTGTGAATGTTAGCCAAGAGGATTTCTGGAAAGACTATTGCCGGCTGGTAGCACTGACCCCTTTCCACAGAATCACAGAATAAACTAGATTACAAAAGACCAATCAAGTCCAACCTGTGACCTAACATTACCTTATCAGCTAAACCATTGCACTGAGTGCCTCATCAAGTCTTTTTTTAAACACCTCCAGGGATGATAACTACCTCCCTGGTCTGCCCATTCCAGTGCTGAATCATGCTTTCTGTGAAGAATTTTTTTCTGATGTCTAGCCTAAACTTCCCCTGGTGCAACTTGTGGTTGTGTCCTCTTGTCCTGTTGCTGGTCGCCTAGCAGAGACCGACCCCTGCCTGGCTACGGCCTCCTTTCAGGGAGTTGTAGAAGTGACAAGGTCTCCCCTGAGCCTCCTTTTTTCCTGGCTAAACAATCCCAGCTCCCTCATTCGTCATAGCACTTGTGTTCTAGACCATTCAGCTGTGCTGTCCTCCTCTGGACACATTTTGAGCACCTCAACATCCTTCCTAAACTGAGGGGCCCAGAAATGGACACATTATCCAAGGTGTGGCCTCACCAGCGCTGAGTACAGGTGAAAAATTACCTCCCTGGTCCTGCTGGCCACACTATTCTGGATACAGGCCAGGGGCCATTTGCCTTCTTGGCCACCTGGGCACAGCTGGCTCATGTTCAATCAGCTGTGAACAAGCACTCCCAGGCCCCTTTCTGCCTGGCCACTGTCCAGCCACTCTGTCCCCAGCCTGTAGCTCTGTAAGAGGGTGTTATGGCAAAAGTGTAGGACCTGGCACCTAGATTTGTTAAATCTTGTATTTGTAGAGTAGAGTTTTTATTTGTAGAGCTCCTGTCAACTTCTGGTCCTAAGTCACATTAATCTAAAATATTTTCCTGGTTCACCTCTACTTCCTTCCTCAGTGTTCATGAAGGTAGTAATTTCCTCCCAAAACAAGACTGGCAAAGTAGACTTCTAAATAACTTCAGCTTTCTGCTCTCTATGGTACAGAAAATCTTGCAACAATACAGTGGAGTCTCTATTGCCAGCGTTTAAGCCAGTGTAGAAGATGCACTATTTTCTTCACTCTGCTAGTGAGACAAAAAAGTAAATACTTCCCTGCCCAATGTTTTAAAACCCCCCATTTATGACAATGCTTCTTAAGTACATAATAGTGATTTATTAAAAGAGAGAAATTTCTTCCTCTGGACAATAATAAAGAAAAAAGTTATTTCGAAATGTAGAGACTTAGTAAATTAAGAAGATGCACATGTATCTTAACAGGCTGAAAATAACCTAAAGCATTCTCTACTGTTTTACCTCTTTGTCTGAATGACATATTTTGCATTTGAAACAGGTGGAAAATTAGCATAACTCAAGCTTCATTTTCTCTCTTCTTTTTAACCAAAAAGTTATTGTAATACTTGTTCTTGTTTGTTGCTTGGCTTGAGCAGCAAGGTGTATTGGTTTTAAATAGTTCTGAAATATGACATTCAATTTTTCAGTAAAATGACTTAGAATAATTATCATCTCTACTTAGAGTCACTCTATCATTTCTGAACCAGTTTACTTCACAAGCAGAAAAAGCTGTTTTCTCCAAATTGTCAGACCTATAACCTATGATACATAAATTTCTGAGCTACCTTTACCTTCTGCATATTTTAGAACTAGGGATATAAAACAGCAATCATTAAAAAAATCCCTGAATTCCTCATCCAGAGAAGCCATGCTTTTATACGTGGGAACAATGCCTGTCTAAGGGGTTTGTAAACTGTCCTTTTATTTAGAAAAAAAAAGTAAGAAACTTAAAAAGCAGAAAGAGCAATCACAAAACCCCCCACATTTTAATTAGACCAAATTTCTGTTCAAAATCTTAATATTCAGATAATCAAGTCTAATCTGCTATGAGATTGTTGCTAAAAATAGTTACTCTTCTTTATTTTTCATAGAATATGACACTCCTGGTCCTCCACATTGCTAATCCATGCTCCATATCCCTCTTTCATGGGCCTCTTTCCTGACGAAGATAGGGAAGATATGACACGACACACTCAGAGACATTTGCTTGCTACTCGATCTGGCTGCAAAGTGCAGAGATCCACTGTAAATATTAAGACACATCAAAACTATCACTCACTTTAACTCTGCTACTGGGTTGCCCCCTCAGCATGAGCCAAAGGCTTTTTAGGCCTTTCTGACTTCAAGAAAGGAAACTGCATAAGACATAGATATTGTCAGTGTCTGACCCTGTGATGTGGACCAGCCATAGCCACAATTGGATTCACAGCACTTGATGGCCCAGCTATTGACTCTTGCATCTGAGCTGTC
This sequence comes from Lichenostomus cassidix, assembly GCF_008360975.1. NCBI lineage: Eukaryota > Metazoa > Chordata > Aves > Passeriformes > Meliphagidae > Lichenostomus > Lichenostomus cassidix. The sequence continues at coordinate 11,474,176 of NC_139511.1, read as the reverse complement.
TACCTAAGCTCCCTCTGTAGCCAAGGGAGGAAACTTGGTATGCTCACGGTACTTTCACCTGTTCTATTCTATACCTTAAGGATCAGAGAAAATCATGTCCTAAAAGTGCCAGTTTCTCACCACCGACTTTGGAAGAATTCTAGACAGCCAGCTTAAATACGGGCATGCATAGCGTAGACACTGATTGCACAGGTCTGACAGTCACAGCCAGATGAAAACATTTTATTAATTTTTATGAAGGATGACTTGACTTTGAAGCCTAATATTATGCAGTTGCATTTAACATGGAAATCTAAATAGGTATAGATAAAAAACACCCACCTGCAAATGTAAATCAAATGACTGTTTTACAGACCAGAGGGATTATAAAGCAACATGAATGAAAAGAATTACAGGCAATGTAAAATGAACTGCTTTTTGTTTAAGACACTCACCTTATTTCCATTACCAAAGAAGAATTGATTTTCCAACCTTCTACAGCATGCTGGAAGATTGAGGAGCCACCCTTTCGAATTATCTTATCAGAGCTATTGATCATTGCTCTACTCAAACTCAGTTCACCATCTCTGCAATGCAACATAGAAAATATACAGTTATGTCAAGGCTAACTCCAGTTTAAGTAATTTACAACCCAAGCATCAGTAATATATCCTTTTTTTCACAACAAAAATAAGCAGTTATCTCTCAGCTTTCTAAAGAAAATAAACGGTAACTGAAAAAAATCTATGGGACAGCTGTCTGTAATAGTTGAATATGCAAATTAAGAGTTTAAGCATGTTTTTATTTGTAATAGAATAAATATAAAAAGAACTACAATAAACTCCAAATTGTGAATCTGTACAAAACTTCAGTATGTTTGTGAGGTAGATTCCGCTCTTCTGGGCTCCAAATTTCTAGTACTGAACTAAGAATTAAGTTTTAAATTTGAAGCTTTTTCCCAGCAATTGCTCATAATCTGCAATACTGGCTTAATAGAGGTCTTTGGCCTCCTGTTGATACTTAAGACTTTTATGCACATAATTCTGCAGTTTAATGGTATATAAAATACAAATTTTCCCCAACACTTCCTGAAACTTCGCATGCATACATTCAAATCACCCCAATTGTCTAATCCTGTCCGTTCTTTTTATAATCATAACTTTTTGGCAAGGTAGCTTTAAAAAACAAATACAGTAAGCTTTTGGCGATGACCACTGGACATCTGATGAGCTACACAAGTTGCAGAGATATTAGCCAACAGGATCACATAACTGAACAGTGAAGCCCAAATGCTGCAAGCACAACTTAAGGTGCTAGGACTAAAATCAGTCTTTATTTCCGTATGTTTCCATTATCATCCATACTGTTCCCTTTTATATGCCAGAGCTATGTTCAGCTAAATTAAAACACAGCCGTTAATCCCAAATATATCAAAGTTGTTGGACACAACAATCTACCCCACAGAATGTCTTGTAACTCAGCAGTCTTATAACTCAGGAGTGCATAGGACAATAATATACAGGAATCTGTTTATCCTTTAAATAAGCATACTCTGAAATACTACCAAATAACAATAATTTAACTTGGAACCAGAATATCTGACCACAGCCCTTTAACCAACAAAATGGAAAAGATGAGACTGTAAGCTTTCCAGGAATTGCTCAGTAGTGTTTTTCTGGGGCTCAGAGTTCTTAGAACAATTAGATCACTGCCTTTTGTAAAAAATACAGCAACATTACTGCTGTATGTATAAAGCAAATATGTTTGGTAAATTATACAACAAACTAAACACAAGCTAACCTGCAATGGGACATAAATTAAGTTAAATTAACAAAACTGGTAACATGCAGTAAATTCTAAAAAAGGCTGTTATAGCCAAAGCCCCTGTAACTAACAAACCAGTATCATACACTTCACCAAAACCACCCTGCGTTGCTCGCAGCTCCCTTTCTCCCTCACCACCACGGCAACACCCTGCAGCCCTGACATCAGCTGATGTAGAGGTAAGGCTGCCACCTATCGAAAACCTACAACCTTAGGTACAAGGTCAAGACCTGTACACAAATTATTTTCTAACTCGAAGGCATGGGAGGACACCGTAGAAGTCTCTAAATTCAATAGCCAGAATCCAACTGATACCTTGTGTTATATTAAAATTTTTCATTCCCTGAAACTTTTCCAAAGTGATTGTAATATTAATTACACATACATTCCTGCACATATTTTCTAGATGCATTGAGTGCATGCATCTAAAGGAAAATTACCAAACTACATCCACGTAAAGTTCCCAGTCTAAAGATACTTCAGAGATTTCTCTAGTTTATTCTGGGTTAAATATTATTTAATAGACACTTGAACAATGAAACACGTGACAAAACTTAGCAACAAAATACATTGCAAACACTTAAAGCACCATTGAATACACTTAAAGCACCATTGCATTTGAAATGTGGCTGACTTCCATATTCACAATTTGCAGTTGCAGTGAGTTACCTAGATCTTACATCAAAACAATGTTAAATTATGTTCTTAGGAGCTGAAAGAAGGTCCTAGGCACTTTGTGTTAAAGTACTACTATGAACACAAATGTACTTACTTACATTCTCCTCTCCATTTTCTTGGTATTGTTTTAATTTTCACTTAAAACAACATTAAATAAACTAATACATAAAAATCAAAACTTTCTCCAGGTAATTCTTCATTATGTAAACAGCTAAAAGTAATTTGGATAATTTTGTATCTTCTAGAATCACTGCACATCCTCTCTGATGTAAATGAAACAGCTGCCATACTGTGACAGCAACTTACAGCTGAGTGTTTACCGTCACTTTGGATTACCTTGCCTTAGTGACCAATCAGACCAATATAATAACACTCTCTCTTCTCCTGAAAATAGTTCATTAAATAAAGTACCTGCCTTCAAGCATATTTCATACCAGTAGAAGATGACACTGTTTAAGAAACACTACCCTGCACATAACATGCATGTTTCATTACTTGCTTAACCTTTAAAGGGACTTTACTGTCTATCTGAAGCAGGACATGCTCCACAGTAATTGTCCTAGCACACTTTGCTATGAGAGCACACAGCTGGTTTAAAGTTTATCATATAATTTGGAACTATATACAGTCAGTCCATTTTGGATTGTCTAGGATTTACCTCTGGTGCCACTAATAACCATAAATGGTCCACCTTGAGCATCCATAACTTCTGAAAGTAAAACACCCCATGGAAAACTAACTTTGCTTGCCGACGTAGCCAGTCAAAAACAACCCAACATCCTGAACTAATTCAGGAGAAAGGCAAGGGAAACATCATCAATAGTGGTGGAAGTTACTAGCAGTACCTTTTTAGGGTATTTTTTTCTGCTTCATACAGTAAAGGGGATGACAGGCTGTGATGAAATGATGTTTCAACAGTGAAAGTGAGTAGTACCATACTATACAAGAAGTCTCACTGATAGCAAAGAAATAGAGATCTTACAAAATGACCTGTCAGAAGAATATTACAGCTGTATTTAAAAAGGTTTGTTAGGAACACACAGGTTTATAACTAAACAAACTTATTTTCTTTCATTTAATATTGAAACAACAGTTCATTTTAGAACATTTTAAATTGTGTCAAACAATGTGCAGTAAACTGAACGGTGTTCTTTGAAAGTTCTTTGCCAACTTATATAAAATAATTTCTGAGTAATTTCATCAGTTCTCTCTAGTCCGAGAGGAAGGAACACACACTAAGAAAGATGGGTATTAATGACAATTCTCCCTCACACATTTTCACATGTAACCCCAAAATTTTACACTTCTGTACGTCTCCTAAGAATACAGATAGCTTTGTGGTTACACCCAGGCTGAACAAGAGAAAGATACCAGGTAAGCTGTGAAAATCCTGAATAACAAGGGAAGCAAATATTGCACACACACGGGTGAGGCCAGCCACTGCTCTCGCGGGAGCTGCCACGGCCACAGCTGCCCAGCTGCCTGTGCCTCACTCCTGCACTAGTCTGCCTGGGAAAGAGGAATGTGCTTTCTGTCTTTAACTCTGGGACCAAGTAGGCTATAATTGCCTCAGCTTCCTCCAGGCCTGTACGGGTACCCACAACCCCCTTCAAAAGCCTCCTCCTTAAATTAAGGCAAGGGCTCACACGAGACGGCAACACTATGCTGAGAAAGCATTCTCCGCACAGTCGGACAAGCAAACGAACTGTGAGCCCCTATTTAGCTTTTGCTGATTTCAATAAATAAATTTACGCACTACTCCAGTGAAAGCGAAATCTTACACACTTCCAAGGAAAAGCCAGTTTGGCTGAAAACCCAACACCTCCATAAAATAGCTGCAAGTTGGGAGAAAAATGAGGAATGCAGGCATTCATGTACACAAAGAGAAAGCTGAGGTGCAAACAGAAAAATGGCAAGGACTCTACCCTTCGTTTTGAGTCGAAGACAGGCAGGAAAGGGAAAGTACGCAACAGACGGTCTTAGCGAGGGACCAGAGCTTCCAGTGAAGGAAGCTCGAGAGCTAAGGGGGATGACCCACCCTTTCTCAGAGCAAGAATCCTTACGGAACAGCCAAGTTCAGCACAGCTCCCCGGCGAACTTCAAAGACGGAAGCAGGCAGCCAGCATCCCCGCACGCTTGCCTGCGAAAGGTTCCCAAGGCAGGAACCGAGGCACAACGCGCTCCGGCAGCCACCGCCGCTACCTCTGCCGCCCCGGCCCCCGGGGCAGCAGCGGACAGGTGAAACTTCCCAGGAGCGCCCCGTTACTGCGGCTCAGAGGCAACCTCAGCAGCCCGGCAGCCTCACGTCGTTCCCCATGGACACGCACCCACCCTGCGGCCGCCGAGCCGCCGGCAGCGAGCCCTACTCGCCACCCGTCCCGCAGCGGCATCCGCGCCCTCCACAGCGCCGGCCAGCGAGAGCGCCAAGCCCCGGTGGCACCGCAGGCTGTGGGTCACGGCCCCAGCAATGCCGGGCCACCTGGCCACCCAGGCGGGGACGCGGAGCAGACCTCAGGCAGGGACACGGCCCCGCCGCCCCCTCGGACCCCCCTCTCGGCGCGGCGCCCCGCAATTACCCGGCGAGAGCTGCCTCCTGGCGCTCCTCGGTCCGCGCTATTTCCTTCGTCTTATAGAAGATGAGGAGGAGACTTATGGTGCACACAGTCCACCTCTTCCTGACGGAACGCATGTCTTCTGCGAAACGCGGGCCCACTCTCCCTTTTCCTTTGTTTGCCAGGGGTGTGCGGGAAACAACTCCACACGCGGCACGAATTGCTAAAAACACAGCTATGTATTTTTTTTCCCGGAAATAATCACACAAAATAAAATTTAAAAAAGCTCAACCAAAAAAAAAACACCCAAAACCCCCAGGAAGACGTAGAGGCTGGGGGTTCTTTGGCGTTTAGTTTGTCTCTCTTTCGCCCTGCCCTGCCAGGCAGCTGGGCTTGCAGGCGATGATGATTCGCTCGCCTCAGCCGGGCAGACGGGTCCGCGGCGCCGCTGCGCCCGCCGAGGAGCACGGAGTCGGTCAGCGCTCCCGGCCCCGCTCCTCGGCTTGCTCCGCTGCGGCGCCGCTCGACCGGGGCGGGGCAGTGCGGCCCTCGCGGCGGCGGGGCGGGGCGGGGCGGGGCGGGCGGAGCGCGGCCAATGCGCGCAGGGCAGGCGGGGCCTCGGCGCGGGGCCGCGGCGGGCGGGAGAGGGGCGGAGGGCTCCCCCTTGGTGGCTCCGTCGGGCTAGGGGTAGGCGTGCTTTCCTGGCCTGGTGGACGTCGGTTGTGCCCGTCGCCTCTGGAAGTCGGAAAGTTAGAGCGAAGGACCGCCTGCGCTGTGCCGCTAAAAGGGAACACGCTTGCTTTTCAGAGAAGGATGAGGAGTTCTGTTCATTGGTAACTTCTTTCTCCTCTCTCCCGCTACGCATGGTTGTCGGTTGAACAGGGCACTGGAGGTTTTTCCAAGTCTGCCTGCCCCCAGACCCGTCGGAGAAGGCGGGAATGCAGAAGCGGGGCGGCGCACGCCCCGCACACACCGTCCGGGAGCGCCGGAGCCCGTCCTGTCCCGCTCCCCAGGCTCTTCTTTCTTCCACACCATCTCAACGCGGCCGTTACTTTTCCAATTTCTGCTGGGACGGTTTCTCTGAAATGCGCCAAAAACAGAAATACAAACAAACAAACAAAGAAAAAAAAGCAACACAAGGAACCCGAACAACGAAACGAAACAAACCTTTGAGATTAATAATGCAACATGCAAAAGAAATTATTAGCTATATCCGCTTTTCTCAGTAGTGTTTTGCCTTTTTCAAAGTCGCTGGGCTGCTCTGGAATTCTGCTTATTCTGTGTGACAGGGATCTGCCTGGAGCGGTGAAGTTTGCTTTTATAGAACAGGTAAGACCAACATCACTCTTTTGCCACGGGGATCCAGGAAGGGTTTGTGACAAATCTAGTGTGACTTCTCTTTCTTGGTTTAGGTTAGAGGTGAGAGCTTACGGGATGACAGAACCTTCCCTGCGTCTATTTGGTCTGATACGGATCAGTGTCCAGAACTCATCCACAGGAGGATGCAAGCAACTTTGGAAATAAGTGCGGATTTTTCCTTCCCAAGAGAATACTCCCTCACAGGCATTAGGAGTGAAGAAAGATCAGAGTAGTTGAAAACTTAAGGCTGCTTATAGTTGTTATGTTCTAAAAATCAGTTTTGTGTGGTAAGAAAGTTTTAATTCAGTCTCAGTGGAATGGAATGGAAACTGCCATTTTCTTCCACACAAGTCAGATCAAGCTGCATTTTGTGTGCTATTCCCTTTTGTGGCTCTGATAGCTTAGTCTCGGAAAGTGACCTCTAACAGGCATCAGCAGCAAAAGGAGAAAAACCCATTCTATCTGTGAGAGTGAAGTTCAAATTTCACATCATATAATTCCTGACAGACATTCTTTTCTAGAAAAAAGCATTGACTTAGAGCAAAACCCTTTTTAATACTTCTGTAAAAACTACATCACGTGTTCTGCCTAACCGTCAGGATTCTGTCAGTGTTGTTAACCCTGTTGAACATCTGTAATACTCTTTTTTATATATTATATAGGTTTTCTGTATTAGATTATTTTTGTAGTTAGGTGGACTCATTGAAAATAGGTGCTGAAAATGTGTATTGAGAATTTCTAATTCACCCATCTTCAGACATGGTTTTACTTGGTTCCACCCACACCTACCAAAGGCAGCTTACAATACAGTTAGCCACAGCAGTTCTTTGGTTTCATGCCAGGCCATGGGTATCTTCAGAAAACACTGTGGCTCCACCTTCTTCTTCTCTACCTTCTGCTGCACTTCTTCCTTCCTGAAGGTTAAAACCCATCTCCCCAGCTGCTTCATAAGAACTAATCCTCACCCTGCAGAAGGAATACCTGCCTGTGTCTATGACATTTGAGAACTGACAGCAATGGTTGTGCCATGCCCATCAGTGCACTTTTCTGTCCCTGCTCATCTGGTTGCAACCAGTTTGATGGAAACTGATCAAGAAAGTTGACTTCAAGCTCCAAACCATCAAGACTCTAAAAGTTTTATGATGTGGAACTGTCTGTTTACACTTGAGTGAAATATGGAGAAAACAGCTTCTCAACAAAAGCACAATGTTTATAACAATCTCTGGCATTTTCCTGAAAATTTTGGCTGTTCCCACGCCTGTCATTCTACGACCATGAAACCACACTGCTAGGTCAGGATAGGACTGGCGTCCTGAGAGGTAAAGCAGCTCATCTGCAGTGATTCACTGTCTACTCCTTCTGCCCATGCCATTCAAAGCTCTGAGGTTATCTACACAACATATTCCCAGAGTCACACAAGTTGCTTAAAACTGGATCCAGAGCAAGTTCCCAATTTTTTCATTGCTCTTCCAAATCAGTCCTGAGCTTTCATTCAGAAAAAGCCTTACAGCTCTGACTACAGTGAGAAAGACCCCTCTCTTAGCTGTTCTGGCCTTCCTTAGTTTTCCCTCCTGGTACAGTTTTATTCCCTAGCACAAATATACTATTTGTGTCTGCTTTGTAAAAGGCAGAATATTTAATATAATTCAACCAGGTGTTGCATTTCATTTACAATGATAGAATTTATTTTTACAGAAAATTAGTTTACTGTATAGAGAGTTTAAACATTCATGTCTAGTATTTCACTAGTTTCTTTAATTGTCTTTCTTTAATGTGTCATCAACAGCACTTCATAACTCTAACAACTCTAACCTAAATCATGCCTTGAAATTATTTCCTCTTTCTCATACATCCTAATGATATTTAAATAATGAAATGTATTTATATCAAATAGCATGGTTTATTTGACATGAATTAGAGGAATTATTTAGGTCTGTGAACCCAGAAACTGTAAACCCTATTCAGTAAATCCTATTTCATGGCATCTGGTGATGGCAGTAAAATTTCTGTCATGAAGACTACTGGAGGAGCAAAAATGTGAATAATACAAATAATCATGCATTTAAGCATTTTGAATTTCAGAGTGCTAATTAGTTTCTATAGCAAAGAGTTCTTGAAGGACTGCATTTCATGATGAAGGAAGTAGCTAGAAACTTGAAACAATCACATTTGTTAGTGCATATTACCACATAAAGTCCTTTTTTCATTAAGAGTATTGCATGTTTTATGTGGGTGCTTAGGAATATTTTCTGAGTTAATTCAGCTCGTTTTATCACTGAGGATAGGGAGGCACTGGAAGAGATTTCCTGGAGAAGGTGTAGCATTGCAACGACAATCACTGGTTGTCATTAGGACGAAGTTACACAAATCCTTGGATTTTTAACTCAAGGTGAAAAGGATAAATGAGGTAAAATTTTCAGATACCCTCCAACTATTTTTTTAAAATACATAATTTTAATGTCAATCTGTTCAAATTATAGTGAATACAGCTTTCTGTTTTTTCTATAGTAACTTTTAACAAAATGCTTAATATTGTGTAAAGCTCATGTGTTCATACATGCTTTTGTTCCAGGCAGGCATGGCTGATGCTGCATTCTTGCATTTGCTTAACACTATTAACTCTGATTTAATCCTATGTAATGTGTTTGATTGTATTAACTATTCTTTTTTTTTTTTGGTAAAAAAATTGGCTAAAACAATAAATGATGTTTTGTGAAATTTTCAAGTACTACTGCTTCTTAAATCTATTGTCATTGCAGACTTCAATATCCTTCAATATTTTCATTGATGGTTTCATTGATAGTTGCTTGGTACTAATGTGCATGGAACACTAAAACTTTGCAGAATTTGTCTTACAGCATAAATTTGAATATTTTCTATGCTTCTGATTATCATAATCTATGTATACTTCCATAAAAATGTATACCTCATGAAACCTTAACTCTTCCTATTGTAGCAGAAGTCCAGTATTACATTTTTAGCATTACTGGCATTGCAAATAGCAGCATTGCATTTCAAATACTTCAGTTATATAATGCAACAGCTTTTCCATAGACAGCAGCGTTAAAGATGATGCACCTAGCTGCATTTTTGCAGCTATGAGTTATTCCACCATATAGGACTCAAGGTTTGGGTTGGTGGATCTCAAATTTCTCTTGATGTTCAGAGGCACAAAAAGCAGGAACGAATCCATATGCACATTCACCTCCTCTTTCATTTTTGTGACTAGCATGTAATGATGACTTAGTATTTGCAATTGCCTTGCAGAACAACCACAGGATCAATAGTGAGAAGACAGCTAAAATAAACTTAGCCAAATTTCTCAGCCATTTCTTCTGTGTGTGTGATAAAAAGAGAATATATTTTTCTCTAGAAGAAATTCTGCAGCAATTCCTTAGGAAGAGTTAGAACTGAATCCCAATGAAGCTATTGTCTCTTCTTTTACATTCTTTTGTGCAGTAGTGTGTTTAGCCAGTGCAGAGGTCCCCAGATAAAGTTGCAGTGCAACAGCAAGGAAGGGTGTTTAATTTAGGGGCATACACTGCTGTGTTTATTGCATTGCACACTTCCCTGTCCAATGGACACTTTTACATGGTAGGAAAATACAAACCATATCCATACGTCAAGTGGATCATGCAGATATGGGCCATTCTGAAAGAAATATTGTCAGTTGTCATGATCTCCTTACTTTTGTGACATAAGATATTTCAAAATTCCCAAAAGCATTGGTCATAAAAATGCTAATTCTACCCTAATTTGAGATGGTTCTCAGCTTGTATGCCTTTCAGGAACCTCACTACTTTTAATCAAAATGACTATCACATCCCTAGAGACTGTATGCGGAAATTTGATAATGATGAGCAGCAGTACTTCCCATATTATTTTTAGGGAGGTTCAAGACAACCTGTAATTTTTTTAAAATTTGATGAACAGAAAAATTAGGGAGCAGAGATAAGGGTTAGAGAACACTGGGAAACAAACAGAAGTGAAAGATAGAAGAAATAAATATAGAAGAAGGGTGAGGATGAAAGAATTAAGGGGCTGGGAACTAGGAGAGTGGGAAATAGCTGTAACTGGTCCAATAAATGAAATGAGAGGAAAGGTTCAGAGTCCAGAAAGGGTATAACAACCTTTTTAAATTGAGAAGTATTACTAATTCAGACCTACTGAGTAAACAAGGTAAGAAATGCACATAGCTGTGTCTGTTATTTGTCTTGATTTGTCCTTCCTGCAGGAACACTGTCCTTGTCTCCCTTACTTAAATGTGCCTGATCCTGTGTTCAAGCCCTAAATTATCATCATTGATCAGATACAATTCTGTTTTGGAGTCTGAATTAAGAAATTCTCTTTCTGGAACATTGGACATGACTTAGCTAGGAGTCTGCTTTTGACTTAGATGTTTCTTTTAGGTCAAGTGAAAGAAAGTGAATTCAATTTCTTGCCATATTTCTATCCTTGCAGCTTAACAACTTGTAAATCTCAAACACGTCTAAAACATAACTGGATAAATATTTGCAACTCCAGAAAGCAATCCTCTTGGTTACATCAAACCACCAGCTCCTCTCTTCATTAGGGCAACAAGGTACCTTTTCCTTCAGACTTTGAAACTAGCAAAAACGGTTTAAAAGTATTCCTTGGTAAGACTTAAAGAATTAATCAAGAAACCTGCACTACTGTGCAGTGCTGCTGAGACATTCCTTGCAAGTTAAGGAATATTCCTGAGAGTTTTAAAAGACAATATACACTGCCTCATGATATTAATTTAACTGGACATACTGCTGAAGGAGAGGAGAAGAACACAGCTATATGTTTTCATTGCGTTAGTTCTGATTTGTGTGTGCTTTGTTATGCCCGCAATGAAATCTTGTCCCAAGTGGTTCTTCTTAGGTGTTAAGGTTAGAGTTTAGGTTTGGGGTGGGAAGTCGAGGTTGGGTTTAGGGTTAGAATAAGGGTTCTTAGAATTCAGGTTATGTCCCTTATAGTTTAGGGTTATGGATAGGGTGGTAGGGTTAGATGTTAAGGTCTAGGGGTTACAGATTAGGGTTGGGGTTAAGGGTTATGTTTTGGATGAGGTTTAACTCAGTTGCATTGAGTCTTTTCTGGTTTTAGGTGGTGTCCTAGGTTGCAATATAGATGTAGTTAAGTATTCTATTACCACCAGCTGTGGGCCGTTAGCTGCTATCACCTGCTAATGACCCACCCCGAATGACAGGCAATGGGCCATCAGGGACCCACCGTGTGACTCATGGACTTATCCCATTGTGGGATGCTCTGCCCAGGAGGGAGGAGCCAGGTGTTCCCACCTGGATATAACCTGGCCCTGGAACTGTCCGAGGGAGCCCTGTCTACTGGGTTCCCAGAGGACCAGAGCTACTACTGGATCTTCAGCTGGAGACTAGACCTTCACAGGATCACTGCTTCAACTGGACTGCTACTACCACCCTAACAGGGTGTTAGGTTGTATCTGACTTTGTCAGTGCTTTTCCTTGTATTATTTCACTTATTTTTAATTTCAATCTGGACTTGTGATCTCCCACTGGTTTGTTTTCAAACCAACACAGGTGGCCTCAGATCAGTAATTACAGCAGAGTTTCTTACTCCATGGGACATCTGGAAGATCTGATACTGTTTACCCAGTGTGCTGGTTTTGACTGGCGTAGAGTTAATTTTTCTTCATAGTATCTAATACGGGGTTGTATTTTGCATTTGTGCTGAATGTGGGGTTTATAATATAGAGAGCTGGTTTTGTTATTGCTGAATAAAGGCTTTTTCTGTTTTCCATACTGACACACTGACAAGGAAGTTGGAGATGTGTGGGAAGATGGGAGGAGATACAGCCAGAACAGGTGACCCCAATTTACCAAAAAGTTATTTCATACCATGTGACATCTTACAAAGTGGGATGAAGAAGGGGGACAGGGTGATGTGAGGAGATGTTTGGAGTTATGGTGTTTGGTGTTTGTCTTCCCAAGTCACCCTTATGCGTGATGGGGCCCTCCTCTCCTGGAAATGGCTGAAAATCTACCGGCCCATGGGAAGCAGTGAATTAATTCATTGTTTTGCTTTGCTTGTGTGCGTGATTTTTGCCTTCCTTATGAATCTGTCTTCATCTCAACCTCCAAGTTCTCTTGTTATTACCCTTCCAATTCTCTCCCCAATTCTACAGGTGGGCCAGTGCATGAGGGGCAGGGCTGCTGGCTGGGGTTAAACCATGACACCCTCCGTTCATCCTGTGGTGTTTCCCAGAGGCCCTCCTGAGCTAGGAAGTGAGATGAGACTTAGGTAGGTCATGTCTGTTCTTGCAAACTCTTTTAACATGGCACAAAAAGTCCACGTTGATTATTTTCTTCTATGATTTAGGCAGACTTCTAGGGCTGAAAGACCTGGAATCACAGCAAGGTGAACTTAGGTTTCCACAAAATCCCAAACCCGTGCACAACAGTGTGATTAGTTGTTGTTAAGACGTCAGCACACCCGCTGCCATTCTGCTCTTCAGTTGTTACTGCAAAAATGAAGTTTAAGGAATTATTTTCAAAGTCGCAATAATACTTGCTTTACATCTATTAATGTAGAGCTTGATTTCTTTTTCTGAGTGAATAACCATGGTTGTAAAAGGAAAGGTATGGCAATAGATGACTTCTTCCTTTATTTGAAAGGCTATGCTTTAGTTTCATTTCTTTATAACGCTTTGTAACTCATTACTGCATGAACAAATACCATATTTCCTAAAAACATTTTGGTGAAATTATGAGAGATTACTTCATGAATTTCCATGTCTGAGAACTGGAAAGAGATTTTCCGAGAAGCTTAATGGTACATTTGTGGGGTTCTATTATATTTTAATAACGGTGAATGGCCTCCCTGTGAGAACCATCATTTTAGTGAAAGTTTCCAGCTGGTTATGCACCTAGGCTATACAGAGCTGAAGACGGGCAAAGAAGTGTTCCTTCTGAATTCAAACCAGAGCAACAGCTATTCAGTCTTTGGGAATGAATTCCCATTTTTATTGCAGCTATTTTAAATTTTGCTTAATTTAATTGTGGTTAAATTATACATTTAGGCAGTACAAAATTGCCTGGCTTTTAAAGCTTTGTGCTAGATAAAGTCATGCAAAAGAGTTTCCCACGTGCCTTCAAATATACTGTTTTACATCTTTCTTTGATAGTAACACTTTAAGGCAGTTGCTGAGATTTTTTTTTTTGGCTTTCTTTTTCCTAAATGGAAAAGTGTAATTCAACAACACTTTTATGGCATCCTTATAAGTTTCAACAAAAAGAAATCTTCTCCATGTCCAAAACTGAATTTCTGGTCATCAGAAATGGTCAGACCTAATAGTAATTCAGCCTGTTCTGCACTCATCTGGCATACAAAGGATTTGGACACAAATTCTGGTCAAAGAAGAGATTTGTCTGTCTTCCTCTTCATAGACCTTATAGACCTTTATGGGCAGATGAACAAGCAAGCTCTTTTTGTTGACATCCAAGATATCTTAACAATCTCATATTTGCCGCAGACAAAAGCATGTGTGCAAATTGTTACTGCATTACTAACAGACGCTATAAGTTCACAGTACGCTCTTTGCTGTGGTAAATTGTGAAGCTGTATTATCAGTCTGCATTGCTATGATCAAGTTAATTTTTAATGACTACTTTCGATAACAGTTTTAGAGAATAAATGAGACGAAGTGGTTTACAGCATGACCTGGCACTTGAAACAAGAGCCACTGCCTTGTCTACCACGTTCCAAGAAGACCAGTAAGTAGTAGCCTCTTCAGGTCAAGTCATTCTCTTTAATGCTAGAATGTCCATATTTTTTCCACTATGTTTTATTTCTTTGCAAACTAGGATTTAGTGTTCCAGTAACAGATGACCAGGGTCCTAGGTATTTAAATTTCTGTGGGAAACCCTGCATCAGAAATTTTCAGTCCACAAAGGCCACTGGCACCAACCTGGCTAAGAAAAATCCACATGGAAATTACATTTCCCATATGTTATTATGATCAGTGGGAAGACATGTGATGCAGATCTAAGGTTGCGTTTCTGATCTGCTGACATTGATGTTAAATTTTTATTGACTTCAGCAGCATTAGGTTATCATTTCAGCTCACCTAACTTCTAGTCATACACTCAAGATAGTCACTAAATTTAAAGAAAACATATGAAGAAAGATATTTCTTAGTGTTCCTTAGTGTATTTCATTAAATCTCTTAGACTAAAAAGTTTTAAAAAGTACAAACTGTAGAAGCGCCAGCCAGCTGCAGCCATCCCAACCTTAATGAGAGCTCTCTGTAGAAGCTGTGGCCTGCTGCAGTCATCCTGACCTTGATAAGCAGCTCTGTTCTCTTGGGAAAAGAGCATAACAAAGGATTGACTCCAGCCATAAACACCTGTGTGTGAATTTTTTTTTTACCACCCAGAACACGGGGCAGTGGAGTGTTTGTATGTATGTGTGATAAAAGGGCAGAAATTTCTGCTCTACAGGTGCTTGGTTTGGTGTGGCTGTTTTGGCTTTCCTGCTGCGCTTTCCCAAAACTTGTTCCCAGAAGAAACATATAAATACTGAACTTTGTGTAATAAAGATGAATCCTGCTAGAAGAGAGTGGAGGTTTGTGTTTATTGTTTTCCAAAGTGCTGCACAAATAATGTAAATTTATGACATAAAAATTCCAGTAATAATCTAATCCTATTACTTGCAGTCTCCTCAAAGACAGTACAGAGGGCAATAATTTTTTCTATATTTTGGTTACTCAGGAAAAGCATACAAAATTCTTAACCAGTCGCAGCTATAGAAGTCCTTTAGAAGCTTCTCAATATTAAGACTTTCTCTTCTGAGGAAGTATAAGCATTGTATCAATTTCAGAGACTTACTCTATTGAATTGTATAAATATGATTTGCATTAAATGAAAGGTAGAATACTTTTTAGTTTTGCTTAGACAACTTTATTGCTCTTTTAAGAAAATTATGGCACAAAATCAAAAAGAGCTATCTTTGATGAAAACAAAGAGCATCACTATTTTTGTAGATCAGGGAAATACTATGGAAAGTAAATTTGATTGACCAAACTTATCATGCTGTGGAATTTTACATTAGAACAAAAAAAAAAAATTGGTTTTGAAATCATTCGTTTAGCCGTGAATGAAATAATGTGTTAAGGGGGAAAATAAAGTATAAATATAGAGACACACACTTGTAAAGTGCTATAAGTTGCAAGATGTGAATATTCTCTAATTACAGAAATACAGAGGAAGAAACAAATCTGAATCTGAAGTGTTTGAAAAGGAAATCACACTTACCTGGGCAGAATATTGGGAACTTATTTTCACATACCTTTTTTTTTCTGATTGGAGAGTGGAAAAATGTGTGCTGGTCTTAGGCTAAAGAAAGGTATATGATGAATCTAGATTTGAGTCCAGAAACAGGTACTTATAAATTATTTTTTCATCTGCTGCAAAGTGCTGTAGTCTTGTTTTTTGCTCTCACTGCAGAATTTCTACAATGCAGAACACAGATGTGCCACATGTAGGTCTGTTCTCTCCATGTGTAGCAGGATGTTTCCCCCGCTTCTCTCTCTTTCTGCTTGCTTGCAAAAGATAGATGACTTTAGTTGTGTTAACAGCCTAGCACGGGTTATCTCTTGGCACCCAAAAGTCTAAAACCTCCAACCGTAAGTTGTATGTTGGAAAGAAGAGAAAATGTGGGAAAATAAACACTTTCTGACCACACAAGGCACACTTTTACGCTATAAAAACTCATGGAAATATCTGAAGATGTGTGGAGACCTTCTCCCCAGAGTCTGGACTCAGCTCTGTGGTAACTTGTTGCAAAATTGAGGGCGGATTCTGATGTATCTCAGCACCATAATTGGATTTTGTGAGATCATTGGTTTCCTAAAATTGTATTATTCTGGCTAGCTAATAATAATAAGAATAGGTACCTCTCTATAAATTGCAATTTTAGCTATTTTATAGTTTTTGCAAGCATTTATTTCATAATTACATTCTTTAGCTATGTCATACTTTATGCAATTATGTCTTTTACTGTGTATATATGTAGATCTGTTCTAAGTCTCTATGTTTGTTATTTTCTGTGTCTAATAAATGGTATTTTACATCATATTAGACTAATTGGCCAAATATCAAAGAACTCTGTGACCGAGACCGAGTCTTGGGGTGCTAGCTACCCTGATAGAAATTACTGCCTATTGCTAGAAGCCTGGCAATAGGCAGGTAGGCTCTGTCTCCCCTGTAAGACACTATGAGAGAACATGTTCTCTCTATGTTTGTCTCCATGTTCTTTCCTCAAAATAAAAAAATGCCAAGTAGAGGGAAGAAGAGACAGAAAAGAGGTGTGGTGATAGTGACTGGAAATCCACTCCCCTGATAGTGACTGGAAATTGCTTTGCAGTGAGGTAAGTCCTACCAGCACAAGCTCTGACACAGAGCACAAAAACATTCAGTGCTCACAGAATAAGAACTTCGGAAGCCCTTTTTCCCATAGCAGTATAATATTTCTGATGAGTTCCAAGTGACATTTGCTTCCCCCAAGTCAACGGCTTTCCGATTTTATTGTATGTTATAGCTATGAGTGTCTCTTAGTACAGGTTCATTGACACTCAGCCTTCATAAGCACCTGTGATGGCTTAGCCTGCTTCAACCACACCACTGCAAATGGGATTTAGCAGCCCCTTTTCCTGAATCTTCAGCTGGACAACTTAATGCTGGACATGTCTCACATCCAGGACTCCTCTTAGCATTTCTGTCAGCATCTCAGATTATCAAGATTTGAGCTGTGCATCCTGTGAAGCAGCATTGTTAGGACAATATTTTTAGAATGGAGGCTGGTGTTTTTGCAGGAAAAACTTGCTTATTTGGGGGGAACTTAGTACATTTTCAGTTCAGGGAAGCAAGCAAGTTGCTGATGAATGAGCTCAGGCTTGCTGCAAAAATAGTCCTTGTTCTTTGCTAGGTTAACTTTCATCACAGCTATGCTATTCTGTGCTCTTCCACATTGAATTCTTTTTACAGGGTGACCCAGAAAGCAATTTGATGGCATGGACTCTCTCCAGATGAAATACTGTTATGAATTCAGACCTCTTTTTTCATTGAGAGATCCTACACCATACAAATGCATAAATTATTCTTATATTCTACCAGAGAGATTAAAATAAAAGTGAAAGTACTACATTTCAGCCTGTTCCACAGGCCCTGCTCTTCACCCACCCTGTGCATGCTCAGTAGTACTGACCAACCCATGGAACTCTTGATATATGCCTCGCACCTTTGTTTCCATGTGTGATGTAATACCTGTCATGTAATACCCTGGCTTGCTGGCTGTCACAGCCTGTTTCTCTTCATCTCCTTGATTCTTGTATTTACATTTCAATATCAGAACTTTATTGTTTGAGCTGATTTGAACTCGCAGTCATTGTTTCAAAGTACTGTTAATTCTTATCTCCAAAATCCTTTTTCGTCCAGTGAGTTTTAGCAGGTTTTAGCTAATGCTCTGTTTTAATGGGCAGCTCTGTATTTCAACTACTATAACCTCTCTCAAGAAGGATTTATTTTAATCAATTAAGACTGCAAGCCTTACTTCTCTGTTATTTTAGTAATTTTTACTTTTCAGTTAAAATCTATTACTTTGATATGTTCTCTTTCTCTATTAAGTAAAGATGGTCAATTTCTGTCTCAGGTCTCAAATGAATATTAACTGAAGCTACCATTTCAGTCAGACCCTCACAAATACCACATTTTAACTCTGCTGGAACACTTTCCTGTCCTCTCCTTCCAGCCACTGCATTTTTATGTGTCCTGTGGGAATGCTTTTCTGTGGGTAGTCAGTCCATGGCTGCTCTGCCTTTTCTCAGGCAGGAGTGCCACTCTCCCTGTACCTATTCTGGTGTGTTAACGATATTATGTTTTAGAGTTTCTTTATCTGAGAAATGAAACAATTTAAAACCAGAGCTCCTGACTGAAGCAGTACCTACTTTTGCAGTTGGTCTTTGCAGCTCTTTAAGTGAACAGGAGGGAAGGAGACAGCAGTAGCCAAAGTGAGTATCTGGGCTTTTTTTTCCCTTCTTCTAGAAAGAAATGAAAGGTGGAAAAGAAAATTCAGCTCACTTGATCTTTTGAATTTGCTTTAATTCTTAGTGATTTCCTTCAGTGCCAAAACAATGCAACCTTTTGGATGCTTTTCTCAACAAGTTTCTGGACCATGTGACTAAGGAGATCTGTAGGAGTAGATGTTTATTTGAGCAGTTTCCAGCAACAGAGGTAACTCCCTATGTTGTGAGACATTTGACCAGGCCCAAAAGATTAAAATTTTTCATCTCACAATAACTTCCCTATGTACTATCTCCATTACATGGTTTGAGAAATAAAACTAACGCTTGGCAAAAGTGAAATAACACCTCCACATTCCCTCCAATCTCTGTCAGTCTGAGCATCTGTAAAGTTTTTTTGATTTTTTTTTTTTTTCACTTAAAGCAAATTGCAATATAAAGAAATTGCACATGTGAAGTCCTACATGTCTAAAAAATTCAGGAACCTATGAATTTTCATTCATAGGAATTGACCACGAATGGGGAAAAATTTCATAGTATTCACCAGGAATGGGGGAAAAATGCTAGACTAAGTTATTCAAAATTTAAAGAATTCTTTGATCTGTGCATAAGAGGTAGCTTTGAGGGAGAAATGCAAGGTGGCCTGTGAAACTGCAGACCTGTCTTTCTACAAACCTGCAATATAGTTGTCATACATATTTGAATATCCAAGCCAGAAGTTAGTCAGTGACCACATTTAGCATGACATGAAAGGCAACATAAAGTTGGTGTAAGGAAAGAGGCTTGCTCTGCAAATTTAATAAATACCTCCAAGGCTAGTGATAACTGTGCTTCAAAACTGCTCCTATTAGCAAGAAAAGGAAGAAAGAAACTACGTAATTAAACATAGGTATCATAATAAGAGTCACAGGAGGGTAAATCACTGCCTGAAGCAAGGTGTCTCTGCAGTGAATGGGTCAGTTCTCAAAGCAAAATCCTGAGCAATGCAGGACAAGAGGGAATAAATCACACAGTCCATAACAGCAACAATAACAACATGTGCTGTCTAAAAAAAAAATCCTGCTGATGAAAAAGAACAAAGAATTTGAAATTGGTGGTGATGCAGAAGCATTTTTTGGTTAGGATTCATTGTAGATATACAAGGAGACATCCTGCAATTAACTCATTTCTTACAGGAGCACAATATAAGAATGATCTAAAGCTACTACAGAGCACCCATGGTTGACTATGGAGATGGTGGAGGCTCTTGAGGGGAAGCCATATGAGGGGTGGCTGAGGTCACTTGGTCTGTTCACCCTGGCAAGTAGGAGACTGAGGGGAGATCTCATTGCAGTTACAGATTCCTCAGGAGGGGAAGAGGAGGGGCAGACACTGATCTCCTCTCTGTGGTGCCCAGTGGCACAACTCTAGTATATGGTATAAAGTTGAGTCAGGCAAGGTTTAGGTTTGATATCAGGGAAAGGTTCTTCACCCACAGTGTGGCTGGGCACTGGAACAGGCTCTGTAGGGAGGTGCTCACAGCACCAAGCCTGACAGAGTTCAAGAAGTGTTTGGACACTTCTGGGACATGGTGGGACTCTTGGAGATGATGCTGTGCAGGGCCAGGAGTTGGACTTCATGATCCTGATGTGTCCCTTCCAACTCAGCATGTTCTGTCATTCTGTGAAGACTTAAAGTTCTCTTTGTGCTGGATATGTTTTGCTTTTTGGTAGTAAGATGAGCTATTTTATCACTCAGGACTTCAAAATATTTTAAAATTTTAGGCAAAATAATATTTTGCTAGAACAGAGTCCATTCCAATAATTTTTACTCTTGGTAGATCTAAATCAGTTTGCCACAAAAAAGATTGAGGACAATGCACCCATTGAAGAGAACTTCTATTTATAGGAAATGCTCTATACTGTTATCTTTAATGTGTAGAGGTTACCGTTGGCTCATTTAAAAAAATAAATCTATTCTTCTGTTAAGTAGGATTTTTATATATACTCAAGCATATACAGATTTACTCTTGTTGTAACATTTTTATTTGAGCAGTAATTAAATCTCTAAAAGCTGATGTGGTTGAAATATTACCCTGATCACCTCCATTTTCTTAATATGCATTTTAGGATTCTCATTTCAGCCTAAAAGCAATTAGATTCACTTAAATAAACAACACGGGGAAAAAATATGACACTGCTTCCCTGCATACAGGCAACAGCTATTAAAGAGGTGTTTTAGAAGTCTTTTTTCAGATGGCAGGCTTTGTGGACACTCTAAGTGTTACATTAACAGCATATTTATGGTCATGTGCACATGTATTGGACACTGCAGTTGGATTTTTATATAGTGGCCAGTGTGTGTAAGTGGGCTACATGAAGTGATTAATGAGCCAATTTTAACAGTATTCTTTACAGCTGTTTATAGTTGGCTTATGAGCAACCGCTGCTGTGTTCTCTTAGAACTCAAAGTGGTGTGAGAGGTACTTCAGAAAAGATTCTACCACACTTGACAGGCAGCAGGGAATATCAGATGCGTTTAATCTTCAGTGTTCTCAGGACCTTTAGCTATACTTACAAAATAGACAACACATGAAGGAAGACAGAACCAAGCATTGCATTGCAATCTGCATACATTATGACTGTATGAAATTACATTTGTAATAATGTTTTTTTTTTACTTTGGATAGAGTTTTTTTGTCATTGTTAAAATGTTTAAAAGGATTTCAGACTAAAGCAGCCTCTTTAGGATACTGTTTAGTCCTTACAGATATTATTTTCTGCAGATTCATTCTCAGAGTTTTTAAGGTTTTGGTTTTTAGTGATGATTTTTTTGCTGTTGTTCATGTAAGAACAGAGGAAGATACTTTTAAAATGGCATCGTTCTAGTCCCAATCTAAAATTACTAACAGGGTGCATATGTGGCCCAATATTAATAGAAATACATTCAGTATAAGGAAATGTGCCAAATATAGGAGGGATTTTGTACATTAAAATCCATATCCAAGTTCTCTGTTTCAAGAAAACCCCATCTAACGCTTACACTGGAATACGCAGGAGTCTCCAGCTATCACTTTATTTTTAAAAGTTGCACTTTGGAAGGACTCTCATAGTGCAGGTATTTAATCAACATTTAACATTACTTGTATGGAAAATTTTGACAAGCTGTTGACTTAATCAATGAAGAACTCAAACCCATGAAGCAGAGCAGCACCTAGCCAACGTTAAAGAAGCAATCTTAGTCTACACCAATTCTTACGACATGAGCTGAAAGTGGCAGAATCAAGTAATATCTCACTTGAATTTTACCTTGGTGCTGTTGTACACACGTACTCATCAGTCCTGGTCAATTGGCTGTGGACATAATTCCAGTCTGAGGCCTGGATTAAAGACTGAAGGTTTAATAATAGTCTAAAGTTAAAGTTCTTTCTTCCTAATTTCCTAATTAATTCCTGCTAATGAGGAAAAATTTGAGTTAATCCCACTATATAAGTATAGATTAAAAATGCAAAAATACAGAAGTAGACTGGGATGTTGACAGTAAGATTGTTTTCAACTGTAATACTGTATTTTATCTGAACAGTTTCCAAGAAAGCATACTCTGAGAATATCTGTTATGTAAGGTCCTAAAAATCAAGATGGGAACGAACTACAACCCTGGCAGTAAAATATACATAAGTGCTGAATAATAACTCAAAAACACATAGCTGAGTGAATTTTAAAGGGTACGGGTAACTCCATGTTTAAGTAGAGTCTAAACATAATGTTTTAACAGTAAAGTGTTTAAAGTCTTGTGTGCAACACATCACCCCAGCAAAGTCCTTTTATATATCTGCCACACATGTATTTTTTCAATCGATTACTAAAGCATTTAGTTTCTTGTTATATTTTATATTGAGTTTTATTTTTAATGTGTTAGAATTAATTACTTGCACAATTTTTTTTTTCCTTTTTTCTCCTGTGTAGATCTAATTCACAATATCATTAACGTCATAACAATTTTCTGAACAGGAATGCTTTTTTCAGTCAAGACCAGAAAAACTCCAGGTAAAAAATGCAAAAAATGTAAAGGTAAAAAATGTACTTACTGGATTGTTAGGTGTTTTATACTGTCTCTTCCTGTTTTCAAAATAACTTCCTTACATATGTTATTATTAGACTCATAGTGAGTAATTGCCATGCCAATAGATTGGAACCTTATATTAACACACAAAAAGATTATGTATGTCTGCAGATGGTCTTACTCTTTGAAGTAGCATAATGTGGAATAGAGAAAGGTCCCACCATTTGTCTGCTTCAGCTGTCTAATAACTGCAACAAAGAAACTCCATTCTTGGAATTGGATTGGGTGGAATGGAATTGGATTTTTCAATCACGATGGACTGATTAGACTTCTGGTGGGTCATATCATCCAGAGAGTATTTAATTTTTGATGTTCAAGTAGAAAACAGAAGAAAAAGAAAAAAACAAGAAGTGTATATTTTCAATTTCACAGATAAACGTCTATGCAAATTCCAAGTTGTGGGTGATTTCTAATTTTTTTATAAGTGGTCAGTAATGCCATTTCACATGTACAGCTCTCCTTCTTCTCTGTGCTAAAAGTGCTGTAAATTGCTTTTTTCTTCAGTTAAATTTGAAACCACATCTGTAAATACAACACTGACAAATGAAATGGGAGGTTGTTTTATATCTCAGCTGAGAATCAGAAATTAAGTCAGCACTTCACAAAGTCTATTTTCAGTGAAAGAAAAATGCAAGTTTTTTCTTTCAGCAAAGTTAAAATACTATCTTTTTGTCAGGAAGAACATGAGTAAAACAGGCAGATGATTTTCAAATTTATCTGGGTTTCAATTCGTCCTAGCTGTTACAGTAATAAACTCTCAAGGGGCTGACCTGCTAAAGATGAAATAAGATTTCTGGGCCGTACTTTGCCATTCACTTATGTGAAAATAATTCCAATTTTTCTGTATTTATTTATAGAAATCTGACTTTTTTCAACACAGTCTCAGGACCAGAAGAAAACATATGATGTAAATCAGACAAATTTTGTGGCATTGCATTCCCGAGACAGAGCCGAAAGCCCCAATGCCACACTGAAAGGCAATCGGCTACACCACGACACACGCTGGGCTGCACCGGGGCAGTGGAGCACGCTGGAGTGGTGTGGAGCTTGGGGGACACAAGCTCGCCAGGAAATGAGGTGGAACAAAAGAAATGTAGGAATGCAGTCTGTGATTTCCAGGCAATTTATTGAGGTCTTCAGGTGAAGGTCCAGGGACAGTGAAAAGGGATGGAAAGTGAGGGACGGCGAAACGGGTTGGAAATCCAGAGACTGCAAACCCCAAACACAGGGTTGCAGGGGATTAAAAGGCAAGGGAAAGGGGGAGTGGTTAGCTCCGAAGAGCCAACCTGGGAAGGCCAGAGGGAAGAAGGAAAGGGGTACAAACCAATAGACTTGCAGTAAAGGAGGGTACAAACTCACAGAACCAATAATACACTGAACCAAGGAGAAACTTCTGGAACATAAACCATAATAGGGAGAGGGGGCAGGGGAGAGTGCAGAACCAATGATTTCTTGCTAAGGTGCATGTTTAATCTCCCAGCTGCAGGGGCTCATGGTTGATCTCTATAAGTCTCCGTAATCAAAACAGTCCAGGCTGACTCCTTATACTCAAATGGTCTCTTCCTTGTCCACTGCCCCCTGCGGCTGGTCTCTAGACCCCAAAAAACTATGAACACACTGCAACAAAATTTATGGCGAGGTTGACTCGGCCTCTAGAGACTTTCTTTCCTTGTGAATTATCATTTCTACTACTATAAAATTTTTCTCTAAATGGTCTACACTGAATAAAAGGTGAAACGAGATCTTTCATAGCAAGCCCAGGCAATCAGCATACATCTAATTTATCCAAAATAACCTCTAGTACTTCCTTTTTACAATTGCAGAGAGGGACCTAACTCCTTTGCCTCCAGTGCTATTTAGCCTAGTGAAAAGCACCTATAAATGGAAACACAGTTACCACAGAAAAACCTTTACACTGTATGTATTAAAAAACCAAAGCCAAACCCAATCCTCTTTGGTATTTTACTGCACGTAGCTAGCTCCTTTTGAAATAAAATAGTTAGTTATCAGACTCTGAGGTTTTTCCCCAGCTACTGGGAGATATATGTTTGGGTGAGAGAGATGCAATGAGTCAACACACTAGAAAAATTCATCGTTATTACTTACCAAGATTTCTGTCTATAAATGGATATTTTAAACTTCATCATAATTCTTTTTATTTATGTAATACAACTCCCACTTTAAATGCTGTGTTTACTTGCATGACAAGGACGTAAAAGGGGAGTGAATGCAGTGAAGCATGTTTGAGAGCTGGAATTTGGGAGAATACATTCATGATATGATTTAATTGCTTTACTTTCATATAACAATGCGTCATAAAGTTAATGTGTTCCAGTTAATGCTCTCCTTCCATTTTTGTTGCAAGTTTGTACTATAGGAGCATGGCATGAATATTGAACATTAAAGATAACATATCTGGGAGCCAGATGAGTGCTAAGTGCTGGAGCTAATGAATATATATTTTAGGGCAAAGTTGTGTTCTATGCAATTTCCACAATTATTTTTCCTTTTGTATAGAAAAAACAACATTTTCAGTCATTTTTAGAAAATTATTGTAAATGTTGTTGTATTTTCTGATGGGAATCTTTATTTGTCACTGATCACTACATTGTAGTCC
Organism: Lichenostomus cassidix; assembly: GCF_008360975.1. Lineage (NCBI taxonomy): Eukaryota > Metazoa > Chordata > Aves > Passeriformes > Meliphagidae > Lichenostomus > Lichenostomus cassidix. Next base: position 11,449,008 of record NC_139511.1, on the reverse strand, counting down.
CACTTAATCAAAATTTGCTGACTTAGACAGTGCCTTCTATGTAATACCATGCTCTGTCTTCCTTAATCAATGTGTATTGGGGTTTATCCCCAGCCAGCAACTAAGTACCAAGAAGTCAGTCAGTCAGTCAGTCACATTAGTTACTCACTCATTCACTCACTCACTCACTCATCCTGCTCCATTTTTGGGATGGGGAGGAAAATTAAAAAATAAATAGCAAACCTCATAGATTGATATCAAAACAGTTTGATAACTGGGTGGATATATTTGGGATTTATTAAGAGTAAGGTACGAGTGTTTGGAGTGAAGCTGTGTGAATGGAGAGCACTGAAAAACTTATGCTGAATTATATTTACAGAGATAAAACCTATGAAACCAACAAAGAAGAGAAGTCCAAAGTAAATAGGGTGAACTGAGTTTTATCTTTGTCATAAATGATAAAATAAATCTTCAGAAAAGACTACAATTTCTTTTACTTATCTGGTTTATTCATCAGACTATATGCAGGAAAAATAGACTAAAACTTGCTGGTGCAGTCAATACTGTATCTACAAAAACTAAAATGTTCCATGACAGATCCTTTGCATGGAAGCAAACAGAAGATCTGAAGTAATTTTCAGGTGTAATTGGGGATTCTCAGCATAATTTTATCAACCGTGTGATTTCAAAGGAAATATGCTGATTTATAGTAGTGCCACAGTCCAATACTCTCTGACTGGGTCCTTTCAGATATTCCACATTAGGAAGGCTATATTTAATGTAACACTTACTTATTTTAAAATGATGTTACAGAGGGTTTCTGTTTTACTAGATAAATCAAATGAAGTAAAATGATAAAATAATGAAAAAAAAACGTGCTGAAAACACAATACAAATGTAGGTTAGGCAGTCACTCCATGCATCATTCCATGATGCATCATGGTACATTTGTGGGTACATTGCCTTTACCCATCTCCTGTGAGCCTTCTTCCATACTGAGGTTTTATATGTCAGCAACAGGTAACTGTACAGCTGGTACTGCAATTTTATTTTCCTACTGTCCTCTCTAGCATTTTCTGGGACAAAAAAAGGTAATGAAAATAGAATGCAAAACAAAGGCCTGCAACCTATCAGGAGAAAAAGAGAGAAAAGGAGGTAAAACTGAAAGACTATTTTCTTTAATACATATATATTTCAATGGAATTAGGCTAGGTGAGGCTGCTCCCCACGTTTTGCATTTAAGGACTGGTGTATTGGTTTAGAACACTGGCCAATAAATTGCCTTCAGTAGTGTCTTCCTCTCCAAGGCCTGTTACAAAGTGATGCATCTGCTGGTGTTCCTTCCCAGGAATCAGTGGTTTCATGACATCCTGAGTCAAGTAATCACATTCGTTAGTCCCCATGGACTTTGTTTCTACTAATTGACCTAATAATTTTATTTCAGATTCATTTGCACTTTTGGTGTTAATGGCCTCCTGTGGAAATTAATTTAACAGTTTAATGTTAAGCATACTGTGAAAAAGCATTTCCCCTTTAAAAAAAGCCCAGAAAAACTGCTTTCTGCTCATTTCAGTGGGTACCTGCCAGGTTTTTTTGTGCTAAAAAGATTAATGAATAGTCTATACTTACCTTCTCTATGACATCCCTGATTTTGCAGGGACATATAATCTATTGCTTTTATCCTTCATTTTCCATGATTTACAGTTCCTTTTCCTCTAAAAATCATGCCGTAACTTCAGCCATCATTGTTACTCCTCTCTATATTTTTGTGCTTCACTATTTTGAAAAAGGGTTGCAATGCATATGGTGTTCAAGATGTGACAGTATGATAGTAATATTTTCCAGTTTATTCTTTGTTTCTTCTGTAACATTTCCAAAACTTTTAGACTGAGCTGCCCACCATTCCTGGCAAAATTGTGCTATAGTAAATAGCTCTAAACTGACAAACCAGAGTCCGGGTGCTTTTCCTTTTGCCCATTATTGTGCATTTTTCAACTCTGCATTTCCTCTGTCATGCTATCTTTTATCCAGCTGATTTCTACAACCATTTGTGGGGATCTTAGTTTGTCTTGGGAAAAATTTGTAGCAGCAGCCACCTTAGTCACTGTACTGGGTGCAGATGCCCAGGTTCTGGCAGCAAGTAGCTTCAGAGGCACTGCTGAGAGTTGAGAGCAAGGCTGCCCCACGCAGATCCAGCTGGCTTCAGTGGACCCCCTCTTAAGGCATGTCTAAGTCCTTCAGCCCGAGAGGTCATGCCTTTGTGGAAAGATATCAAAGGAAGGGAAAGAAACAGTGGAGAAAGAGAGGAGAGAAAACAAAGCAGGAGTGAAAAACAATTGAGGGAGTACTATGGTCAGAGGAGGAAGTGCTCCCCTAAAGGGACTGCAACTTCCAGAGTACCACAATAACATAGAGGAGAACTATGAAAAACAAAGAGCAGCAGCAAAGAATATCCTGATCCTAAACAAACTGTGCCACTCAACAGCCTCATTGAAGGGAAAATGTATAATCTGTGATACTGTTAGACATGAGGAAAGCAGTTCTGGAGTCAAAGTGAGCTTGGTAGTATGGGGGAGTTGTTTTTCTCCATATGCATTTTTGGTTTTGTTTCCCTAAAAGAACTTACTCACTTTAGAGAGAGGATGGAAATACCAGAGACAGGTGTGATAACAGCCAGGAAACACCCTGTTGCAAAAAATTACATTTTCAGCTTTATAAAGACTCCTAATCTGTTGTTAATACATAAGAAGAGTGTCTTTTTATCCTAAGAAAGGTGTTTTTCTGAACTGTCTTTATTGATGGATATGTTAAAATTCGCTTTAATATGGAAACAGTACGTTCTCTGGCTTATACCTGAGTGTGTTGTAGCACCCAAAGATGCATTTTAACATCCTGATCAGAAGAACAGGCAGGCAAATAACTCTTCAAAAATTTTCCCACATAAGCTGAAAATTATTCATTCTCTCCTGTTTCTCAAGATTCAGAATTTTCAAGACTAGAGTTAGCACCTTTGCTTCAAGTCCTGGTTTGCTAAATATAATTTTTCAGACTTACCAACAACAAAATGGAATTTTCTTTTCTGTATTATTGCTATATTCTTTCTTTTCAGGCTAATTCAAGAGCTGTCATCATCTATGAGCAACATTCTGCTCTTTCACTCTTATATAAACAGTGATGGTATAATGTCTTTTTCTGTCACAACAGGCAATATGATAGGCTAAATTAAATCTGAAGAGTCTGTGTTGCTTTTGTTGTTGGTATTTATTCAAAAGTTCTTAAGTATATTTATTATCCATGCTTGAAAAGCATGCATACAATAAAACCAGCAATTTATAATATACATACCACAAGAATTGTTTAAGTCGAGTGACTAATGCAACTTTTTTTTATTACTGCTTTCTTGGATACTTTAAGTGAAGATCTGTGAAACTAGTCCAGTGGTCCACTGAGAAATCACAATGGAATCTGTCAGCAATGGACAAAACAAAGTAATTAGACATTTCCTGCTGTAAATATTTTTAAACATTTTGTTTGAATTTTCAACACAGAGTAAACCAGGTGATGCTCCTAAAAGATCTTGCAGAAAACCCCCACAATGCCAATTTTAGAAAGATTGAGTGCTAACTTAAGAATGGAGAAGATTCACTGATGCAACCCTTCTGCTTCTGGTGCCCTGGTTATGAAAAACACCAAAAATGCAAATGAAAAAAACACTTTTAAGATTGAACTTGTGATTGCAAGTGGACTCAATTTAATAAAGTATACTTTGCATAACATTCACGGAATAAAAGTCCTAATATGGGAAATGTCTTAATGATAGACTAATATTAGTATTTCTTTCCTTAAGGAAGATGACTATAATTTCTGACTCAGAGTTGGAGAAAATGAAATATAACAAATGCCATGACTTGCCAAAACAAATGCTTTGGGTCTGTTAGAAGCATTTAGACCCTCATTTCAGAGTCCAACATAGGAACCCACAGATTCCTGTGCAGATCTTTCTAATTCTACATGCAACATCCAAGTCTTCTCAGGACTTAAATTTAAGAAATGCATCTGGTGGAAAAGAAAAAGATTGGTACATACACATTGCCCAAAATCAAGGTCTCCAAAGCTATGTTACCTCACTAAATTCATGAGTAGCAAAAGATGGCATTCTATAAACAAACTGTGCAGTTTCATGTTTGTCTATGATAACTTAAAAAACAAAAAACAAATCAAAAGACAAAATTGTCTCTAACTGGGAAAGACAGACAAAACTGCAGACAAATACAGGTAAAGGATGTATCCTGGTTAAGGAAACTCCCAGTGGGACTCATTTTACCCTGAGTAAATACAGTACAGTAGTGACTCCTCAGTAAATAACTTCTACTGTGGTTTTTTTGAATATTTCAGGTAGGTTCAGGGTTCAGAAATCTGAAGGCCTTACTGATGTTGATGGAGTGCTCACATTTGGCCTTGACTACCAAGAAAACCACTGAAAATTCTTTTAATTTTATCACAGGAGGTAACTGTGGAAATAAATGAGTAGAATACTGCTTAAAGTTGGGTGAAAAGAAGTCCATGATGATATTTCCCCACTGATTTTGTCAGTGCTTATCATGATACAAGAATTTTAATGTCAAAAAACTCATCTGAAATATACGTTATATGACTATCTGTGTGTAAATACATGCGTGTGTAAAGTTAATTTTAGGGAAGCATGACATATCACAATGCTTTCCAAGTTCTAATATTGTCTAGAAGTGTTGTGGCTTGACCCTGGCCAAATGTCAGGCACCTACGACATCTGCTCTCTCTGCTCTCTCCTGCTGCAGCTGTGCAGAAGTGAGGAAAAACCTAATACAAGCACACAGTTTCTCACCCCCTCCCTTGTTCCAATCAACAGCTCAGGGGGGTCGGGCAGGGGCAGGGTGGGGGGCTTTTTCTTAGGCAATCTACCACCCAAAATTCCTTCTGCTACAATCACTGTTTCTCCACTCACCCCCGTCCCTCCTTCCAACCAACGGCACGGGGGTAGGGGAAGGGTAAGGGGCTTTTCTTTGGTCAGTCCATCCACTGCTCAGGGACAGGGATCCTCTACGTTGCCATGGGGTCCCTCCCACAGGAGACAGTCCTCTGCAAACTTCTTTGGTGTGGGTCCAATCTCACGGGAAGCAGCCTGCCTGAATCTGCTGCAACATGAGTCCTTGTCCATGGGGAGCAGAGCTCCGAGCCAAGGCTAGGCTGTTTCCATCTCGGGAGCAAGGCCCTCTCTCACAAGGCCTTTGCAACTTTTAACTCTCCATGTGGGATTCCCACTGGATCACAGCTTCTTTCAGGCATCCACCTGCTCCTCTGGCGTTGACACCTCCCCACGGGCTGTGGGTGGATTTCTGCACCCCTGTGCACTCCATGGGCTGCAGGGGGACAACCTGCTCCCCCCATGGTCTTCACCATGGCTGGCAGAGGGTTTTCAGCTCTGGTGCCTGGAGCACCTCCTCCCCCACCTTCTCCTCTGACCTTGGTGTCTCCATGTTGTTTTCCAGTCACGTATTCTCACCTGTTCTGGCTAAAAAGAAGTGCATGCTCATATTGTTTTGATTTCTTCTTAAATATGTTTTCACAGAGGTATAACTAGCACCTCTAATTGGCCCAGCCTTGGCCAGCAGCATGTCCATCCATCAATTCAGAGCCATCAGGGATTGGCTCTACTGGACATGATGAAAAACTTCCAGAACCTTCACACAGGACACACAGGAGCCATCTTTGTGGCCCTCCCCACTCACTAGCAAAAACTGGGCTAAGCAAAACCAATGCATGAACACAGAGGTACATTTTCTCCCAACCCATCAGACACTTCTTCAGGCCTACCACAACAACTTTTGAAGGGTTTAAATTTTTCTTAGATGCTAAAGATACCTTGCTGATGTTCTGGGCTAAGCAAAACCAACACAAGAAGCTATTTCAACATTGATTTACTTACTTCTGAACAACTTGATTTGGATCAATGAGATGATGGTATGCCATAGTACTCTCAGCCATCATTGGCTTAAAGTTCACGTTAGAAGCATAAATATCACAAAATAAGACAACTTAGATCAGTAACAGCATAAATTCTTGTGGAAAAACAGATGTATTAGAAGAAGAGCTTCCAGGTCATTGGTTGCTTTGACAATCACAATAACACAGATGACAAGCTTTCTAATCACTGGTAAAAGACATTTTCAGTGTACTCTGCTTTTCTATTGTAAGCAAATGTAAGCAAATTTACTCTAAACAGAGTCATTATCCCATGGAATTTGACCACTCCCCCTCTATAAGCTGAGTAAGGCAAATGAAGTGAATATTGTCCTGTCCCCATGTCAAGTATAATTAGCTGCTTCAACTGACACTGTAAAATAACTCAGGTCCATTTTCAGTTTAAAAGACATGACATTGGGGATTAGCCTATTGTTTCCACTTTCAGTATGTATCAGCCTGTGCCATGCACTGACTCATATTATAGATGAATAAATGAAGAGTTTTGTGTATGTCTTCAATAATACAGAGTAATAAATATAACATAAATGGAGAGAGATAGATCTAGTGTGCACAAAACCATATAATCTATTTAATAGTGAGCTGGACACCCATACAATTACTGAAATGAAATATTGGTTTTTCTGCTTTTTTTAGTGACTATTTGACTTTTTGAAATGCATTTTCATATCCTTTTCTCTTACTGTTCTGTGAAAATATTCTTGGGATAGTATTTGATAGCTAAGACTGTATGTTCAGGAAATTTTACTTATGTGAGGGAAAAAGGCAGAAAGTGTACTATATTCATTCTTACTGCACACTAATTTAGAAGATGCAGGTTTCAGAGGCTTTGAAGACATTTTCCTAATGCCATGTGTCACATTGTCACTAAAAAGAGTTTGGAGACTATATATGTTAAAGAAAAAAGATCTACTTGGACAAAAAAAGTCTCTAATGAATGGATGTACAAGACAGTGATCAACCATTGTAGCAGTGAGGTTAGCCCAGATGAGCTTGGAGGCTGAAATACCTGACGAAGCCCCCTGGGTCTGAAGAGACTTTCAGCTCAGGGTGACAGAAAGATGTTCCCCCAATACACCTTGCAGTTGGCTTCCTAAATATGCATCAGGGAACAAAAGTATTGGGCTTTGGAGTTTTCCTCCCCTTTATCCTTTTGGAGTTAATAGCTAGAATGTTCCTTCTACCCACGGTTTGTTATTGGTTTTTAAAGTTCTGTAACCTCTTCTCTTGTACCCCTATCCCCCAGCTCCCCTGTCCATCCTGTATCCCCCGCGTCCAGGTTGGTTCTCCCCTCCAAACTCCTCCCATCCTTCGGTCCCTCTTAACCCCGTGTTTGCTTCCATTCTGAGCTCTGCACCTTGGGATTCAGCTCTGCTGCGGTCCCCTCCGATCCTTCCCGTCACCCATGAACCCCGCACTGCCCTGCTGCACCCTAATAAACCCTGGATTTCTGAGGCACAGTCTGCATCTCCTTATCGCCTTGTCTCCTGCTCTTCTCTGTCGGGGAAACAACCCGTGCCTGCATGCCATGGCGTCCCAGCACTGCCCGGCCCGAGCTGCACGGGGATTCGCGAGCAGTGACCCCTTTTCATGAGGTTTTGGGGGTCCTGCCACCTTCCCCAGAGCAGGAAACCTCAAGCCATTATACATAAAGTAGATCAGAGGACTGAAATAGCTTGTATCAGCATCAGACCCAAATCTGAACTCTGATCCCAGTCCTCTCCACAAACTATGTTTGGCTGGACAATATGAAAGAGATCCCTCTCCATATCTGTGGCATGAGCTTTATTAATAAAATTATGAAACCAAATCCATTTATGCCAATATTCCAAGGTCCTGGAAGAGAGATCATTCCAGAGGCCCTCTCATAGAAGAGGAATCAGAGAAATGCAACCAGTGAGCAAAGCCTCTGTCCTCTAACTGGCCTGTCAGTCACTCACAGTTCAAGAAATAATGTTAATCAGAGGAGAAAGTATGGCATCTCTTCTTTCATTTGTTTAATACATTTTAGTAACAGCCTCCAATGGCAGCCATATGTGCTCCTGAGGAATTAAAGGAGGAAAAAAAAATTTGTCTTCCAAAGGAAGCCACAGCTCAAGACTGTAGATTACTTTTTCCTACTTATACTTTTCCTTTAACAAAACAAAAAACCCCAAGCCAATCAGCCAAACAAATGCCTCCCTCCAAAAAGATAAAACAACAAAACCACCACCACCACCAAAACCACCAAGCAACCAAAAAGAAAAGAATTGCAGGACCACTGTGAAAGAAGCAGCAAACTTTCAGGACACTTTTACCTCAGTGTAGGGCATTTGGATGTTGGCTGGCATCCAATCCCTTTGTAAAAGTTTTATCATAGTACCATATAATATCATATCATATATGTTTTATTGATGCAGGAAATCTCTAATGCCTGTGGAAGTAACACATTTGCTCCATAGCACCCGGAATATTATGACATGGTATGTACGTAGAATTCATTGTTAAGAATGATACATATTTAGAAGATTCAAAACCGAATTATGTCCCATACGTATTTCCAGAATATTACCTCAATACCATGTTCTTTGAAGGATATGAATGTCTTTTGCACATGCTAGTAGCTGCTATAAATTGTCAGGCTATTAGCAATCCAGCCTCTCTCTTTGTCGTGTAATCTCGTAATACATAGGAGAGGTCAATATTTATGAGCAACTTTGGTGAAGCTGAAGATTAACAGTGAGATATATAATGCCATAACTTTTCTTTTTGATGAATCAAATGGAGTCTTTTAAATTTGCATTCAATTTGATCCTACCTTGTTCATTATTAAATTTCATAAACTTCCCCCCCCCCAAACTGATGCTTTTTATTAAATATTAAAACATCTATGAGAAATTTTTATTCACAATTAATAGAAGAATTATTTTTGTAACTCACAAGAAATTCTTTCTGGACATATACAGCATTAATCAGAAATATAGCTAAATTTTTAAATGTGTTAAAACTATACGTTAAACATAGCTTACAGTTCCGTTGGTTGTCTCGATATTAGCCATTTCTGTAAATACAGAATTCATTTCCTGTGTTATGCAAAAGAATGCATAACCCTGTTATGTGAAGTAAGGGAAAGAAATTTCACATTTGAGCTGTACAGGTTTCCACAGGGATACATCAGGAGCCTTTACATGGAGCTATGGAAAATCTCAGTCATATCAGAGAGAGGAGTGGTCAGCATGCAGAAGTTACCTGGAGCCAGCTACCACATGTGGTAGAGCTTCTTGCAGCAAAGTGATGTTTAACCATCTCACAGCAAACTGATGCACTGCCAAATCCACCACTAAACCAAGTCCCTCAGTGCCACATGTACAGATCTTTTAAATACCCTCATAGATGTTGATTTCATGACTTCCCTGAGAAGCCTGTTCCTTCTGGCCAAGAATTTTTTCTCAATATCCAGTCTAAACCTCCCCTCACATAATCTGAGGCCTTTCCTCTCACCTTGTAGGTTGTTACCTGCAAGAAGAGAACGAACCCCATCTCTTATAGTCTCCCCTCAAGCAGTTGAAGAGAGTGACAAGGTCCCATCTGAGCCTCATTTTCTCCAGGCTGAACACTCCCAGCTCCCTCAGCTGTTTCTAATCAGCCTAGTGCTAGAGACCCTTCTCCAGCTCCATTGCCATTCTCTGGATTCACTTTGGCACCTCAATTGTCTTTCTTGTCATGAGGGGCCCAAAACTGGTCACAGGACTTGAGGTGTGACCTCACCAGTGCTGAATATGGGGGTACAATCCATACCCTGGTTCTTCTGGCCATACTAAATCATTGTTTTCCAGCTGCATAATGACTTCTAACTCCTCTTCTTTGTTGCCCATGCTACATTGATGGGTATAAATGCACCCCAGTTGTGCTATCAATCCAATCACCCATTGTGACTGGGGAATGGGGAGAGTATTTCAGGATCTTTCTTTACAACATATGTAAAAAAGGCTTACTTATTTAAAAATACTTACTACAAGGTGCTATTCTGAACAGATAGATCAGAATCTATTTTCTTCTTACATTCTACTTACTGGCAGTCATGGCAGAGTAAATAAAGAGCCCTTCCATTAAGAGAGAATTTTAAGAAATACCTGTAAATTTGAACAAAAGTGTGTGAAATAATAGTTTAAGAAGTACTTGTCACTATCATAAACTGTAGAAACATGGAGAAAGCAAGCAAGCAGAGCAAGGGATGCCTAGCTGGGGTTAACCATGCTGGCAGTGATGCTTGGCAGGAGCATTTTGGACATTAGCAGGGCAGTGTCAGAGAACAGAATTAGTCCAAAACATTGTGCTACAGTTACTCTTAAGGGACTATTTGTGATCGCCTTATCTGACTTCTAGCTCAGCAAAAGCTCGAGGTTTTCATTAATTAATCATTGCTGATCACAGGAAATATGCAAGGAGAAATCAGAATTTCAATTTTAGAGACTGAGTTGATGTGAAGTCCTTAGTATCTCTGCTCACAAACTTTTTAAAGAACTTAATAAATAATTTTTCTTTCACTTGATTTACATTGAGATGATAGTACCTTACTGACCCTTGACTGATGGGCTGAAAAGCTTTTGTTTGCTACATTTATGCTTGTCACTAAAAAACCTACAGATTTGTTGAAAGAATTTGTGGAAACTTGAGCTGGATTTATTACTTCAAAACAAATTATACCTGTGCTAACTTGCAAAGTGTCACATTTATTTAATTATTCTTGTGTGTCTCAGCTTTATTCAGAACACTTCTCACTGACTTAGGATCCTACATTTCAAGTCAACAGCAACGAATTTCATACTTTCTAGTGTATTACTTTGAATATTGATATATAAATGAATGTTGTTTGCTTATTTTCAGATTACTAAGTAATCCAGATCCACCATTGTACCTTTCAATATTTAACTTTTCTCTGTAGCTCTGTGTATAGGGATAACCTTTATTATTATTATTATTATTATTTTATTATATTTATTATTATATTATTATTATATTATTATAATATTATTTATTATTATTATAATAATTATTATTATAATAATTTTATGTTTTCTTCTGAGGTACTGACAAAAATTAAGACACCCAATATCAAGAAACCATAAAGGACTCTGTTTTCATGGAAAAAACAAAACAAAACAAAACATAAGTTTTAACTAGATTGTCTTTCTGATTATTTTTTCTGAATTGAGTTTTAATTAGCTCAGTACTTAGGTGAGGGCTATTTTCTCACCTAGAAGTCCATACTAGAATATTTTTGTTATTTTTCCCTCCCTCTAAGACTATTTCAGTGTTTCATAACTTATCAATGATCCAGCTAAGCAGCTTTTGAAAAGTTCATTAGAATCTGCTGCTTAACATCTACACAAGGTCTTATTACACCACCCCTCATGGCATACATAATAAACCCCTAATTGTTCGGTGTACCTTTTTCTCAGAAAGTATCATTAAGGTATCATGCAAAGTTCTTTTGTTTTGTGTATACTTTCCAGAAAGAAGAAGAAATTCTGTAATTCCCAGATGCCTATTTAATCTTTGCAACTTTATTTCCCCTGCTGATTTACAGCAGCCTTACTACTTCAAAGAGAATCTTTCAAAATCTGCAGAGCAGCAAAATTATAGGAGCCTATGCATAAGACAGGGATAGCAAAAAGCCATTCTGGTTAATAAAGGTATTTGGTTGTCTGAAGGCAACAGAAGATTATGGTCTGGGAATCTGAGAGATATGCAGCAAGCATATATCATCAGTTAGAGCGTAAAACCAGTAATTACCGTATCTTCTGTTCCTTTATTTATTTTGGTCTTCTCTTCTTCAGCTGAAGAACTCTTCTTGATTGTCTAGTGACTGTTTTATCCTGGAAGGTATCCAAGAGAATCATAAAATCATAAAATGGCCTGGGTTGAAAGGGACCATAAAAATCATCTTCCAACTCCCCTGTCCCTCCTCTTCAGGGACACCTTACACATGACCAGGCTTCTCAGGGCTCCACCCAACCTGGCCTTGAACACTTCTGTGTTTGGGGTATCCATAACTTCTCTGGGCAACTGGTTTCTTTGTCTCACCACCCTTACATAGTATAACATTTTTCCAGTATCAAATATAAACCTCTTCTATGCCAGTTTGAAGCCATGCTCCCTTCTCCTGTCACTACATGACCTTGTAAAAAGTCATCTTTTTCAGGCTGAACAATCCCGATTCCCTCAGCCTTTCCTCCTAGCAGAGGTGCTCCATTCCTCTGATCAACTTGGTGTCCCTTCTCTGGACTCCCTCCAGCAGCTCCATGTCCTTCCTGTGCTGGGACCCTACAGATGGAGGCAGCTCTGCAGGTCGGGTCTCACCAGAGCAGGGCAGAGGGGCAGAATCACCTCCTTGCCCTGCTGCCCACAGGGCTTTGGATGCAGCCCAGGACACACCTGGCTTTCTGGGCTGGCAGTGCCCATGGCTGGCTCATGTCCAGCTCTCACCCACAGCACCCCCAAGCCCTTCTGGGCAGGGCTGCTCTCCATCTGTTCATCCCCAGCCTAAGGTGGTACTGGGGTCTGCCCTGATCCAGGTGCAGCACCAGCACTCGGCCTTGTTAAACCTTATGAGATTCGCATGGGCTACTTCTCCATCTTGTCCAAGTCCCTCTGGATGGCATCCAATCTATCAGGTTTGTCAACAGAACCACTCAGCTTGGTGTCATCTGAGAACTTGCTGAGCATGGACTCCATGCTTCATATGTGTCATTGATGAAGATATTAAATAACACTGGGCCCAGTACAGATCCCTGAGGGACACAAGTTGTCATGGGTTCCAGTTGGAACTCTGAGCCATTGACCAACACCCTTTGGATGTGGCACATCACCTCAAGAACTTCTAGGCTGTGTTTCAAGTCTTGGTTAATCAATATGGCCCTGACTTTAAAAGAAAAATAATTATGGCCATTTTTCCTTAGTATCTGCTCTTAAGACTAAACATTTTTGAGGAAAAGAAACATACTTCAAATAAGGCAAAGTTTGACTTGAATAGTTCAACATTTGCCTCACACAGAGCAGAAAATCCATCATGAATAAGATATACCTGAAAAACCAAGGAAAAGACTGTTTTGTCTTCCTTGAATGATGTGTAATTTTGGAATGGAGAGACTGTCTATCAATGTTGTCATGCTGACAGAATTTTCCTTATCACACTGGGCCTAAAACCGTGGCATCTATCACATGTTACATTACATCTACTGAATGTAAGATATGAACCACTTACACAAGCCGTTCATCTTACCTGCCTTACACAAGGATCATTGTTCTTTTTATTTTTTGTCCTTGTTTTCTTTGCTCAGTTTTAAAATACCTTAAAAATGCAGTATCTTCTGTTTATTTTGCCTACAGCAGTTTACAGTCTTTGTCTTTATTCCTTTTTCCCCCTTTACATATTACATATATTTTAGACTTCTAACTAATCACCTTTTAACTTAGAAAGAGATACTGCTTCTACCACTGTATGTGTTTTCTAATAGCAATTAGAAGCAAAACAAACAAAACAGGTACCACCTAACACGAATGAATATTGCAAGGTTTCTTTTTCCCACTCATTAATAGTCATGAATGCTTATACTTGCAGCATGAGAAGGCCCCAAAATGGATATGCCTATAAACTATTAAAAAACTTAGAAAGACAGAAACAAAAAGAAGCATAATTTGGGTGAACAAATTGCCTTGAATGCCAAACACACTCTACCAACAATTCTGTTGGCTTGTGGCATGTGTGGCAGGATGTCCTCCCCCTCCCCTCTCTCCTTCTGCTTCATGGCAGAACATAGATAACTCCAGTGGGGTCAGAAGCCCAGCAGGAGGTTACCTCTTGACACCTGAAGGTCTGAGACCTCTAACCTTGAATTCATATTTTGATATGGAGAGAGGATGTGGAGAGAGAAACAAAGAAATCAATACGTGACCAAAGTCATGCTTTTACAGCTATAAAACCTCAGAAAAATATCTGAGAGACAGAAGTTTTCCTACACACACCCTGAAGATGTGCAAGGAGCTTCTCCCTGGAGTCTGGATACAGGCTCTGTAGTTACTTTCCTGTGAATTGCGTGAAAGGATTCTGAAGTATACTTCACCACCAATTGGCTGGGTAAGAGACATTTGGTTCCTAAATTATATTATTCTTGCTAGCTGTTAGTACGAACAGGTACCTTTTCATGCTTTGCAGTTTTAGCTACTTGTAGTTTGCAATTATTTTAGTCCTGTGTAGTAAGTAGCTTGTCCTAGTCTTATGTCTGTCAATTTCTGTGTCTACTAAATTATAGTTTATGTCATATTAGACTTAATCGGCCATTATTTAGAAGAACTTGTGAATGAGACGAAGTCTTGGGCTGGCCACCCTAAGAAGAGTTACTGCCTGTTGCTAGAGGCCTGAGCAAACGACAGAAATTCATCTAGACTCCTGTCTCCCATTCGTTAACAGCATGAAAGACATTAATTTCATTTATCAGCACAACAGGCTGTAAGAAAATGCATGATGTTAATTGGTCTCTTGAATGACAATCAATGACCCATTAGTCTTAACCGTAGCAGACTGCTAGCAGTATTTTGATGAAAAAACAAGTAATATCACCAGGAATACAGCATGCCACACAGAGAAAGCTTTCACCCCTGTTAACTCCACTCAACACACACTGCTACTTGCACTTTTGTGCCTAGGGCATAAGACTAATATTGTAAATAGTCAGGAAATTCACACCATACAGCGCATTTTTTTCTTCTGCTCCCTTCTGTAAATGATCTTTACTCGCATGGCCCTAATTATAATCAGAATTTTGTCTAAACAACAATTATGATGGGAAATATGCTGTGCTGATGATACAGAGCAAGGGATTTCACAGACTTTTACAAGTAAAATTTGTGGTAGAGAAAATAAAAATGTTGGAAAAAATTACTCACTTCTTTGTTCTTACTAGATGTTTGTAAAGGGCTCTTCAGTGGCTTTATACCACCTTAACTGCACAGTGAGCTCACTCTCACTTCTGCAAAATACTAGAGACTATTTTACATTAATTGTTTGAAATTAATGGTGTCTAATGGTTTGTCTAATCTAGATACTGGTTGGCAGTGTTTATTACTGAAATTTTAGACTATTGGTCTAGATAAATTTATCCATGATGTCTTATAAATTAAGATCAAAGAATTGGAAAATGCACAAAAAATGGTCCAAACTGCTCAGTCCACACAACTTTGCCCTGCTAATTCTACAAGAATTAGAGGAACTAGAATTAACCAGGGTACTAGAATTAACGCTTCCTACTAAGATTGCAGCGAGACACTGGGAAATGCCCAGTGCTAGTTGATAGGGTGTTGCTGTTGAGCTGCTAGCAGAGAAGGAAAGCTCAGATTTTCAGCGTGTCATAGAAAAAGTACTTTATTGTTTGAATCCAATATATATATAGAGTTTTCAAAGGTCACCCAGATTGGTCAGCTAGAAACCTCCCCCTAGGCCTGATTGGCCAGGCCTGCATTGTCCAGATCTTGAGACACTGTTTTCAACAACATCCAAACTTTATCTTTGTTTATAAAACACAAAAAGAATTCTCATGGGAAAGACCTGTGCTAGCCACAATAGGGGGATGCAGTCCACTGCACTCAAAGAATCACCGAATCACGGAATGGATAAGGTTGGAAAGGACCACAGAGGCTTATCTGGTCCAACCTCCCTGCTCAAGCAGGGTTATCCTGGTGCCTATGGCAGAGAATTGCATCCAGATGGTTCTTCCATATTTTCAATGAGGAAGACTTGCAACCGCTCTGGACAACCTGTTCCAGTGGAAATGTAAAGTTCTTCCTCATATTCAGGTGGAACTTCCCATGCATCAGTTTCTGCCCATTGCCTCTTGTCCCATTACTTGCCACCACCAAGCAAAGCCTGGTCCATTCTCCAACACCTCCCTTCACATAGTGACAGACTTTGATATCGCTCCCCTCTCAGTTGTCTCTTCTCAAGACTGAACAGCCTCAGCTCCCTCAGCCTTTCCTCAGAAGAGAGATATTCCAATTCCCCATCTTTGTAGCACTCCACTAGACTCCAGAAGTGTAAGGTTTTTTCCGCCCCCAATGGGCTGAGTCCAGAGAAGTGGGGGACCACTGCCGGATGGGCAGTGCAGGACAGGTGGAGTTCCTGAGAAAGACGGAGCGCTTGAAAACCAGTTTGCGTCCAAACAAGAAATGCAGTCCATTTGGTCAGTGTTCCAGAGAGTTCATTGGGAAGTAAAGGGGAGGAATGATGGGACGGAGGGAGACTGGAAACAGCAACCAGATGGCCCTGAATCTCTCCGGGTGCTGGGTTTTAAGGGAGGAGGTAGGAGGGAGGAGAAACTCGAGGGAACCAATGAGGGCAATGGGATCAGGAAGTGGCATCAGTCTCATACAATCAGGTATAGGGGAAGGAGGGATAACTCTTTCAAGTAACAAATCAGGGAACAACAGGGGTACAGACAAAGACGAATGATCTAGAACATAACCATAAAAGCAACAGGGGAGGGGAGAAGAGCAGAACCAGTCAGTGGCAGTCTGGATGAATTCATGACTCTGGGAGCAAGGCAGCTTGGGAGAGTCACTTTTCACTCCCATGACTCTGTCCCTGGGTCACTATCCGCCCATGGGTCAGGGGTGCTCAAGTGCGCCAGGGCGACTGCAACACAGAAGCTCCATGTCTCTCTTGTATTGAGGAGCCCAGAACTGGACATAGAACTCCAAATATGCCTTGCTAGGTCTGAGTAGAGGGGCAGCACCACCTTACCTGACCTGCTGGCAAAGTTTTTCCTTGAACTGCCCACAAATTCTTATATTTTTTACCATATTTTGATAGAAAATCCCAGTATGCTTTTTAAGAAATTTGCAGCAACAATTTATGTTAGAGGAATTCTTCAGGCCTTTGACTGTTACTAGAAGCCATTTCTGTTTGTCAAACCAAAACTAGGCAATACTGTATTTGATTTTATAACTATTTGATAATAAACAATTTGTATTCCTTATGCCAAAGCTAATTGTGAATGTTTAACAATTTAGAAGGAACATTTTTATATCTAAATAATTTTTTCTTCCAAGTGCAGAATATTTTGAATTATTTATTTTAACCTTTTATTATTTTAACCTTTTCTTTAATTTATAGGCAGAAACATAATGACAAAATATTATTTAAATTAAGAGATGTATAATGACCAAGAAGACTTGATCTGACTTATTAATAAAATTTATTCAGAAATCAGCACATAAAAACTATGGAGTTTGTGCCCTGAAGATGAAGGCAGAACTTTCCTTTAATCAGATCTTCTAAATGTGAAAAATCATTTGCCTATAGTAATTAACACACACACACCCCTGGAAATAATAATGTCTGGTTTCTTCGGCTCTGCACTTTGCACTTATTTCCAGGAAATAATCCCTTGCAGTGCACAAATAAGCTTAAGTTGCAAAACACCTTGAGATGTATTCAAGAAAGTCAACTTAGATTTTAGCATCCGTGCCAGTTTTTGTCAAATGCATTTTAGTGACAGGGGGAAATGCAGAGACATATTGATGGATTCTAATTAATTGCCTAGTTTGTTATGTATTAAGGCTCATCAGAGGTGCAAGCTCTGTTGCTATCACATATTCCTCCTGATGGCAATGATCCAAATATCATCATCTTCACAAATTATGCACGTGCTTATGTGAACCCACATTAATGTGTGTCTGTGTAATATTTATTTGCAGTGCTGGCTGCTTGCTCATTCTGCACCTGCTCCACTGCAAGAAAGGAGAGAGAAGATGATGAGCAGAAGTGGGACAATTTTTGGATCAAGGAAAAGACAATGTAATAGGAGAAGGAAAGGGGAAAACAACAAGGAATGCAAAGGAAATCCCTCATCACCTTCCAAAAGCAAATCAGTGCCCAGTGAGTTTCTCAGCAATGGTCACCTTTGGAAGACAAAAACTTCTTCCTGTCCCAGGTTTTAATGCTGAGTGTGACTTTATGTGGCACAGAATTCACCCTAGGTCAGCTGTTCTAGCCGTGTCCCTTCCCGTCTCCTTGCCCAACCCAGTGCACTTGCTAGAGACATGAGAGCAATCTAGAAAAAGTCTTTATGTAGAGAAAACCTTGATGCTGTGCAAGTATTGCTCAGGAATAGTCAAAGTAGCAGTGTGTTATCAATTTTGGATTAGTCACAAACCTATAGCACAAAACCATGTGCTCTGCTGTGAAGAATGCTTACTCCATCTCAGCCAGAGTCAGTACTATTACATCAGCAGCCTCTTCTGGCCCACTAGTCTTAAAGCACAGTATGAAGTGAGGAATTTACATGGGTAGAGGATATTTAGAATGTGGGCTAATTAGAAACAAAGATAAAAGTGCCTTTTAAGTAGCCAGGTAGTCTTTTGTAGGCAGGTTTGTAAAACCCTAAGAGAAAATACTATCCTTATTGATTGGGAGTGCGTTTGATTAAAAATCAAACGTATTTACAGACCATAAACCTACTTTTCTTCAGCCAGAGGCATTTAATTTGTATCCAACCCCAAATGCTAAAGCTAAATTTTAGCTTTAGCTAAAGCTAAATTTTACCAAGTTTTTTGTATTGGAATAGTCTCCTTTCCATGATTTTTCTTCCACAGACAAATAGGAAACCTGCAGGATTACAGTTGTCACTCTTTCTGCTCCAGCTGTAGGATATGCCTCAAAATGGGAAACTATATTTTCCCTTGAGTAGCTTCAGCAGTAATTAAGGAATATGGCAAAATTCAGTCAAGTCTGAAATGCCTGAATAAATGTTTCTGTGATGAATATTCTGAATAACAGAGGGCAGACAGCTTGCTGAGTATTCACATATTTTATAAAGATATGGAAAAATGAAAAATATCACAGGGGCAGCACTCATTATTAATCATAATGAGCATAGCCCTGGGAATCTAAATTTCTAGCTCCTACCCACAAATTTGGATGTGCTATTGCACTACTGGCTAAAACCAGACTGCTCTTCTATCAGTAGGTTAATTGAGAGACACAGCACATACTGTGAATAGGATTCTATCAAGCATTATGATCAATCAGTTTGCTGGTAAGAAAGATTTAATTGTAGGTTAGAGTAAGAAATGCGAGAACATTAGAGAAAAATTTAAAATATATAATAGTATCTCTTGTTTATTGTTTAACAGACATTTGCAAAACCACGCATGCTTCCAGAACGTACAGATACTTTTCTGAGTGTTACCTAGAGAAAATATAATTTTGCCCTTCACATAGGGTTGTTAGAACTTCACAGAGACGATTCATGTGACAAATATTGACAAAGCAAAGGACCACTATAAAAGTGGTTCATTACAGTATTACATCAAGTAGTACCAAGAAAAACACATCATCAAACAGTGTAATGAACACACATATCTATATTTAACATGTATTTACTGCCATGTCATAATTGACAGTTAACTAGGGAACTGTTTAGGCTCTGATGACAACAGAACTATTGAGTATTACTACTTCATTGTTTCATAGACTTCTCTGAAGCTGCAGCAGAGACCAAGTATTGGTATTAACCCACTTAACGCTCCTAAAAATATTAGCAATTTACTCAGTTATGCAAGTACCTTGGGATGCTCAGTGAAACCTGCCCACGGATGTAGTGATTCTGTGCTCAAAAAGGTAGGTCTGATCTCTGAAACATCTGTGTTTCAGTTCACTAGCAATGACCAGGAGAAAATTGTGGGAGTATTGTTAACACAGCTTCACTCTGACATTGCAACACTGCCATGATGACTTCATAAATATGATAGGTATGCTGGTAAAAGCTTATATGATTTACAATTGACAAAAAAAAGTAAAAAAACCTATATGTGTATATTGTACTTCAAAAATCTAAAAATATTATTTTCCATTCAAGGGTTTCATTTTTAAAAGCGACAGAATGCTACATATTTCTAAAAATACATACTTTGCAACTCTGTACAGTTACTATGCAGCTGTTCATATCCAGATTCATATCCAGTGGTGGATATAGACACATTAAAAAAAAAAACAACATTAGAACTAGAATCAACATATGAGCAGATTTATAATTTCAATTCTACTGGTGAAATTATTCTCATATTTTATCTAAAACTGTGTTATAATTTCAGATATCTTAGATTATTTTTCTCTCATGATACTTACCATATATGAAACATACAAAGTACAATGCCAGCTGTGAATTCAGTAGAAAACACAGTCTTTACATTTTATGATTTTAAAGATAAAACATTTTATTATCTCATATGAGTTTGTCCTCAGAAAAAGAAATCTATTGGTTCTGAGTAAAAATTTGTTTTCCTTTGTCATGGAAAATAAAATTATAGGGAAAAATCTCATATTAATAAAGAGGTAGGATTAAGATTATCTGACCATATTTCTTGGTTGGGTTTTTTTAATCCTACGCAGTTTCAATTTTGAGAATATCTGTGAAAGTAGAGGGAACAAAATTTATGATTTCTGGTCTTCTCACCAACAGAATAAAATAAAATAAAATAAAATAAAATAAAATAAAATAAAATAAAATAAAATAAAATAAAATAAAAATAAATAAAATATAAAATGAAATAAAATAAAAAATAGAAAATAGAAAATAATAGAAAATAGAAAATAGAAAATAGAAAATAAATAGAAAATAGAATACAATCAAAGTAATACTGTTCTTATTACCAAAATGACTTTCCAAATATGAATGCTGAACATATATACCCATCCTGACAGGGATAGAAGACGTGTCATGCAGTATGTAATGGTGTTTTAGAGAAGCAAAATCCAAATATTTTCTAGGCTATAGCTCTGGCACACAGTGGTGTACTGCTGCCTGGGAAGACTTTGAAAAATGTTTCTCTCAAAATGAATTAGTTATTTTTGAGATTTTTCACAAAATATTTTGGCAAATCCAAGAAAAAATGTGAAAATTAGCATATTTCCTCCACATTAAAAACCTTGATCTTACCAGCTGAGAGGAAATAATGCCTCAGGTTTTGAAAAACACAGCTGAGAGAATGCCTAGAACATGTCTAAAATTGCACCATAAGATCCTAGCGTATGCATATACTGATTACAGAACTGTTGACTGTTGCACCTAATTTTTTTTGTGGTTCAAATCATACTGGATGTGATGCTGGACAGTCACAAATCAGGCAATTCTTTCATCACCTGCAAGTCCAGAACATAAGAAACCACCATGATGAAATTTGGAGCAAGGTATCTAAGTGTCTCCTGTTCATACCACTTAATGTGTTGGAAAATGATATATTTTCAGAAACTATAACAAGTCCATGCTGGAAACATTATCCTTGTTTCTGTTAAAATATAGATATTGCTATGGAAGATTTAACTGTCAGTAGCAGTAAAGCAATATATTAAGAATGGGCCATCTTTGTAAGTTATGAATAAAGAAATAGCATTTACATATCTAAAGAGAGGTTGTATACTTGAACATATTTATATGTTGCGGTGGCTTTACGCTGGCTAGGGCCAGAGGGCCAGACGCAGAGGGCTGCATACCAGGAGGGAGGCAGCTGGGTATGAGTTGATGGCCCCGCCCTCCTGGTCAGGGTGACAGCATGGTGACAGATCATGGGCCCCTGCAGCTTGGAAATTAGTTATGTATTTTATAGACTGTTGATTGGCCTAGCACTCTCCCCCTCCCCAGTTCCATATATGATTATGTTCTGGAAAGTTCTCCCCCAGTTGTTTCCCCATTGGTCCCCCAAGTTTGTACCCTCCCCTGTTCTTTATTTATTGGTTGTTCCCCCTGTACATCTCCCTTTCTCCACTCACCTGCCTCTCCCTGGTTGGCCCTTTGAGGCTAACCACTCCCCTTTCCCCGTCCCTCTTAACCCGTTGTCTCAGGGGTTTCAGGGCTCTTCGCTCCTGGTATCTCTCCCCCTCGCTGCTCCTTGCTCCTAACCCTCTACCCTTTATTAACCACCTTGCAGATACCCTGAATGAAGTGCCTACATCTCCTTTCTTCACGTTGCTTTGCTGCTGGTCCCTGTCCCCCGAGCCCTACCGCATGCTGCAGTGTGCCACTGCCTGCGTTCTGGCATCGCCCAGGCGAGTTCCATCTCAGGTAGCATCCCTCC
>NC_139511.1:10648045-10826403 GCF_008360975.1 Lichenostomus cassidix | reverse complement strand
CGTGGAAAAAAAAAAAAAAAAAAAAAAAAAAGGCAAAAAAAAGCAGCAGTAATTGATTGTACACTGTTTTTATACTTTCTAGTAAAGTATAATTTGTATACTTTGTATACTTTACTATTGACTCAATATTTTCTTCTGAGTAATCACATTTTGAATTTTGATTTTCATTCCTAGATGGGACAAGAGCAAGTATGTTTGAAATGGCTTCCAGGATGTTTTTCTTCCTTCCAAGTATTTTCATTTAGAAATATAGAAATTAATTTCTATTTAAATATTTTATTTTTAAATGTAAAAACTCTTACCATTTATTTTTTATTGAAATATATCCTCTCCTATTTCAGTTTTTCAAGTATTTTTCCTAACCACAATAACTGCAGCTTGCTGTAATGAAAACAATGTTTTTCAGATGGCGCTGGAAAATAGATGTTCTCAACAATGTAAAATTAAGTATTTACTGTTACAAATGATACATATAGGTATGATATTATACATTGCTACTACTAATCTAATATAATCTAATCAAACATGCAAATTAACCTTCCATGAAATAAAATTTTTAAAACCTGGATTTGTCTTACAGTATTAAGAAATTACTTCAGGTCTTTTTTTCTTCAGGAGTATTTTCATTAACAGGAGATTTTTCTCCTAACAGATGTGTCGCTGTTGAGCAGCTAGCAGAGTAAAGAAGTCAGTTCTCAGTGGCAAGAAGGAATGACCTTTATTGTTTTGATTTCATCACATATATAGTTCTCAAAAGTCACCCAGATTGGTCAGTCAGAAGCCTTCCCCCAGGCCTGACTGGCCAGGCCTGCACTGTCCAAGTTCTGGGACACTGTTCCAATGACATCCAAACTTTATCTTTATTTATAAAACACAAGAAAATTTCTCATGGGAAAAACCTGTGCTAGCCACACAGATGAAGTCTTTAGGTGAAAGCAGCATTTTTTCTGGCTCTGTGAGTATGTTTTTGTTAATAAGTATCTGGCTTGGTTGCCATAAATTTCCCTTGAGAAGATCATCTTGAATAAGATTTGTCAAATTCTATATATTGCTAAAATCTTTCCCCTTCACTCAGATAAAATTAGCATGCCATCTTGTGAGTGGTTGTGGTGCTGGCTGAGGGAATGGTCATGTGCTCATGAGTCAGCAAAGGCTAGGTTAAAGTCAGATTTCTGTCCCAGAGTGCTGCAATATTTCAGCTTTTGCTTATGCATATGTCATCATTGCTGTGTGTGAAAGGTGGATTAACTCTGAAAAATTCAAATAATTTTCCAGTAAAATAACTTTCAGCTTCTGGTGATTCACGTTCCAGGGGCTGGGAGAAAGAAGATAAAAAACTAACCCCAGAGCCTTTATCCTTCCAAAACCTGCTACGAAAAGGAAATACGCACTGCCCAAAAACATTTTCGTGTCCTCAAACTCTTTCCAGCTAAATAACTCAGCCCTTTGAAGAAAATGCCCTGGTGACCTTCTGTGGTTTTCCCGCTGCAGAATTTTGTGCATATTTTCTGCTGAACAGGGCAGAAAAATAGCTCAATTTGGTGGGCAGAAAAACATCTGAATAAACCATGCTTCAAGTACATGACCCAGTTTCTTGTCAGTGCAATATCATACTCTGTTAAAGGGAGCATTCTGGTTTCAACACAGTTATCTTTTTTCTGGTAGTGTGAAGAAAACCTTGAAAGCAGATGTATCTAGCAATAATTATAAAGTCTTCTTTGCAAACAAACGAGCCACAGTGGGATACTGACAATACCATGATTGCACAGCTATGCTGACCACCAAGACAGCAGTGAAGTAAATCACCCCAGTTTCACCTTCTTTTGAAGGAATTGCAACAAAAGCTACAAGGAAACTAAACTCCCAAGGAGGAACTTTAAATAAAGCTTTAAATCTAAACACCTTCAGTCTTTGGAGAAATCTGCATTTGGATTGACTATTATTTCTTTCGTGGCAAACTCAAAATTCTGTTCTGTTTCATAGCAACATATATACTACTGGTGGGGTTTTACAGTGGGATTTTTTTTCTTTTTTTCTAGTTGTTTAGTTTGGATTTTTTTTTTTAATCTTTTTTTGGTTCTGTTTTGTTTCTTAAGTTGTATTATCTAAGATGTGTCTAATTCCCAGGGGCTTTCTTTTCGTGGTTCTTCAAAAGTATTTCCAACCTACTTTCCTGAGTTTCTATTTAAAGCATTGTAAGTATTAAGACAATAACATTCTGTTGACGTTACTGAAATAACCCGAAGACTGGAAAAACTAGTGTTGTACTTCATGTTCTTTCAAACAAGGAGTGTATTTCTTTCTCAGTTCAGTGGGAAGGCCAAAAACGACTTGCTTTTCCCTGGATGGAGGCAGGATTTTTGCTGTGATCATATTTTTCTCACTGTTTTCCAACACTTTTTCATATCAAGGTAAAAAGCTGTCAGTAGTTATTTAAACTCTGACAACTGGCTTTGTATTAGAGAAAATGAGGAATTATTGCACAGTTCTTACGGCTCATAAAATGTGGCATTTTAATATGTATCTGTCCCTCAAGTGATGATGACAACAAGCCTGTGGGGGTAAAAATAGCTAAGCAGTTTTTGACATTTATTGCTGCAACTGGAGATAGGATGCATGAATAACAAATTGTGACATGGTGGTGCAAGACCAATGTGTCCTTGGACATTTTTTTTAAACAAAACTCAGCAGTGATGCTCTTTAAATTCACAAATTCACGTGTTTTCTGTTTTGTGCTATGGGCATTATTGAATATGTTTCAGTTAATTTTGTTTTTAAACAACCAGGCACTTTTGTTTATGCTTTTAGTGTTATCAAGATGATATAAGATTTATTACAGGATAACTGCTCTATATATGAAAGAACTGGGAACTTTGATACTGAAAAATTACTAAACATGAGATATGCTTAAAATATGTTTTACAAACAACAGATGAAATAATGAGAAAACTGTTTTATTTGTTTGCATCCAGATTAATTTCTAACCCATTTTAAAACCACAAATTCTTACTTTTTGTTTCCGGTCCTAGTTAATTGTGCTCTAGCCTAGGGCTCTAGGTCTTATTTTGTGGCTTAAAGTCACAAATGTAATCAACAGGATGTAAACTGCTGTTGCAGATATGAGACTTGAAAGTGCTAAGCCCCACACGCATGTTCTTAATTTGCAACCATGTTGCAGTTTAGAGGATGTTACAGCAGACTTTACCCTAGAGTGTCTCTACCCAGCCCGGTTCAGCGCCTCAGAGCTCCAAACCCTCTGTCCCAGGGCTGGACACTGCGCTCTCACCGGCCAGGGAGCTATAAGGCTAGCTCTGGTTCGTCTGCTTCCACACCTGGTGGTGATAAAGGAGGCGAGGAGGGTCTGTGCAGTGTGTCCATGGAAGATGTTTATTCGCATGCTGCAGCAGAGGCCAATGACCTCCCCGAGGCAGAGATGCCTCGAGGGCGAAGGCCTCACATGCACAGCCACATGTGGAGCATAGTCTACATGTGCACAGACATGTGTGCATAGACAGCAAGATAGCGCAGCGTCAGGGGTTTTATAGGGAAACAGAGAGGGGCAGGGACAGCACACAGGCCCAGTGACCTCTGGGCACAGGGGAGGTACAGGGGCACAGTTAGGAGTACAGGAACCAATAGGGGAAACCCGAGGGAGTGGCCAGGACCAGGTGGGGTGGGGAAGGCAGGACAATAGGTGACAAGTACAGTCGTTAAGAAAGGGGTGTGGGGAACTTGCAGCTATTATCACAATACAATCATATGTTTATTTTTAAACAGAGAGAGGAATCAGACCATCTATTTGACTGGTGGGATTGGATTTGGAGTATTCTGCAGATTTCATATCTCAGCCCTCAGACTGCACGCATTATGTTATAAAAACTAATGGAAAAGTTTTGTTGTTTTTATTTTTTTTTTTTGTAAAATGTGGCCATTCCAGTGTGCTTTATGCTGTAGTACAGTTACCCAGGAAGGGCATGGATGTGGCAGTTCTGCTAGTGGCTTTACCCTACCTTGTCAAGAAAGGCACATTGTTTATTTATTTGGCCTTAAAACTTTCCATTATAAAAATCTCAAATAAGTAAACATAGACTGCATAGTACTGAAATAATACATGTTGTAAGGTTACTTGTTTAATAAATATCATACCTGTTAAAAGAATTAGGAATTACTTCCACATTCCACCACACATGCCATCCAGTAACTTTAATTCATGTCATAGCTGCCATGTTTGCCCTTGGATGAATATAAGTTCTTTTTTACTATTGAAAAACTGCAATTTCTCTATCAAATCACCTCATCCAATGCCTTAGCCTTTTCCTCCCTAAGAGATCCAGGGATTTCTTTACTTTCTTCCACTTACCCAAAACTTTATAATTTCTCTCTGCACTTGGAGCATGGTAATAACATTTCCTCTGGTTTGAAATGTATTTGGATTAGGTGTTCAGGATGGTGAAGGGTAAAGCGAGCAACCTGGGTACACTTTTGCTACTCTCTTTCCTACCTTAAAGAGACATTCTTGGGAATGGCCATTCACTAGAGACAAGAGATGTATGCACTAGTGTTTCATTATAATAAATACCATCTGGTTGTGTTGTGGAAACACTCCCACTTCAGTTATTTTTTCTTTAAAGATGTGGATTACTTGATGACCACAACTAACACTTATCCTGTAGTCATTTAAAAGCCAAGTGAGCTATAACCCATGCTAGAAATATTACCCAAAAAGTGGTGGAAAATTGCTGTAAAATCAGCTGTGGTAACTAGGCCTGAGAATCTGCAAATTTCCCTGGAGAAAATTTTCATGTTATTGATACATGTTGAGAAAAATCTCAGTATATTTTTCAGAATGTTTTGCATTCTTCTACCAACAAAATGAGATAAAGTGGTATTAGAAGGACCGGATGGGCAGCCCACCTCCTTGGGGTCCACAGCTACTTCCCAGGAAAATGGCAGCAGCCATAGCTATTCTGATTTCTTGTTAGACAGACAGAAAGGAACAAGCCTTGACTCAGAGAAATGTAGCAAGCTTGCCTTGGGCTCCTCCTCACAGTCCCTGGGTTAAAAACTACATCATTCTAAAGCTTGATAGATCTGGCGTTTTTAAAATTTTTTTTAAATTTTAAATTTAAAAAAGAATATACATTTTTAGTATTTTTAAAAAATTTATGATCATTTGAGAAGACCTAAGTATACTACACCTTAGAATTTTTGAGTCATAGAATCATTAAGGCCCCCCTGAGCCTTTTTTTCTCCAGACTAAACACCTGCAGCTTCCTCAGCTGCTCCTTGCAGGATTTGTTCTCCAGACCCTTCTCAAGTTACATTCCCCTTTCCTGGACTTGCTACTGTTTCTAATGGAAAAAACCATTTGTTTTGTTTAATTTTGTTTGCATTTAAAAAAAAATATACTGTTTTTTGTTTGCTTTTCTATTTCCTAGCTCTGAACTGTCACTCTGCATTGTTGCAGTTCAACTGTTCCTCAGGAAAAATTATTCAAGTCAACAGTATTTGTACTTGACCCATAAATGTTATTTTCTTTATTGTGAAAAAGAGTAAGAAAAGGAAGTAATTCATAGCTACTTCATTATTTATTCTCGGAGTTGTAGCAGAAATGTGAATTCAATTTCTGAACAAAAAAGTTTTAAAATACCATATAATGTAGAATATGGCTGTGATGACTGCTTGTTTTCAAATACAGTTGTGCATTTTACCTCAGAGCACAGATTTATACAAAGCAAACACAGTAACATATTTGGGTAAGGAGCCTGTTTTCAGAAAATTGCTTACACTATTTAACTAACCATTCTTATTTTTGAAATGAATCATTCAAGTGACTGTAGCAAGTAATTTGAACAGTTTAGCAGTATTCTCTGAAGTAGTATTGCTTCAAGCATGCAAAGCTAGTGAGTCTATCTCCTAAAAAATACTTTTGTGGTGGCTGGGGGAGAACCACTTGCTTTTTTCTGCATTGCAATTGTTATTTTCCAGGCTAATAGTAGAATCAAGTAGCTGAGTTTCTGGTGTGTTCAAACAATCTTAAGGTCTAAAGATCAAGATACGAAAAGCAAGTATCACAGCCTTTGTAATTAAGATCTGATGAACTGGCTTTCTTTTCTTGTTGTTGTTTGTATTGGGTGCAACTTCAAATAAACGTCTGTAATTTTGCTTGAATTAGTGTTTTGAGAGCTTGTAAACTGAATATCCAGATTTATTCATAGCAGAATTTATTTAAATGCTAGGAAATTATGTGAAATACTGTATATATGACCAGCTGTAATAACCGCAGATATCTAATCCTGACATCCCTGATGAAGTTTTATGCTGCTGTCTCTTACTGCTGACTTTGGAGGAAACAGCATAATTTGATTCTTGAATTGATTTCTCTTCACAAATGTGCTGTGATATGATGGCAGGTGACCAAATAAAAATCAGCATAAAATTGAAACTTATTTTAAAATACGATGTAGAAGTACAATAGCACATCCAAATTGTACAGATTTATTCCATGCAATATTATGTAGCAGCTAACCCTTCAGTAACCCCAGCTTGTCTCAACCTTAAACACCACAACACCTGGAAACTTAAAGGCAAACCCACATATGAACCATCTGGATGAAACAGCAGAAGACTTTGCAAACAGTGCACATGCAAAAAATCCCCCAAACCCCAAAAAATCCAACAAACCCACAAAAAACCCTCAGCAGGGAGTACAAAATGTATGTGGAATATGTCAGGTCACAGCTGTAACGTAGACTCTATGTATGGTCTGAGTTGAAGTAGAAACAAAAAATAGAGTGACAAGGAAGGCAACATTGCTCTGCATTTATTTACTAATGCTTACAAAAGTTGTGAATGTATAGCAATGCTAAAGATCAGCTGCTGCTAGAGCATTTTTTGAGGTGACTCATAAGATATAGTATGGAATTTTAAATGCAAAACAGAAACAGAGCAAAAACTGAGCTTTCTTCTCACATCCTTGTCTCCTCCAGTGGTCTGTTCATGAAATCTTGGATTGCCTGGTGGAGGGGTAACCATTTATTAATTGAAGCTTTCAAAGCTGTAATCCACCTAGAAGAAATGAAAGACCAACAATTGTCCCTGATCAAGGGTTATGCATGCATTTCTCTGTTCTTTGAAACATGCCTTTAATAAGTGGGGCTTGTTCAACTCTGTTACTATGTACTGATAATCAGTGGATCTGAGAGATGCAGAAGGTAGAGGAATTGGCTACAAAATATATCTTAACACCAATTTTCCAACATACTGCAAAGCTTTGTCTTTTGTTCATTAAATTAAAACCCAGGTAATGTATTTAGTAGGCTTTAGGTAAAAACTTCCACTGACAGATGTGGAATTTGACTGGATTATGGTGAGGGAATTTACCTTCAGAATGTGATTTCATTTGCCAGTTTTCTTAAATTAATTAGATTCTAATGGTCATTGACAGAAGTAAATAATTCTTGGGAATGAGAAGGATATGATACTCCATTCTCTCTAAAGAAAGAGGTGCTTTTGTATTCAGTATAACACGCCCCCCCCGGCCCCATAATTGTGAAAGGCACTTTATCCAGGTTTATTTTCAAATCTCTGCAAGCCAGCTATGCTGTTCCAGCATTGACAAGAACAGAACTGATGACTCACATGACCACTGTGAGTGCCAGTATATATTTTACTGCAGTTTGACTAAAGTTGCTGCTAAAGGGAAATCTAGGGGGAAATACGAAATCAGACTGGAAAGTTGTCACTAGATCTTCCCAAGATACAGAATTTCTGCTCTCCTAAAGTCTGGCAAACAAAACCAGATAGAAAAGACAAACAAAAAAGGTTGGTTTACCTTTTGTTTTCATTTATATTCTCTGCACATAAGTAAAAAGTTTTAAATTCTTCAGATGGAGGTTTGAGTTCAATTACAGATCTCTTGGAGCCCAGAGACTGTTCACTCACAATATAGCCCTGCAGGTAAAGGCCACCTGGATAGAATAAAATAGCATGCATCATGTATATTGTAGATACCATTTATAGAATTACTGCCAATTACAACCATACCAACAAATCTGGCAAATTGGGTTTTCAGATGCCTTCTGTTTGGTGTATTGATAGAGTTTTACAGAATTTACATTGAAAAATAGGAAAGTTCAGTTCCTTTTTATTTTACGAAAATTTATTTCAAAACAGTGCAAAAGAGGCTTCCTGTCTATCAAAAGATGAGCAATAGAGATTTATTTAGCTTTTCATTAAATAAGCCATGTCAAAAATGTTTTCTTTGCTTTTGACTGCCGTTAATGAGGCTGCCTCAAGCTACTGTAAGGTTCTTTGGAAGGGGAACTCTTGTTGCTGATATTTTCTTTTTCTTTCCTTTGAAAACTAAAGAGATATGAAGTTCAACATGAAAAAATTCCTAAAATCAGGTTTGATTGCTCCTGCTGCCATTAGTAACTGAAATGTCATTGCAGACCATACTAGCCAGCTGTGATGGAAAGGCATTAGACAGAATTTGACCTTCAGGACATTTTCATTTTAGATTTTTTTTTTTGTTTGTTTGTTTTGTTATTTTTATTTTTTTTCCTCCAGACTGAAGGTGTAAATTCACTTTACACATATACAGTGAACAGTCAGAAAGATCTGCAGAACAGGGTCTGTGTTTTTGAGAGGTCTCACATTTAGGCATAACAGCATAAAACTAATGTTCTAGCACTGAGAATGATATGAGAGAATATGTGGTGAAAATGGGAAAAAAAAATGCAGTAATGAGAAAAAACCACTACCGTAGAGAAGAATTGTCATGTAGTAGGATATTTAAACGCCAAAAGAAAATATTTGGCAGTAGGAGTATAGACTTCAGTGTCATAAACACATAGTACTTAATTTCTGCCCCTCTGCTGATTCATTGCTTTTCTCTGGACAAGCTTTAGATCTGGTTTCTTGTAGAGAGGAAGTCCCTGGTCATTTCATAAGTATGGCCTCTGGCAGATGAAGAATGCTAGGCAAATTAGATAAAGTGGAGCATCTTTTACTTGATCATAATAGCATAAGACCTAAGAAAAGTTTTTCTCTTTCAATCTGAGGACTGGCTAGCAAGCAAAATTCCAACAGTATTTTCTTTCTGGTTCTGACTGCTTGCTTCCTTAGCATAGGGAGAAAGCATTTGCAGGCCCTCACTCATCCCTCTTCTGTGTTTGAAGCGAGCTCTGCTTGCAATTGAGCCCAGTACCCTCATGTACTGCTGCTTTAAGCGTGGGCAGCCACCCTCTCCTGCTGTGGGGAGGGCTCCTAGATGGCAGCTTTAGCTGCAAATGACTGTGGCCACATGCTGGACCACCAGGCTCTCCTGCAGTAGGAAAGTTCTGCAAATTGAGGGGTGTGCTAGCTTTAACAAGGCCATGTGAAAACCTGGTCATTTCAGGGAAACCAGTCTGAGTTCATGATGTATGAGGATGCTTCCTAACATGAAGGATTTGACAGCTCTGAGGAGACTGCCATCGGTGAGACTGCCTCAAGCCACCATAAAGTGCTTTAGAAGGACGGATGTTGTTTCTGATACCTGCTTTTGAGATAATGTGCACATAAAGGTTTCATTTCAGAAAGAAATTGGGGTGTGGGAGGAAAAGGAAAGAAGACTAGGGTCAGGAATGAAGTGGCTAGTGAATAAATAGAGACAGAGTCTGGTCTTTCTTTATTCACCTTCATGGAACAGCATGAATTTCCTGATAAGAAGCTCTCATTAATGTTAAGAGTACTACTTGGAAACTGCAGTGAAACATTCCTACTTCAATGATCAATTAAAATTTAGCAGCCACCCCTACCTTGGGCAGGTGTAGACCGGAGAGTGGCATAAAAGTACAAACAGCCATCCTTAAGAATGCAGTAGTGCTGAATCCAGACATCTTTGCTCCTGTCCAGCTGGTGGAGAAGCCCCAGGCACTCAGGGTTCTTGATAGCCAATGGTGGGAGTGTAGTGTTATGCAGTGTGACATCTACCCACACATGGTTCTGTAAAATAAGCATGTAATGAAATGTTCTGGTAAAAAATTAAGGAGGATCTGCTGGTATGAAAAGACACAAGCTCTAGTCTTCTGCCAAGAAATTATCTTTTGTTGTGAAAATCTTTTGAAGAGCTGTTCTGGCTTTGGCTGGAATAGGGTTAATTTTCTTCACAGTAGCTAGTATGGCGCTGTGTTTGGGTTTTGTGCTGAAAACAGTGTTGACAACACAGGGATGTTTTAGCTATTGCTGAGTAGGGCTTGCACAGATCCAGGGCCTTCCTGCCCTTCACCCTGCCAGGGAGGAGGCTGGTGGTGCACAAGGAGCTGGGAGGGAATTCAGCCAGGACAGGTGGCCCTAACTGACCACAGTGATATCTCAGTATCTCATACTACATACTCAGCATATGAAGTTTTGGGAAGTAGGAAGTAGGGAAAGTTTGGAGTGATGGTGTTTCTCTTCCCAAGTAGCCATTATATGTGATGAGGCCCTGCTCTGCTGGGTATGGCTAAACACCTGCCCAACCATGGAAAGGAGTGAATGAATCCCTTGTTTTGCTCTTCCTCTGTGTGTGGCTTTTGCTTTACCTATTAAAAGGTCTTTATCTCAACCCATAAATTCTCTTACTTTCAGTGTTCTGATTCTCTCCCCCCTCACACTGGAAGCCAGTGAGTGGGCAGCTGTGCGGGGCTGAGCTGCTGCTGGGGTTAAGTCACAACAAAATTCAGTGCTGAAAATGAAATTTCACAAACCTCTATGTGATGGCAAACAATGTCTGATGTCTACTCTTTTCTTACAATAATGATTTGTCTTTTCTGCATCTATTTTATTTTTCAGTACATGTTTTGCTGGTACAAACAGAATTACTTCACAGCTGTATGACGAAGTTTTTTTAAAAAATTGTCTAGTTGATTGATTGACTTCAGTAGTCCGTACTATATATAATCTGGCAAGACAAAATTCACTATTTACTCTCTGGGTTTCAGAGAAAATGTCGTGGTGTCTGACACCAGGATACTGCATTCAGACTTGGACAGAAGTCTGGATAGATCCACACACAAAATATTTGCAGATTCCTTCCCTTCCCTGTATAGAAAGCAGAGTATTTCCCATTGACAGAATTACTTTGTTGTCACTGACATGTGAAGAAAAAGCTCAATCCATGAAATATTGCCATTGTATGGGATATTTGTATGGTAAAGTAATCTAAAAAGAAAATTAGGAAAAAATAATCTCTTGTTTTATAAGACCAAGTAATCTAATGTGAGATTAAAGCATTTCTTCTTTAAATCTGAACAGTGTTAGAATCTAAGCCTCTTCTAGTGTGTTTTGCCATCTGCAATACACATTTAGAATTCCCCATCTACCAGTACGATTGTCTTTTTAAATCCATGGGAGCAATGTGTGCTATACCAATATCTTCTGTTTCCACAGGGGCTTTCTTTTGCATTTATTTACAATATTTCTTTAGTATCCTTGACAAAGCAATGACAGAAAAAAGACCTGGCACAATATAGTTATTGCAGCAAAATGCAGAAGAGGACTCCAGTAACACTGTATATATTCTTAAAGCATTTATCCTTGTAGATTCATTAAGAGGGCACTATATTGGTCTACTAAATCACTGTGTTGTGAGCTCCCCTTTAACATATGAGCTATTGCAAAATGTCAGTCACTGAAAGTACAGCAAACAAAAAAGAAGGCAAATATAAGCTTTTTCTGTTAAATTCAATGGAATGTCTGGTTAGAAGGAAGGTTAGGAAATGAAAGCGACTCATTATCAAAATTTTTTTCAGAAAAGGGTATTGTTTGCTTAAAGACAAAATTAAAAAAAAAAGATAAACCAGTCAAAAATAAGATGCAGTAGCACAGAAAGGAGCCAGCTGTGTTGTTAATGCATGAATGTGTGAGTGATCCTTCTGTATGTCTAATGTTGGAAATTTCATACAAATGGTTATTTATGCATGCTACACTAAAGAAGGACTCTTTTGATATGTTTTGTCTATGTGAGTCTTTATTATCCTTTTTGGCTCAGGCTGTTTTATTGTTTCTTTAGGTTAGGGTACACACTTTCAATTATTTGATTTATTTTTGCTGTTTTCAAGTGTGTGGATTCCTTCATATGGTTTTGAGAAATTCTCAGGAAGAATACACTTGGAAACAAGTTTAGTTTTGCACTTATAACCTCATCTGAAAGCTAAAGCCAAAAGAAGTATAAGTTTGATCAATTTTACTTTGGTGCAAAAGGTATTAGAGCAACATGAAACACCTTTCACTGTTTGGAAAGCCATCACTAAATGCTGCTGAAGGAATTACTCATGCCATGCTTTTAATTTTTTCACTCATTAATGCAGGTTTTAATTTGTACTTTGCAATTTTCATAGTTTTTAATTGATGACTTTGTTCCATTTGCAAAAAAGGGTAGATCTTGATAGTTACTCTTCATTTCAGCCTCCCATTCTTTCTATTAAGAACAGGTTGGTTCAGCAGCTAAACTGCTTTTAAAAATTTAACAGATCAACAGCCTGTTTTTATAAAGGTGTTCTGTCTGTAGTAGGAGACGGTAAGACTCATGGGGCCAGGAAAGGGCATACTAAAATGTCTTTGACCTCTATGGTTCCAAGCCTGGAAATGCTAAAATTAGCTTTGCAATTCCCAGTTCAGGCGTCATACGGATCTGAATGACCCTGGGCTGAGCAAGGTCTCTCAGTAGCAGCTCAAGATCAGTTGTGGCTGTATTTTTCTCAGCCACAGTGGCCAGCAGATAACATAACAGTGTAAAAGATGGGTAAGTCAATTTTTATCAGCTTAGTTATCTTTCTTTATCTCTGAAAACACAGAAAATAAGAACTCAGCAATCATGCCTCATCCCCACACAATATTCTGTTGGAAAAAGTGGGTTACCTGCAATCAAGGTGGAGTTGTGGGGAATACTTTGGAATATATGGCCCTTCTCTCCTTTTACCCCAAACAGTATTGCCTAAGGCATAGCACATGCTTGTGAGAGTCATCTCTACCCATCCTTTCTGCCTGCTACAATAATTTCATGTTATGTATCCAAACCAGTTTAAATCTTCTCGTATCTGGAGAGGGATTGATTCATTTCACCATATGGTAGCAAAACATATAAGCTGAGTCAAAATTCTGCATATGGCTCTTTGACTGGGGATGATTCACAGCCCAACAGAACAAAAATGTGCAGCTTCCATGTTGCTGTCTGCACCTGACCATACAAATACAGTAGCTGTCTCTTGGTCATCTGCACAATTTGCTGCACATATCCCTCTCACCTAAATACAGAATTACCTGATGGACTGGATGCGCTGCTTTATCCATAGCCTCCAGCCACCTACAACATGAAAAAAACCAGTGAGAATAGTTTAGTTTGGTAGAGCAGAACAAATACGTTTCACTGCCTCTCTTAATTCTTGCTGACATATGAAGCATGTAAAGGGATGCACAATTTTCAGGATACATTCAAGGCTTTAGGATAGAAAAGCAGCGGATTAAATCTAAATAAACATTGCTGACCCTCAAAAATATAAGTCTCAAAGCTTGTTGTGTTACCCATTGTAATAAATAAAGGCAATAGTGCAGGCAAGGAAACCTATACATCAAAATATATAGTTCAAAATACAGTTCAACATGTCAAGCTAAATGATCACGATTCTCATCTTTGTCATAATGCAGATAAGAAATTTGTGGGAGACATAAAGAACCCTGCAACTGGAAACTACAGACTAAAGCAAGGTATTTCTGGGCAAAATTATTCTGTTGTGTTATGGATGGTATAATATTTGAAAATGGAAAATGCTCTGATATTACAATGGTGTGTTATGGTAAGTAGTAAGACGATAGAAAAAAATGGTAGTAAGACGATACAAAATGTCAACTTAATTCACAGCTTTAATTTTTGACAATTCACAATAAAAAAAGAGGCAAATAAGGTTTTATTTTAGTACTTTTTGAAAGTTATTACTCTGTTGCTCATATGCGTTATTTTAGTCTCTTTGTTTTGTCAGCTGTTGTCTTTGCAAAATGCAAAAGAGTATTTTTAAAGTCTAACTCTGTGTCATTCCCAAAGACATTGCCTCTTATCAGAACCAACATGCTTTTGTAGCACATTTGCATTTAAAAATACTAAAATGAAAATGTGATAGAATGACAGACAAGGAGACGAAGATGGAATTGTATTTTTTACTAGCACTGTCCTTGCTGGGCAGAAGAGAGACTGATAAGCAAGTTTACATCCACAGGAAAATTTACACTTCCACTTCATATAGCAGTGGGAGAGAAGTCATGAGAATAGCAGTGAATTTTTTGTTCTAAATCAAGAATTCAGGGAGGTAGCATAACATGAACATTATAGATTTAAAAAAAAAAAAAACACTAAGAAACTGAAAAAAGCTTCTGCAATTGAGAATTAGAAACACTCTCTTCCCTTAAGTTGCTGATAGATTTTGAATTTTTTCCCTAAGGATCAAAGTAGATATTGTGAAAATTCTCCTAAGATTCAAATTCCTTCTCCCCACACTGAAATAACAAAACAGATGCTGTTAAAATTAAAATCACTTACCTCTTCATTTCTTGGTTGGAAGTTGCACAGAAGTAGAAAATCCTGTTTCCAGCTTGAGGTATACACTTAAAAACAAATGGTTTACCAAGACTGGTGTCAACACCAATTTCTGCTCCTTCCAGCTTTGTTACCTCCAGGGGTCTGCACTTCCCTTCATCCTGCAATTAGGAAGAAAGAGTGCCCAAATTTCAGAACTAATATGAAACTGATCCCTGTGAGATGGGAATAAACTTGGGGAATATTCAAATTCTAAATATTCTAAAGCTCTTACGCTTTGGAACCATCATATAGTTTAATGATCAGCAGTACAATCACAAAAGACAAAGTAATCAAACACCCTCTAAACTTGCATCTCTGTTTTTTTTCTTAATATTTTTTGGTTCATCAGAAGCCATATCTGCATGCAAAAAAACCTTTCTAGGTATGTGTAGATATTCCAAATACTTAGGGTGCAGCTGAGTGATATTGGGATTTTCAAAGTGCACTGAAGAATTTAGGATCATATGTCCCTGTGCTAATCAATGCAATGTTTGCAGTTTGATTTATGCTGAAACCCTCACCTTATATGTGTAGAAAAAGGCAACAGAGATTTAAATTTGAAAATAGTAAGCATAATGTAAAAGGCTGGATTTCAGTTCCTTTGCAAAGTTGCTGTAAATATCCCAATGTTCATAAACCTTCCCACACAATTCAAACAACCTTAAATGGAGAGCACTTCAAAACCCTTTTGTGTGCTCCTGATTGTGTCAAAGCTCTTTGAGACTGAAGGGCACGGCCAATGTCTTTCCCTGTGTTTATAGTAAAGAGCCATTAAGCTCCTTAATGCAAGTGGGTAGGTCAAGCAATTTTTCCCCACACTTTCCCAGCCCAGCTCTCCTTAAATACAACTCTTAACTCAAAACAAAGGTGCACACATCTGGACAGTGAACTCTAGCTGTCTTTTAAAAACCCCTTAGCCCATTTTCTTTGAAGATCTGTGACTAGAGTTCTAACAATTGCACCAAATTTGGAAAGAATAAAATCAAAACCATAAATTAATGCTGCGGCCTATGAAGAGCATTAATGCAGTTGGCCAAATACACAGATGGTGGAGTGTCATAGAATAAAATTAGTTGATTATTGGGAGTTACTTAAATTTTTTCAGTAGGAGCTGAATTGTCATTGCCCCACGTAATATTTTCTTAGCATAAAAATAAACATACACAACCTTCCATGAAAAGAAATGCACCTGTGGGAAATAGATAGTTAAATACCTGCTTGTATGCTCACTGGCAAATATAATTATACCTTTGTCATACATAATTTTTCTGTAGGAACAAAACAGTACCTAATAATGACAAATGTATAAATAAACATTAATGAATAAATTTCTTTTATTTTTGTGCTTTCTCATCTTCCTATTGTTTTTTTTCTAATGCTAAACTAAATTTTTTTTAATGTAAAACTAAAGAAAATGAAGGCGATCCTGAAAGTTGTCAGTACTGTGGGACTA
Source organism: Lichenostomus cassidix (assembly GCF_008360975.1). Classification (NCBI taxonomy): domain Eukaryota; kingdom Metazoa; phylum Chordata; class Aves; order Passeriformes; family Meliphagidae; genus Lichenostomus; species Lichenostomus cassidix. The sequence continues at coordinate 10,810,354 of NC_139511.1, read as the reverse complement.
CTTTACTTATAATGCCCTCAGACACAAAATAACATTGCAAAGATAGCATAATCAAAATAGGTATTCAGGGTCCAAATCACACTCCTAGTGCAAAGCATGGCCAGTGTTGTGACAATGAAGTGCTATTCAGTAGGATTCTGTCCATGGTCATGAAGGTAATGGTCACTTCACTTAAATGACTGTCCACTACTACTGCACATTCTGATAAACTTATTTTGTAAACACTTTCTGTGGTGTCTAGAATAAATGTCCAAAGAGGTTCTGTGGAACCCAGAATTATTTATGTCCACTATGTTTCAAACAAATACATCTAGGAAGGGAATAATATGGATTTGAGGCATTTGAAGTGAGACCAAACGCCCTTCATTGACTTATAGAGAGTCGTGCTCCCCTAATTCTGATAACACAGATCACAGAATCATAGAATTGTTAAGGTTGGAAGAGACCTCCTGATGAACATGTCTAACCATTAGCCCAGCAGCACCCTGTTCACTGCTAAACCGTAGCCTATGTGCCACATCTGCATGTTTGTAAGGGGTAGCTTTTTTCACTCCTGTGGCTTTCATGAATAAGAGGTCATGTCTTTGGCCTATATCCCTTTGATACAAAAAATGCCAAAGGTAAATTTCTGGAAAAAAAATCAGCAGGCTCCTAAAAGTAATTTCCTATGCTTGAGACTGAAGTGCAGCCCATTGATGATACTGCCATTATGGAACCTGATACACCTGTGTGATGCTTCTTGAGATGATCATATATTTTGTAGATCTTTTAAATGAACTAACTCATATTTTAGCTACTACTGTTCCATTCTGTGCTAAACTAACAATTTTTTTCCTTTCCTCAAAGGCTGTGATCAGTTACTTAATGAATTCTAGGCAGCCTGCAGTATCAAACATGGATGAAATTCTCTAGGTAGAAGGCAGGACGCAGGTACTGCTTTGGTAAGTGCTGTTCTATGAGCAGAAGAAGCATCTGAAGTAACTCTTCCCATACTGCTAGTATTCCTAAGATGATCTGAGTTTTAGGTTGAATGTTTCTGCAAAAACAAATTAGAACATTAAACAATGTATAATTATGAGAAAATAATATGAGGAAGAAATAATAATAAAAAATTAGATGTCTCCTTCCTTTACTGCATGAAATGCCCATTAAGGTAGTGCATATAGCCCTATTTAATTTGGTACAAGTAATTCCAGAATTTCAGTAATGCCATTCGTAGTATTTTCTGAGTGATTTACTGTAGTCAAATTTTGTTCAAGCATAGTTATATTTAGTATCCTAATTAAGTTTCTTCATCTTTTAAGAACAAGCTGAGGAGATATATACACACTTCATGTTACTTGCAATTAAAAAAAAAATTACAACAGGAATAACTAAGAAATGAAATTAATACACAAAAGGGTCTGCAAGTACTAGTAAAATGGAATGGAAGCAACTTTACAGAAAACAATATCAAATCCTAGAAGGAATCTAAAAGACAATGTGAAAACTAAGCAGTGCTAGAAAGCAGAAACAGAAGTCTGGCTAGCTTGGGAGACCGGCAGTAGGAGTGAGGCAGCTGCCCCAAGGTCATTGGTTCAGACTGGTTTAAGGTCAGAAGTGGCATGACCAAATTTTTGATGGTCTTTCAAAAATACCTTCCTGGATGCGCTCCAGTGTTCTTAAAAGAGACATCTCTTAAATGAGACAGGAAACTGAACTTCTTTTTCTTTTTGCTTATTTTTTATTTGCCTAGCTTTCTCCAGCATAGCTGATGTGTTCACAACCCTCTCTGGCACTCAGCATTTTCACCATCTATTATTTTGTGGTTTTCTCTGACCAGCTCCTGTTTGGAGTTTGATGCTGCTTGCTTAGTATATCACTAAAAGCTTCTTCTCCCTATGTCTTTTTTTTCTAATCACTGTGCTTTGTGGTAGGCTCATTTTTTGGTTATTTAAGGGAAATTACAGATAAACCCCGTTTGCATTTCCTCCTTCTTTGAGCTGGGCACATCAGTGCAGAGAATAGACTAAGGCTTTTTATGTCTTTTTCCCTTACATCTGTTTTCTTTTCCCTTGAGGAAGGGGCTGGAATATGTCAGTGAACAGGGAGCTCTAGACTTCAGAACTGTTTGTACGGCATTTTTTGCCAGTAGTGATAAATTTACTTAGTTTTTTATTTTGCTCTGCTTTAAATAACTTACACCTAAACTAGAGAGAGTATAAATATACTGAAGAACAAAACAATATGGGAAAAAGATTTAAAAGCTTCTCTGATATGAGGAATCTAATTATCCTACACCAAACAGTATTGGCTGTCAGATGAAATACAATCAAATGGTCTCACAAAGTCTTCCCATTCCTGTTGGTTCTTTTCTTGAGCCTGAGAAATTTTGTGCAATGAATTGTACACAAGGTAAAGAACAGTTTGCAGGACCCAGTCTCACAGGAAGAACTACTGATTTTGAACAACTTGAATCAGATAGAATAATATATCTGTGTAAGACTTTTTCTGGGTGAGGGCATGCAATCTTTTAGGCCAAAATTAACATGCATATCATCAGCTAGCATTATTTCTCATTTATCAGTAGAAATAATACAGAGGATGTATTGGAGACAGTGGATTCAGCAGGTTCTTAAATGTGAATTGAAAAATATAGTCTGGAGCCATGGGAGTCACGGAAAATGTAAAGAAATCAGATTATACACAAGCTCTATGTAACGTGGCAGCTTCTAGACTATGATGACAAAGCTCCAAGCAAGAAGGAAGAACAAATAGAAGTGATATCTTATGAGCAATGGCTCAGACCTAAATCTATTTCTAGCTAAGCCTTTTATATAAAGTGATCAGGCTTAGCAATGAACACACAGGATTGTTCAAGAAAACAAAGAACTCAATGTTTGTCATAGATTGAAATGCTGTGAATGCTCTGCAAATAGCAGGCAGGATACTTCTTTCTTGGTGCAATAATTGGACTCTATATACCACAGAAATGAAAATAATTTAAAAGCATTTTTCTCCCTTCTCTCTTCTATTCTAATGGAAACAAGGATATGACCCAACATCTGATGATTTAGGTGACGTAATAACTGTTTACCAGGTTGGGGTCTAATTGATTTGGATCATAAAAAATGCATATCTTTGCTCTCACTGCCCTTCTCTCAGCTTTGAGATACTTAGTCACTCACATTATGCCTAAGGGGTTCCTAGAGGCATTAAGCTTGTGAGCTTAAGAAATGCAAATCATAATTCTCTTTAAAACTGACATTATAATATATAATTATAACAAAGACTGACAAAAAGCACATTCTTGTCCTTCACTGCTCCCACAGTGAGAGTGTTTCGCAAGAGTATGTGTTGTAGTTTTCTTATAGCATGTTTCAGAGCATTACAAACATGAACTATCATGAAGGCCATTTCTCTGAGACTTGGGACTACACATGGAAGTTGATTTTCTCTTTATTCATAGTTCAGTCTCTCACGACAGCTGAATCTGTAAAGCATGCTCTTTTCTACTGACAAGACAATAGTTTCTAACTTAACTCTTCCTTCCATCTTAACTGCTTCAACTTCCTTCCTATTACAGCTTCTTCTTTCGGCTTTCCTACTTGGAGTTCATACAAAATGCTGGCAGCAAACTCATACTCTTTAGACCTTTGACCCCTACTACTAGAGTTCTACATCATTCTTGTCTAAAGGAACTGGAAAGGGAAATGGAATAAATGACAAGGACATGATGGAGCTGGTTTAACTAGAATTCAGAAGTCTCTGATCTCGGGAAAGGAAGTCTGCAGTGGAGATACATTGATAACACTTTCCTGTTGGAGACGGGCTTCTTTGGAGTTTCTCCTAGATGATAACCACAATGATATTTATCTCTTAATTTCTTTTCCAGGTGCTAGATTAGTTATCTGTCTTGCTATCCTCTTTACCAGGGTCTGCTTATATCAAAGGGGCTGGAAATAATTCCTAGAAACACCACAAGACAAAAACCAGAGAGGAGTTTTTTATACATGTTTTTTTATTTATCCAGTCTTAGCAAGAAAGTGATGATGAATTGAAACTAGGAAATTCTGGCTTTCACTGGCACTTTTAGTGGTTTTGTGAAAGCCAGTATTAAATTAGTTTAACTCCTTACATGATGCATATTTGTAATGAGGAATTTTGGGAAACAAGTTTTTGACTAGTATTGGATAATGCCTTCTTAATCCTTGTGCTTTCCTATTGAACTTTGAACACTGTTAGTACTTTAGCAGGTATGTTCCCATGATAAATGAATGGATGTTCCACAGCCTTTAAGCCCCTTAATGGCCCATTTGTTCCTGGGTCCCAGAAATTATATTCCTTTTCTTTAACGAACTCACAAGACCAGTATTTTTTTATCCTGAGGACTGCAGCATATTTTAAAATTTTCAAGTTAGCTGTTGTGCTCTAAAAGCAACTTGCTGATTACAGCTCAGAGATTTAACCTCACTTTGTTGAAGTGATGTTCCGCTGCTGTGAAGTAGATTGCTTTTGCTATCTCTCTGGTCTCATGTTGAGCTGGTTAAGATATCTCTGCCCTATATGAAGTCTTCACCACAGACATTTTTTGGTGACTTTGCAGCCGCTTTACTGTGCTAAGCAGCAAATGATACTTTTATAGGACCAAACATTGTGATCTGTAAAGAAAGGATCAGTGCTTGACTATGTTGATGTGCTTTCAGCTTTCCCTGAAAATAAGTGTTGAGTTCAAGCACAAGAAACTTGACTGCTTTTACTTCCCTCAGGGAAGGACTTAAGTGTACATTCCTGTCTGTCTCCTTAAAATTTCCAGATATCTCTCCTTTAAGAGAAAAACTGGGCACATTAAAAAGTAAGGAAATAGCATGTTTAAGAGGATCCAGTGTTCTGGAAAACATGGGATCAGAAATGTAGAATGTATACTGGAACTCCACAGTTGCCAAGTGTAGGCAAATGTATTATAAATTATTTATCTCTGCTGATCTCAGTAATTTACAAAAAAACAGGGTTCTAACATAATGTGCCAAATATCTCTGCTCTGAGGTGGCAAATGCAGCTACAACCACTGAGGTGAAAAATATGTTTTAGCTACTTATATGGATTGTAGAGTCAAGGACAGGGGCAGTATCTGTTTGAGGGAAAAGAAAGTGACCTTGCATGTGAAGTGCCTGAATATCTTGCAACAGCTATCACTTCACCAGTGTGTGATTGGCCAGAGATGGCTAGCCAAAGAGCAGCAATTACATGGGAGAGTCAAATGTAAATAGATCTAGAAATAATCTTTTGAAGGTAGGTGGGAAGATGAAAGTTCAGGCTGAATAATATCTGGTTGCAGACTGCAATGATGAGGAAATCTAGATCTCTGTGTTTGTTGATATGTACTAAAGTAAAAATGAAACACCCTTTCCTTTCTCCACTACAAAACATGATATGCAACATTTCAGGCTTAAATAAAAAGCCTAGTTGTCTTACACAAGTGGAAATCAGCCAGCCATGACCTTGCTGGAGTTACTGGAAATACATCAATGTAAGCTGATGTTCTTTACAACAGAATGAAGATGAATAAATTTATTACCCTGGCTGGTTTGCTGGATAGTGACACACAGCTTATCCTGAACTTTTTTTCTCCTTGAATTATTCCTGCCTTCAATTAACTGTTTCAAAGAACATCTTACATACAGTAAATGGAAAAATATTTCCTCCAGAATGAGGCAAGGCCTGGCGCATAACATTGCCAATTTAATCATGCAGCTGATATGTAACATAAAAGCTGTGTTAAACTGTGAATAATATTTGTAATTCCCTTAGAAAAAAAAAGTGGGATGAGTGGTCTTCTTTTTATGTCCTGAGAGAAATACCAAAAAAAAAAGGGCCAATGAGTACACTTGAGATCCCTCTTATTCCATTTCGGCATTGGATCTCTTAGTAGTGCAGAACTTTGTATTCATATTTATGTATCTTTCTCTCTCTTTTACTAAATGACTCTTCAGAGTACTCTGTAAGCACATGACACAGTGCAGAAAGTTCTTGTGCTTTCCTCTGCTAAAACAGATTCACTTCACAATTCAGGACACAGTTTGATTCCTCACCATCCACTCTCCTTACCTTCTTGTGTTTGTAATAGTGCAGGTAACCATTATGTTTCAGCACAAACCACCTCTTTCTCCAGCCCTTCAGTATTGCTGATTGTGTTCGTTTGTGCAGATATCCTCGGCAGGTAGGTCTGGGAGTGTTGGGGTAACGGCTGATGTCTGACCCCACTATCATAGTCAGGATGTCAGGACCTAAAATATTACATGTGAAATCATAGGTCAAAACTATAATCCTGTCAATATTTCTGAATACCCATGTAGGGTAAGGAGCAAGAAGGCAGTATTCTATCCCACGCCCATGTCCTCCCAATGGAGCTTCTAGAAGCAACAAGGAGCAGAGCACCCAAGGAAGCAAATTAAATCAAGTGATATTTGGCCTTTTTTTAACACAAATTTAGGACTGAAACTAATTTTGTGTTGAGGACTAGAAATGGAGCCAGCTATATGAAGGCACCTCTAAAACAATTTTTTGTGATCTATCTTTGCAAGCAGCATCTTTGTGTATTTTATCAGATAGGACAAATGATTGAATTTCATTGCTTAAATGGGAGAACACAAATTGAGGTTTATCCAAAAATTGCTGAGAATGCTTTTAGGGGCACCTTCAGTCTCTGTCATCTTACATACGCTCTTGAGAATTCTTTATTTTCCATGCCTTGGAGTATTCTAACCTTTTCTGTACCACTCACTGAGGAGAGTGGCTGTTGGAGGCTAACATGTGCTAAGGCACCTGCTTATCATTTGCAAAAGGTAAGCACACAGAAGAGATGCCATATTGCAAGATTTAGGAAAAAAAAGTTACCTTCATCATCAATGAGATGCTACATCATAGTATTTGCTGACAGTATCCATGTATCTGTGATTTTGACCCTAAAGGGCCTCAAATTCTGATTATATCAATACTAAAGAGCAGGTGGTAATGCCTGAAGACAGATTGAGAAATGTGACTATGACACATTTTCATCTGCAAAACATTTGCTGGATTTCTTTTTTGGGGACACTTGACTTTGGGAATGCTGTCTATGTGCCAAGATTTAATCCAGAGGGTGTTCTCTGAGGAGTTAAAAATACCAGTAATCAGAGATTTATCTAGTAAAATACTCAAAATTCTCTTAAATACAACAGTGTGAATCGCACCTATATAACTAAAGAACATGGTACCTATCAAGTTAAATTTGTCACAGCCTTGTAAAAGTATTTTAATTTATTGAATTTCCCATGAGCCTTCATCAAAACTTTATCTTGGATAAATAAGAGAATGGCACTAAATTAATTTTCAGCATGCAAATGTGGCTGTCTTTGGGTTTTAGCCATCAGAATTCCAGGAAGAATATACATGACTAATAAATATCACTGACTCTTTCCACGGTGTTGTAAAAGGTTGCCTCATTAAATAAACTCCCTGATCTCCTGACTAGACTTCAAGTCTTGGAGAAACAGAAATGGCAGGAAGATGTGAAGTCTCTGAGGAAGTATAAGGCGTAAATAAGGCAACGGTGTCTCTGCAGTCACTTTCAGGGCTTTCAGAGTCACTTTCTTTATCACAGGAGAGCCAAAAGCATTAACGTCACATCTGCTCTTTGGGCAATAATTTGTGCATCTGTTTTCTTATGTGTTTAGAAAGCAAAGTCTAGATAAAAAAGTGACTTTGACAATACTACTGTATTAAATACCAATGCATTAAACTAGTAAATAATTAGGATTTCTGTTGCCTACATCACCCAGTTTATCTGGATGTATTTGGAGGAGGAAACCTGACCCATTCATTTACTTTATTGTGATCTCAGAATTACCTTTCCTTGCCAGATTGGCAGCTTCTGAATGTGGCATGCTGGTGACATCAGTTCCATTGACTGCTATCAGAATATCCCCAACTTGTAGCCCTGCTTCTTCAGCTGCACTATCTGTAATTGAAAAACACAAAACCAAAACGAAAAACTAAACCAAAACCAAAACCACCCCCCCCCAAAACAAACCAAGAAAATTACACCAAAATTTATTTAGAGCTAGGATATCAAGCTTTTCTATATGATCAAGCTTTTCCATCAAAACAAGCACCTGTTTAACCAATCAAGGATTATGTTTTGGGGCCTTCATGATGTTGACTTGGAGGTGGAACAAGTTGTACTGAGCCATCTGTTAATGAAGCTTCAGGATTTGGATACTGGTGCAGCACTAGAAAATCACTGGCAATGGAGGATTTAATTTAAAATGCCATTAGGATTTAAATGCTTTAAGATGCAAATAGGCATTTCAGTATCTGAGAGTTTTGGCCTGAAGTTCAAAGAAAGATCTGATGCAAAACTCAGTAGAGTCAGTAGAAAAAAAAAAAATCTATTATTCGGATGAGTTTTGAATTTAACCCCAAAACAGTAGCTTCTGTACCACTGTTTGTCTTTGTTGGTTAACAGAATTTGGACATAGCATTTTGAGGACTTTTGGCTTTAGGAAGAAAATACATGGTAAGTTAAAATGGTGCCAGTGAAGGAAGAACTGAATCAGATTTTTAATGCATCACTTCTTATTTCTTTGTTAACCACTGCAAAGCACATGCATTCCTAATAAAACAGTGCTCAGACACATGCCAGCCAGGAATGGAAGCAAACTAAGGAGGTGATAAATATGCTTTGTTCATGGGCACCAAAATGAAGTTACTTAAATCCCCGTTACAAATTTCTCAGATACAGTATCTATATTCTCCTTTGTAAATAAGCATTCCTAATGTACTGTGAGAAAATGGTTTTGGAAAATATTATTTCATGTCGTTAACATTTAATGTATACTTTTAAAGATTTTGTATGCTCTGATGCAGTAAATGTGATTCTTCAGTGTATTTCTGAGATGCTCAGAAATTGAAGGGATAAGATTACTAAAAGCTTAATAATAAACAGGCACAATATAGCCATGGTCCACCCTCATATGTATTACAAATCATTTTAAAATTTGCAAATGTCAGAAAATTTTGGGTTTTGCTGGCCTTGAGCATCCCATACCAGACTTTATGACCATAAGTGGTCTGTAAATTATTATTAAAATATTCATTATACAAACATAGAATGGTTTTGGCTGGAAGGGACCATAAAGATCATACAGTTCTCATCCCCTGCCACAGTCAGGGACACCTTCCACTTGGCCAGGTTTCTCAGAGTCCCATCTAACCTGGCCTTGAACTTTTGAAGGCATAGGACATCTACAGCCTCTCTAGGCAACCTGAGCCTGTGCCTCACCACCTTCACAGGGAAGAATTTCTTCCTAATGAAATGAGTTATATTCTGAGAAAACATAATTTTACTGTAAGTTTGTATGGAAAAAGCCTATTTGTTTTATTTTGTCACTGTTTTAAAGAAACTGCACTTGAAAACAACATAAATAAACAAAGGAGTGATATAAAATGTGAGTGGCCATACTTAATTTTAACTAGTAGGGATAAATTGGTAAATGTCAGAGCTATTATTGTATGCATGACCTATGATTTTATTTGTACTCAGGTAAAGAATTTAAAATCTGGCAGGCCTCTGAATTCACAGGCTTTCCCAGTGTTGTCAGGATGCTGGACAATCTAATACATAAGGCTGGTGATAGTGACAGAGCTATTCTCAGATGCCTTGCCAGAAGGCATTCACCAGCTGTCTTTGTATGGGATGGCATTTTGGATAATATCTGCTTTTTCAGTAAGAATCTATTACAGTCTCCTGTACCTTTTGCTCCTTATCTAATTCTACTGTGCCTGTTCTGAGATGCAGAGCAGTAGAGCAAGCAATGGTCTAGATTTGGATAAGCAAAGGTCTTAGGCAGCAGTAAAAGGACACTGACTGGCCATGTCTCATTCTCTCTGCTGCTACTCACTGATTCAGCTTTTAGCCAGATTTCTAAGCTGACATTATACTGACATTATATGATATCTTATATGATATGATATATATGATAATATATTATATTATATATACATATATCTGAAGCCAATGACTTCAGAGACCTTTCATCAGTGACTCCCAAAATCTTGGTCCTGATCAGAAGTGCCAACACCATTATGAAGCATGGTACAGCTCACTCCTCTCTAGAGGCAGAATCTTACATTTCTTCTTTGTGGGAACTCATCTGCCATTTTTTTGCTCTCTCGGGTTTTGGAGTTTCTTTTGTTGTTCCTCAGAATCATCACAACTTCCTGAAGAACTGAACAGTCTACCTGACAGATGGCTTGATGGATCCAAGCAGAAGTGTCCCCAGTCAATAAGATTTTTGGAAACATTAGAAGGAAATATTGGATTTCTGAAATACTAGAATCCTCCTTTTAATTTTTAAAGGCCTATTGTCTCCATTCATGGATGTCAGCCCACAAAAGTTTTAGACTTTACATGTGGAGGGAGGCTGAATGCAGGCACTTGCACAAGGTATGAATTGACATGGAAGGAGACAGAGCAGTGCATTCGGATTTACCCCCAGGGCTACTGGGGCACTAGGACAGTTGTTCATGAGCAGTTCATGCTATTAAACACCTTGAATCCACTAATTATGGAAATTATTGTGTACATTTATATTAAAAATTAATATAAAACAGATGTTCTATCCCATCTGGAGCGCCAAAAAAACTGATGCCTGAACAGGGCTTACCTAAAACAGAGGCTAGAAAAAGTCAGGAGAATAAAAAACAGATTAATTTAAATTAAGGCCTTTAAGGTGCATTCAGGACAGAAGAAGCATACTTGAGAGGCTACACCCAAAATGGATGACGAGTCATGAATTCTTCACATCTTATAAGTTCTGTTCATTAACATATCAGGCCTTAATCCTCTAATTACCCCCTCTGATGATGATGTCAATTACCCCAAATTGCTCTCCCCAGTTCACTGTTGTTTACATATTTTGGAGCCCTGAGGCAGCTAAAGTGTCCTTGGATTTCCAGCTTAGAGGAATTGTTTTTTCTTAAGATGCTGGGAACAGAAGTTTTAGCACTTTCTATGGAGTCTAGAGCTACACACTAAAACTAGAGATACATGAAAAATACAGATGTTAAAAATTCTAAGGCATCATTATCAGTGTATATAATATACTATTATATATTTATTTTTATACGTTTCCACAGGACAAATTAAACAGTACAAACACAACTTACTTGTGTCAACTTCAGTCACAAGGATAGGCTTTGAGAACTGGATCCTGAAACCCCAAGGGTAATTGCCAGTCCCTTTAGCGATCTTCACTGTTCTTTCTCGAACTGGAAATAGAGATACCCTTTTTCTCTACAAGTTCAGTTTAATAAGCAGCAGCCTGTTTTTAAAACTTTTTGTAGGCACTGAGTGTTATTGATTCTACAAATGATTGGGATGCTTTGAATATCACTCCTGGCTGTTTAATGCTAGTCCTCAGAGAGTGACACCCCTCACACTGCATTTGATCAAATATCATTCATGTTAGGCAACTGGCAGACAGCAGTTTAAATTAAGTGCCTGGACTTTGTAATTACGAGGTGGAAAAATACTCAGATATTCCACTCTACTGATGGTGCTCTGGGATTTTGCCACGCTTGAAGAAGTTACAGAATTACACTGCCTCTACGCTTATCTCTTGAGGTTTAGTTATCACCTTTTATCAGTTCCAATTTTGTCAAGTAATGCTAATATTTTGCAAGATAATAGCTAAATAAGAACTCCTTATTTATTTATTTTTTTAAATAATCTTTTAGATTTTTGGGTTGCTCCTTTTCCTGTCTTTAGCATAAGTGACCAGCATCTTCTCCAAAATGCTGATCCCCTGAAGTTCTCAGCGTGCCCAAAATAAATAAATTTTTATGACATTACCTGTTGCTCTAGCCAACTTACTTGCCACTGGTCTAGGTCTTTTGCTCAGACATCTAGGACTGTTATCTGGAGAGACATCATCTCCTCTGAAAACCCAGGAAGCAGAATGAAAATTTTCTGTATAAAAACCTCTGTCCTCATTTTCAGAACATAGTCCAAGATCTACTGATCGAGCATCCTCTGAATTTACTGTAATGATGATAAAACAAGTAAGAGTTATGTCAGTAGGGAAAATGCATGAAGAATAAGAAACCTCAGCCAGTCAGCATGGAAGAAAATGCCACAAGATCCTTAATAAACTGTTTGTAATGTTTCTACTGAGTTTCTCAATTTTGTTGGTGTTAAAGGAGAAGTCTGCAAGGATTTCTGAATATAAGATCACAGTGCTGGAGGCTAATGCACACTGAATAAGTGAATAAGAAGTGAAGTCTCAATTGTCAAAACAGGAGCTGCCCCTCTCTAAGACAAATCTGGCTTTAGCTAGTTCTTAAGCTATCTTATGTGGTCCATTTGATTAGGAAATCAAACAAATCTAGAAATTTAGCTTGAGTTCTGTGCATATCAGAAGACAAAAGGGGAGATGAAAAATATCTTACATGACAGGAGCATTGATGACCATTTTTGCTGTTTGCTTAATTTTTGCTCTTCCAGACATGAAAAGTTTTGTTAAAAAGTAGGTGAGGAAATAACAGTTTGGTGTTGTTTTTTTTCTTTTAACATAGAATTTCTGGCTAGTTTCTTCATAGGCTGTTGAATTTGTATGATGTGTTACCCTGAGGCTTTCCAGATTCATATTTTATATAAATTTACATTCACAATGTCTTGCAATGACAGATGCACATGGAGATGGAGGAGAGCTCTAGTTCGCTGCGAAAGTTCAGGCTCACAAGGCAATAGGATGTCAGGCATCTAGCTGTGTGACAGGATAGAAACACCAAGATGAATGTAAAGAAAAAGGCTGTGTAATAGTACCACAACATCCCAAGCAGACAAGGAGCTGGAACATCAAAGTTAAGATGGGATGGTGAAAGTCTTATATAAGTATATATCATCAGACACTGTGCTAATAGATAAACTGAGAAGAAAAAAACATCATGTAGCTTTCAGTATGAAATGCATGGTGGAATGCAGCTAGATTTAATGCAGCTGGAGGAAGGATCTGTTTGCTTTGTTTATCCTGTTTGATGTAAAACAATTCCCAGTTTGAAAACAGAGAAGATAAAAATTAACCTTTATTTAAGGTTATATTTGTTCAGGAAGCCACTTCCTGAATATATCTAAGTGGCAGTCCCTTGTAACTTAGAAAATGTGCTCTATTGTGTCTATCTAGAGAAATACTCCACTTGCACTGGTTTCTCCCTTATTATGCAGAAACTATGAGATTATATGCTTAACTGCATTAGAAACTACTAGCAAATAGACAAGTAAATATTACTATGCTCATATGTTTAAAGCCCATTTTAGCTTACTACCATGAATGCCTAAATTAAGAAAACCTAAACTAGTACCGAACAACTCGGTACAGCACAGTATCTTACCAGTTTAATGCTGAATTTTTGCAACTAAAATAGAAATTAAAATGTGACAAATAGGCAAAACTAGAGAAATACACACTGCCATGCTGACAGCATGGAATTATGCCAAAAATTTTCATCTCGAGTTTTCAGAACAGGTGTCAAACTGGGGTGTCACAAACAAGCTCACTTAAATTCCTCCCAGATGCTGGAAGTAAGCATACAAGGAGCTGCTGCTTCCATATGTCAATCAGAGTTGTCTCAAGTCTGCCAACATGAGGGAACAGTCTAGTTACCAAACCAGAAGAGACAGAAGTCTCAGGCCTGTGGCATAGTATTCAAAATGATTAGATGTGAGAATTTGTGTCAGAGCTGTCTACACAGCGAGTTTTTCTGGAGACCACTTTGGGTTTATGCCATGTGCTACCCAAAGCTTCGTCTCAAGAAAAACAATTCTAGCTCTTGCAACTTTTTCTTTTTTGACTTGATTTCTTAAAAATATATATATGCTTTCTTTATGAAACCAACACATGCCTGAAATAGTAAAATTTATGGTCCAGCTTTATATTGAAGGGACATTACTGTTGAAATCAAGGAACAGTTTACCCTGATGTATATAGCATCTAGTAGGTTTTTTGAACTCAGGTAGTTTGACATAGTAACTTTCTAATCTTATTACTATGGCCTTGAATCTGTTTTAGGGGCAAACAGTCAAAACTGCTACCAAAACTGCTATCTTTTTTATTTCCATGTGAAATGTCAGTCATTCTGCTGCTTTGTCAACAGGCGTTAAAGCCTTAGGGATTGCCTCAGTTACATGAACATAGGTGGCCAGTACCATATTAGATGCCTTAGCATATCCTGCTTGCTGCTCAATTACTGCTTCAAAAAGGTCTGGTCATATATCTCAGGTCCCTCTTGGTATTCAGGCTGCCAACTGAAATCTATGTTTAGGCAGTGAATTGAGGCTCTGTTGTTGGAGGACTTACCTCCTTGGTACAGAGACAGAACATATTTATAGTTCATTTACCAGACCTGCGTTGAAGTCTTACAGATGAGAGTCTTCTATAGGTTTGCATTTACCCTTCTTCAAAAAGGAGATTAGGCATCTACAAATAAAATTTCCTGCACCAAATCATTGTAGCACAAAATATTTTCACAGGGAAGTGCACATTTCTTCATCTCTAAATAGTATTCCTTACTCGATTAAAATAGCAGAACAGCAGGTGGGGCAGTGTCACGTAAGAAGTACCACATATGTTCCCCCCTAGATTATGCTGTCCTTGCTTGGTGGCTCCATCTGCATAAAATGCAAATTCACTAAGCAGTTAATCTTAAAAATTCCTTCCCATGCAGTTTAAGTTGACAAATTTCCATGTGGCAGGCTGACAGGCTTCTTAAAGACTCAGTTATGGGTCACACTGAACAACAATCTAGGCAACAAGTCCACATTAAAGTTGGAGCAGCAGGTTATTTTAGTGAGGAAAGATTCCCAGCTCAGCATGGCTTTGACGTAAGTAGATATCAGGATTATTATTTTTGTTATAACCTCAAACCTGCTGCCATGTTTGTGCCTAATGTTTGTCGTAATTTTTTTGAACATGTTCTACCACAAACATCCATGATAGAATCAACTTTTTTTTTAATCAGGTTCTTTGCTTAACCAAGGAGAGCAGATATCTCATGCTAGTCATGATAGTGACTAACACAGACACTCAGTGAACTGGAGATCAATTTCCTCAGATGAAAATCCTGTAAGAGTGCTAATCACACAAAGGGGAAAGATCACAAGTGTAAGACTAAAGTACTCACATGATCCCTCAGTGATTGTGCTGTTTATGGAGCTTCCTCCAGTTGAACTGCATTTTTTGCTGTCTTTGAACTGTTTCCGTCTTCTGGCCCACTGGTCTATTGCATCTTCCTGGGAACTGTCACTCGCTCTGGTGTCTTTCTTCAAAGGTAGCTTTCTGGTTTTATTCATTTCTGATTTCAAGTCTAAGTTATAACCAGATGTTGTTTGTGGTGAATATGTGACACTACTTATATAAGCAATTTTACTGTTTAATATTTCCACATTCTAAACACAAGAATAATCTAGCCAACATATAAATGAAAATACCAAATAATACTGAAAATATTCAGAAAGTATATATTTTAGACTAACTGAGGCCCTTTACGCAGAGAAAAATACAAGAGCCTTTAGTTAAATGCCTACATAGCCATTTGTCCATCACTATTTTAATATGAAAACTTGTAAATTGCTCATGGATCCTATTTAATGTGCTCCTAATTTAATCCTATTTAATACATTTTTGAAGCGGTCAATAGATATATAAACTCATATTTGAACATGAAGAATCTCGTAAGGCATGTATGAAGATTCTTCTGATTTAGATTTCTTTCTAGTTAAGACAGATTAAACTTACTTGCTGTATTATTATTTCAGGTAAAACAACTGGAAAACAGACTTTGTATTATATTCTGTTCTGAAAATGTGAGTGTAGCCACTGGCAAGGGCAGATAGAGAGGAAGTCCAACCTCAACACGCTCCCTGGAGGATTGTGTAGGTGGGCTCATGGTTGTCCATCCTCTTTCTGGCTTCAGGCAGATCTCCATCACTGACACTTATCATTGAGCCAGGGCATTCCAGGGCACTGTTCCAGACCATTGCTAAGAGTCAGGAAACCCTATCTCTTGCAGTGCCGTTGTAATGCCCTTCGCATGAGTCCTTTCCTCTCTGATAATCATGAAGACCCCAGAACACCAAGAGACTTCTAGATTGCCTCTCCTCGATCCTGTTTACCACAGTGGCATCTCCTCTCCTCTCTTCTAGATGTTCTCACTCTTTGCTGAAAAATGCCACATTTGCTTTCCAGTGTCACTGGATTACTAAGCTCAGGAAGTCCCACATTGCCCTATATCTTGGGAAAGTAGGCTGGTATTCTCCAGCTAAAAGTGGATTTTAATTCATATTAATGAATTGTAAAACTTTAAATTCTTTTACTACTTCCTGGATGTATACATTTATGCAATTAAGGTAGGGCCCTCCACAGCATTGCTAGGAATGAAGGAAAATCAAAATATGATCCTGGACCAAAAGAGGGCCAAAGTTACAGATTAGGTGAGATGATAGGTATGAGAAAGAACATGAGTAGATAATTCTTAGCAAGGGGCAAAAGGAAAGAGTGAATAAAACAAGAGAAAAAACAAAAATGAAAGAAAGAGCTACACCTCACTTCTATGCTGTGTCCTTAACCTCTTGAGAAATCAAGGGTTTTAGCATGCAGTTTTCCTTTAATATCTTCATTTAATAACTTGTTCTATAGAGATTTCAATTTCATGAATGCTCTATTTTATATATTGATACTGAGCTATTGGAATTGAGTTATTCATATTGAGAAATTGATCTATATAGCAATACGTATCTATGTAGTATATCTATATAGTATATATAGACTTCAGGTATTTTTTTATTTTCCATTACCAATGCCAAACAAGACAGCCATGGAGGTCATACCAGTCTATTTTGCAGGCATGGTGAATTAAAAAAAATTAAAAAAACTTCTGATGCTTTTAACTAGGATTATATTTGACATTTTTCCACAAGAAAATGTGTATTTTTCAACAGTACAAACCTTTTAACCGCCAAATCTGCTGGAAACGTTGCCTTCTGGAGAGATAAATACAAGATATATTTGCATATAACCTGATTAATATTAAAAAAAATTGAATTGTAGTGTTTGGAGTGATATTTCAAACACCCGCGTGTGCGTACATATTCATAATGTAAAAGGCTCACATTGTAGTTTGCAATGTCCCAGGATGGCTTAACATTTCTATAATTCAAAACACTCATTTTAAATGACCAGTTCTGGATATGAGTAGATGGGTTATAGACAGGAAGACAAGAAATTTTGAAAAATATTAGCTATTAGAAATAAGCCTATTTCATATGCAGTTTTCTCTTATATATAAAAGAGAGGAGAAAAGCAGGTTAAAGTATCTCTTATGGTCGTTGCATGAAAATGTTCAGCCAGAATTAAGACTGACGTACTTAGAATGCAGTATTTATACAGATTGCATGGATATGAAAACCGGATTTATGTGGTTTTAAACATTGACTAGAGCTCTGAGTTAATTTCACATGGCAACTGCTTTTACTATTACTTCCTGCAATGCTATTTGCTTCTGTCACTAGACGTTTAGAATGGGTGTATGGTTTCGTGTCGGAAAACTGCTTCTTGATCAAAGCTGCATTAATTTATTATTATTTTTTTTATTTAGGTTTCTTGGCTCTACAAGATGGTTCCTAGGACCCTCAGCAGAATAACTGCATATTATAACCCCATGGGCAAACATATAAAACGTCACAGTATAATTGCAAACTTTTAACGTACATTTATTTTCCATGGAGACAGATGTCACAAAAGCTCCTATGCAAAAGGTGTGTAAATGATGTTAACTTGAAAAGTCTTGTAACACCTACCTTTCTGACTAATCTGTTTGACTGATGATGGGGAGATATCTGCATTCTCATAATAATCTTCTTTCATTTCAAACTCTGACTCAACTTCCTCAAACTTGGATTTGACTAACAGAGGTAGTTGATTTGCTCCAGGCTCTCTCCTTAAACTATCATCAGTTGACTCTTTATTGCAAGAGTTTTCCAATCTCTCCTTAATGTTTGAATGTTCTGTGAAATTCTCTTTCTTTTCCTTGCATGCTGAAGAGGTAGATAACATGGAAGCCTGTGCCGAATTATTATGGCAATCAGATTCAACAAGGATATCCCCAGATATGTCCTGTAGCTCAGAAAAGCTTTCAAATTCTTTATCTATGTCATGCTCCTTGGGATCTAAAAGCAAGGATGACAGTGAGGATTTTTCTTGTATACTGCAGGTAAGGTTAGGTTCCTTTCTTACTGCAGAGCCAAAACATTCAGGTTGCAATGTAGTCTCACCGTGGATGAGTCTTCCTTCTACTTCTTCAGGTATCACTAGAGGGTCAGTCAGTACTGACCCTCTCCTTCTATTTGTTACCTCAGACTCTGCATAAGGAGGGTGAACATTTAACTCTAAAACTGAACACTGTTTTGGGATGCTCTCTGTAGATGCATAATTAGTACTTTCTTTGTCATCAATGAATTCACCTGAAGAGCTTCCAGCAAGTGGAGAGACTTGTACCAGGTGAGCTTTGTTCTGCCATTCAACATGCTTTTCTATAGGGTTGTACTCTGATTTCTCTTTATCTAAAGCTTCAGTAGACTCAGAGTCTTCTTCCCACATCGCTAGGTTTCCCAGAGGCTCTTCATGGCCATTTTCTTTTTTGTCATGTATAGTACCACTGGAATTAAGACTCTCCATTAATGTTTCTTCTGTTTCTTCACCTTGCCCCATACAGTCTGTATAGTCATTCAGTAAACAAGTGCCATCTAGACAGACATCTTCTTCAGGCTCAGATGGGTAAGTGGTAATATTATGATCAAATGACGTGAAAGCATATTGATAGGAAGACTTAAGACTTCTCAGATTTCTCAGTGAGGAAGTTAAGTCAGGATACTTGCAAAGCTCTGTCAGAGAGGAGGTCAAGTCAGGACAAAGTTCCTTATATTTGGTAGGAATATGTGAGTTCCTGTTACAGACATCTCCTGCTTTGGTCTCCTTAAGCAATACTTTTAAAGATGGCAGTGAATAAAAGCCAGAATCCCTTCTAGGGTGAACTGGTGATAGTACATCCAGGGTAGTATCTGGGAAAGACTTTCTTCTTGCTGTTTTTGGCCCTGTGTCTCTGTGTTTGTCACAGTTATTACTTTCTTGACCTACTACATTGCTTCTATTAGCACATTCCTTCTCATTGTTTGGGTTATGCAAGGTATTAATAGCTACAAGACAATTAGCAGTATTTATTTTTGAGGAAAATATTTTATCCTTTGAAAAATCTTCCTTTTCATTGGTGTGGTCATCATACTCCTCTGTATTAAGTTTACAGAAGTAATTTTCTTCCCCCCAAACACTCAAGGCTGTAGTAAGGCTGTCAGATTCCTTTCTGCTATTAACAGGGCACAAAGATACACCTTCTGCAATTGTATCCAGGTGCATTTTGTCACAGTCAGCAAATTCTTTAGGTGGAGGGAGAAGTGTATATCCATCTGGGAATGTATAATTTGCTTTTTCATGAAAGCTAAAAGATGATTCACAATCTGTGTTACACAATGCCTCTGTTACAGAATAATCTGTTTCACTCCAATATGTATCTTCATGTTCCCTGTTGCATGCTTTTCTCTGTGCCTGCTCACCAGCTTTGATGTTAACCTTGAGGTTTTTCTTTCTGCTGGTATATTCCACTTGAATTTCTTTTGTTTCAATGTTCATTTCCAGGGAGGCACTTTTGTTGATGGCAGTTTGAATTTTATGTTTAGATGATCCCTTATATTTCCCCTTGTGTTCTGCTGAGTGGTCAGTTGAAGGGCACTGGTACTTTGAACATTTTGAACACTGACTTTTCTGGTATTGTCTTTCATGACAGCGTTTCTTGTTCTTTGAACTTTTCCTTTTTTCATCCACAACTTTTGTTCCAGAATCAAATAAAGAAACATTCTTAATTTCTACTTTCACATTAAAAGACCCACATTTTACTTCTGCAGAAATTTTTCCAGGGGCCAAACTAATGGACTCTGAAGAGTCTGGCCTGCCCCACAGTGTAATTTTACCTTTGGATGAGGCCCCTGACTCACCAAAAGTTACTGTGGCTAGGATTTCATCCTGCTGAGAGGAGACCATTTTAGGAGGGCAGTTCTTTTCCTTCTTCCCTTCTTTTTCACTGTCTGATACATTATCAAGGTCTCTATCTTCAGAAGCATCTGAGCTACTCTGATTCTTGTTTTCATGATCTTTTCCATCTTCTTCAGCACACTTTACATCCAGTGGCTCTGTGGAGTAAGACAGATTCTCATGTGCTTTATTTTTAAGGCTTCCTACATTTTGCTGGCATTTACAAATTGGTGACAATTGTTCATCTAATTTAAGGAGAAAAAGGAGAAAAAACATATTTCCTACGATTTGGTAAGCAGTTTCATAAATGTATGATTAGCTTTGAGACAATGTTCCTAGAAAATACCTTTGCTATTTTAAGATGTAGTGTATTTTCCATGACATTATTTTTTAGTTTCAGTATTGACTTGTTCTGTTATAATTGTCTGATAAATAACGTGAAATCAGATAAACATTGTGGGCCACCTCTATTCACTCTGATTTGAGAAAATCAATATATTAACACTTTTAAAAAATAAAGTTTTATTTTTGTTAGGTGATAAGGTATTCTATTTGCTTATAACAAGAGCTGCATTTTAAATTTCTTTACTCCTCCTTGTATTTACTTTGTTCCTGTGAACACACTGCGTCAATCAATATTCCACTGCCTGCTAGCACTTTGGGATAAATTCTGTGGAACTGGCTTTTATAATCCTTTTACAGATAAGCAAACAAAGGGATTGATTAATATAATCACAATCACACAGATTAGTGGCACATTGCCAGGAGATTTAAGCCACAACTACATGTCCAAAGTAGAAGAAAATAGTGTTTCCTGGCTGTACTAGGCAAGATTTCATGGCATTCACATAATGACACAAAATTCTGTCTTGTGTGGGCTTTTTTTAGAATAGGTCATGCGCGTTAGAGGATAAGTTTAATAGTGACATCTACCTGAAAAGGATTAGAACAAGCTATTAAACTAAGTCAACACTGAGATTTACATTAAGAATGATGAAGTTTTGCAGCAGTTGAACAACAATATGTTTGGAAAGCCTTTGCCAGAAATAGCTTAGGATAGCAGCTTAACTGAAACAAAAAAACTAGCCTCACCAAGACATTACCTGTACGTACCCACACTTAACTGTAAATATTCCCAATTTGAAAAACAGATTTAGGCACAAAGGTGAATTTCTGTCTTGATGAGTAAATAAAGAATAGCCACGTGTTTCTGATGACTTTATATAAAATATTTTTGCAAACTTACCTTCTCTGGAACCAGAGCTCTTTCTGCTCTTGAAGCTTTTTCTTCTTTTTCTACTCATTTCTAAGAAGCATGGGTATCTGTGTTCTACTTTTCTGTGCGGGAGGGAAAACATTGGATAATGAGAAAGCTTCTCTGGAATAATTTTGCTCTCTAATTCTTTCAGGTTTTCTAACTTGTTATAACTAAAATTAGAAAAGTTCTAAAGCAGGTACTAACACATTTATTTCTTCTTTTGGTTATTTAGGAAAAATTTTGAAGATTTTCAAATAATAGCTTAAAATCAGGATTTCATGGTCTTAGCTATAGGACCTGAACCAATACTCTTTGAAGTCTGTGGAAGGTTTGAGGAGTGGGTGACCTTTCACAGTCTATTATTTTATCTGATTCTGATTTTTAGAGATTAATATTTTGTTTTAAGCATTCATTTTAAATTCAATCTTATTTATATATGTAATGAAATACTCAATGATTGTTTTCTTCTCTTGAGAAGGGATTCTTTGAAGTGAGAAGTATTGGAACAGCTCATACATTATGGGTGTGGTCTTGAAAATCAATAGAGTTATGTTGGGAAAAATCAACTGATTACAAGTGTTATTAGTTATAACTGTCTTTAGATTTTTACCAGAACATGAAATATGTCATTGTGGAAGGAGCAGGAGTGAATTCTTAAGGCTATAAACTTACCTGGTATAATGAGGATGCATGAATCTAGTTGTAAGTGTTAGGATAAAGCACTTTAAATGATTATATTGACATTATAAGACTCACGTTACATGTCACTGTATGCAGGGATACACAGCTAGCCAAACAACTGGAAGAAATTCTTTCAAGACACAGTCATTGCTACTTCTGAAAAGCTTTGTGTGAGGCCCGAATGACTGAACATGCCAGTGTACATTCATTAGCTGGCTGCAAAATGCAGGCATTATCTGTCTTTTTTGGAAGACATTCCAGGGACACTGTGAAAGTCTTGTACTTATTTCACAGCAGGCACTTCAGAATGTTTACATTGTCAGTTCTCAGTATGATGCTATACCTCTACTTTTTCCAGGAGTCTTTAATCAAAGCTTGTCAGACAGCCAAACCTGCCAACTGAGCTCTGTTTGTCAGAAGAGTGAGCTTAAAATGAAATACAAGGCTTTAAAGGACACAGAGGCAAGAACTGTGACTGAAACTTATTTGTAGTGTAGGGTTGAAGGGAGTTTCCATCAGTTCTGGATAAAAATAAATATTCTCTTAAAGAGATGCATATGCAAGTATGCCAGAAGTATCAACCTCATATTTGAAGTGTGGTATGTAAGATCTGCAGATTGATGCATGTACTTATGACTTAAGGAACAGCAGTGTAGCACAGAACAGTAATGTGACTGTTGCAGTTGAGGTTTCAGTTATATTTCATTAAGTTGAAACTGAGAAAATGTTTTTCCTTCCAGGAATTCCCTCAATTAAACTTAAGAAAGATGTTCCACGTTCAGTTCCTTCCCCTTCTCTTTATCCTTCCCCTTCACCTTCTTGACCTCCACGGTTGTACATCCAAAATACTTGCATATTACTTTTTATTGTTCCCCAGGGATTCCATTTTCACGGGGTTTTCTCCCTATTCTACAGTCAGTAATTAAACGGTTAATCTCAATATAGGGAATGTGATTTCTAATTGTCACTGCTAAAATGCTGTTAAAAACTATCTGCAGATCAAGACCAGCTGCCTGTTTTACCTTAGTTTCTCTTTACATTTGATGGTTACTTTTACAGTTGTATGCACCCCAGATTAAACAAATTCTGATTTTTACTGAATGCTGAATGCAACATAAGGCCAGAGATACATTTAATACACGAAGTGTTTATGGTCTTATTTCTAGGGAAGAATAATAGGCATATTTGTAATCAGCTAGCAGTGGATTTAAATTATAATTGGCTTTGGGGATAAGGTTTGCATGGTTCAAGACAGACTAGAGAATAAAAAAGTACCAAAAATACCAAAAATAATCACTACAAGGAAGGTGCTTGAATATTAAGCAGATAGAAAGCATAACAGTTATAAAGAACAGTTATAAAGAAAATCACATTAATTTCAGTTTCTCCTAATAGTTGCAATGTCTGTTTTTCCATGTTTTATAATGGTAAAATATCATTTGACTTTGCAGAAGAAATTCTATGTTTAACACGACCAGTACTTCTACTCACTGGAACACTCTGAAAGTACTGAAGGTAGATAGTGTTGGTTCCCTGCACAACGGGATTTTGGGAAATGATCTAATACCTTCTAAAATTTAAAAGTCTGAGAAAGCAGCTGTGAAACCATGAGTAGAAATAGCCACAGGTAATAGCTGTTTATAGAGGTAGGATTACAGATTTTGCTTCATTGTTGTTGGGGGACACTGCAATTTTTTCTCCATTCCTGTTACTAAGCAACAAATAGCTGGGTGATTAGAGCCATCAATTCTTTTGTAAGAGACAAAAGGGAGCGCTGGGCGGGGCAAGGGGAAAGAAAGACCTGGCCGTTGGAACTGGCACTCTCGTCATTGTCATTGGACACCAGGAGGAGAGGCTGCTCTTTGCTTCTGGCTGTGACCACAGGAGATTCAACTGTGTTCTGTTTTCTCCTCCTGGCTGGGTGAGCTTTAATTCAACCTCCTTCCCACTGGGAGTGCACGTTTTCCCGGCTGCGTTTTCTCGCAGCAGCTGCGGGGGAGTCCGGCTGTCCTTGCTGCCCGCCTGCCTTGCTGCACGAGACTGGGGTGTCTGATGTGACTGCGGAGCCCTTGCTGCCTCGCTGACTAGCCGGGGAGAGCCAGCCCTTGCCCCCTGCCACCCTGCTCGTCACTCTAAGCTGCCTGCCTGCTTCTCAGCCTGCCCGCCATTACCAGCTGCCTGAGGCTGACCTGACCCTGTGCCACAGCGCCACCTGCAGCCGATCGGGAGTCATGGCACCCCCTCTGCCCTGCCGGGAGCTCAACAGCGCCCCTGCTGCTTGCGACCGTGATTACACCACATGGGAAAGTGCTCGGCAGCTCAAAAGTCATCTGCCATTGGTTTCTGGGTCTGTTTGTGGTTGCTATTATTGTTCTTGCTTGTTTATAGATACTAGTAAAGAACTGTTATTTCTTTTCCCATATCTTTGCCGGAAAGCCCTTGATTTCAAAATTAAAATAATTCAGAGGGAGGGGAAATCACATTCTCTGTCCTAAGGGAGGTTTCAACCTCTCTTAGCAGACACCTGTCTTTGAAACCAAGACAATTGTCAAAGATGAGACGTATGATATATGTTAACAGGATGATTAGGCTGTATCTTTTTTAAGTAATTTCTGTAATTGGTAGGAAGTAGATCAAAATTATGATTATTTGCACCGTTCACTTGTCATTAATTTTACCAGCTCTAAAGTTTTTGTGAGTAAATCTATCATCTTTTGGATATTAATTATAATATTTACATGTTATTGATTTTCTTGTACCTGCAGTGTGTTTGATTGTTGATACCCTAAATTAAAAAAAAAAATTAGAAAGAACTTTATGATGCAGATAATTTTGCTGTCCATACTACATTTCCATATGTTAAATTATCCTTTCTTCTCTAAGGTCTACCACATCAGGAGAGGCACCAGTTCTTCACTTATCATTTATTTTATCCATGGATTGTCTTTGTCTATTCTCGTTTCTTTGGTCCGGGGGCTGAGATATGCGAACAGAATTAGGAATCTCATCACCTTCATTTGCAATCCTACTCATGTGAGTAGACATATTGATTTGAGCAAGGATTAGCTGTATGCATGAGCACTGCAGGTTAAGACCTTGCCTTAGGGACTATTTTGTCCACTGCTGGACGCTAGATGAACACCAGCCAAATTAGCTTAGCTGGAAATAGAGGCATTCAGCAGTTGCCTGGATGGAAGCCAATGTCCATTGACATAGTTCTCTATGTGATAGGTTGTTCTTACTACAAAGACTGGTGCTTGGGTTGGCTCAGAATAACAACCTTAATTTTGAGTAAAAGATCACTCTAGAAATAACTTTGTATTTATATTTATATCACACTATAAATATAGGTAAAGCTCTGTCTAGAATGTGTTCATTTTCATTGTGGAAAACGTGTAATGCTGTATCTTTCAGTTGAATGCAGCTGATGATAAACTGTGACAATAAAAGCAAAAAATATTTCTCTAATGAAAGCCTTTGAGTTAATCCTGTTATGCAGGAAAAGTTGCCTTAAAAACAATGTTTGGAAGTAAATTTGAAAATACAGCAGTCATTTTACTTTATGATTATATATTATGTAGTGGAGATTTAATGTGAAAATACGTGTATTCTTAACTTTTCCAAACGAGCATGTTCAGTGAACCCACAAAGATGAGACTGTCAGAAAAGACAAAGTGAAAAAAAGAAAGGAAAATATGGAGAATGTATTTGCTAATGCTGAATTGGAACGTGATGACACAATTACTGTGATGACACAACACATTTGCAAAATATTTAAAGTTCTTTCAGGACAATATAAATTATCCTTTTAGATGATAAGTTTCTTATAATTCAGTATCTTATGTTCTAGAAGGTGCTGCTATGAATACATCTCCACTGAATTCTACAGTGCTCAGACTCTAGAACAATGATGTCACAGCATCACAAAACAAGCCTTTCTGAAACAAGAATATTCTACTTTTCTTTCCTTCTGTTTCAACAGCATGAAACCCTTCTGATATGTTTCCTCTGTTGGAGGACACAGAATCCTACTTTTTGTCCCCTTTGTCCTAGACAATGAATTTTATTTTCATTTATTTCCATTGTGTTTCTTGGTATTTCACGATCTTCTATTTCATATTAATCATTGCTTTGACTTTGCTACTCAAGTTACCAAACTATTTTTGGCCTAGTCTCTCACTGATTAGTTCCTCTCCTCTAATTCCTCAAGTTCGAATTTTCCTTGTGAATTATACAATCATAGAATGGCTCTGGCTGGAAGGGACCTTAAAGATCATCTCATTCCAACCCCCCTGCCATGGGCAGGGACACCTTTCCACTTGACCGCATCCAGCTTGGCCTTGAACTCCTGTGGGGATGGTGCATCCTAAACATCTCTGGGTGACCTGCTTCAGTGCCTCAGAGGATAGTAACTGACACAGTTAAAACCATAGAAACGAAATAGAATTTTCCAATTAATTTGAGGTTCTCAAACATCTCTAGGCAAATTGTAAAGTTTATTAATTGACTTCTTATTATTATTCTCTGTACTGTTGTGTTTTGTGGCATATGCCCTACTTTAGCTTTCATACATTGAGGTTGATGCTCCACATAGATAATTTACAATGTCATCAGAATGAGGTGTGTAGGTGAGTCTTGTAGTTCCACACAGAGTAGGCTAAAAAAGCTCATCGATTTACCTTTCACTTATCTAATTGCAGTACATCTTATTGAAGTACCTTCTCATTTTGCCTTTTTCTCTTGAACCAGCTTCCACTTGTATTGTATTAGAATAATTTCTGTACATCCATTTCTGCAGTATTGTAGCCAAAGGAAGTTTTTCATGTCAAACACACACATGATGTGTCATCAAAAATGCCTGTCTTAGCAGTGTTTCCCACTCAGCTGGAATGGCTCTTATCTTCATTTGCTTGTAGTTTCATCTACGCATTTTCCTGAAAAGAGTGGTCTTTAAAAATGTGTCTGCAAAATGTCTAGAAAAAAGGAAGCAGGCAGCCACTTACAGGGACTGTAACAGTACCATATAGCACTTTGAAAAATTAATAAAAATGTGAATTATATGTTTGTAAAGATTCAGCTTCCAATCAAAAGGAACTCAGCAGATACACAGTAGTATCTACTCAGCTCTGAGAATATAGCATCCAAATGAAACACAAAAACATGGGACAGTGAAATCAATCCATAACAGGTGTTGTACTAGGACCCACTGATCAACCATTTTATTTCACAAAATGTGCTGTGGTACTTCTAACGAGCACATCAAATCAGGATCTTCATTTTTCAGATCACAAAAGGATTGCAAACATCAGTCAATATTTCTTCAGTTCTGATTCAGAAGGAAGGTGACTGTCTAACCAACTAAGAATATCACATATGCCATAAACCAGCATATTTAGGAAACCTAAATTCCATGTAATTAGATTTTGCATTGTTTTTGACTTTTCTGTAAGCAGAAAGGGACACAATGCGAAGTGTTGAATATAGTTTGACCAATCTTTTGAAAAGAAATTATAGGTATATTATTCTCTCCATTATGTTAAAGCTGCCTCCCTGCAGGCAGGGCACTCTTCACTTTAGATTTAGAAAATATTTTAGATTTTTAGAAAACAAGTAGCAGTCAGTCAAATGTTTTCAAGATTATTTTAACTCAGTACTCAGAATCCAAGTGCCAGCAAAGTTGTAGTAAAATATAGATCAGCAATCACGGGCTGAATTTATACAGGCAATTCTGCCTTTTTAGGGAGAAGTAATGTCACAGGTTTCAGCTTTTAAATTCAGCAAAATCATATGTAAAACTCATTTCCCATAAAGCTTCTGCCTACTTATTAAGTTATCTTGTTTTTTGGTTAATTATTTTGAGCTTTTGCAACAAATGAAGAAATAATGTATCAATAAGGATAAACATTTATTTCAGATGTTGGAGATACTTAATTTCTGTGCCATTTTTGGTTTTTACCTTTGTTTAAAAATGTGTACTGCCTTACACTGCAACAGACTAGCAGGTAGCCTCTGTGCTGTAAATGGTCCATCTAGGATTCCACCATAGTTTCAACACAAGTACTAAATAACATGTATTTCAACTTTATTGCCACAGATGTTAATGTATTTATTATCATATAAGTAAAAACATATTTATAAACAGAGAACAGAGTTTATTATGCATTATATCTCTTTTCTACTGCATAAAATAACTTTTCTACATCAAAAGCCCTGGAAACATTTTTTAAGAATCACATAAACTGCCATTCTGTTTACACTGTTGGACCTCTGCTGTTCCTGTTTTAAAGACCAAAGGAAAACCTCCAAAACTGAATAGTAGCTGGATTAGCCTGTTCATGTCAGTAAGCTTGTCAGTCTGATATTTAGAGTGCTATCTGTGGAATTCATGCTTTGTCAGTACCAAAAATGACAGCAGGTAAGTGAAATACCCTCCAGAAATGATGCAGCAATTAATGATTAAATTAGCAGAAATCTCACTACAACACACAACCATATTCAATAAAGTAACAATTTCTATAGTCAAAGATGTTACTTGCAATGAAATACTGTAATTCTTTCTCAGTCTCTGAATTACTTCACTTTTCTTGAGTTGTTCATCCATCTTAACAGAAACCGGGTAAATTCAAAGTATTTGCTTATACTTGAAACTCAGCCCACCAAAAAAACCCTGCACAGTAGCACTACACTGTAACAATTTTCTTTGAAAATGAAGTAGTTTTTTTATTTTCAAAATGTCTGGGACTATAAAAGATGAGTTACAATTATGTAAGAAAAATCTTCCATT
Source organism: Lichenostomus cassidix (assembly GCF_008360975.1). NCBI lineage: Eukaryota > Metazoa > Chordata > Aves > Passeriformes > Meliphagidae > Lichenostomus > Lichenostomus cassidix. Next base: position 10,781,475 of record NC_139511.1, on the reverse strand, counting down.
GTTCCTAGAATGCTGCAAGAGCAAAACCCACCACCCTATCCTAACTTCTAGGTTTTGATTTCTGGTGTCTAAAATTGGGAAACTCACCCCATAAGACACCATATTTTATGACCATGCAGTTTGCAGGGCCACTTTCTCCAGATGATCAATTTATACAAAATAAATAAAGAGTAATTTGGATTTAGAATGACAGAAGGATTTAAGATGTTTATTTCATACACTCTCTTTTAATTTTAGCAGAGGTCTTGAGAAAATACCTACATTTCTTAACAGAATGTTGAATGCTTCTCTCCTTGGAAAGAAATAAGGACGTACTTTACCAAAGGTAGCTTAGTTTGCAGGATGATGAAATAGTAGGAGAAAAGAAAATTACCATCCAGCCTTATTTAAGTGCTGCAAACTGAATTTGCAAGGTTCTCTACTCAACTTGTAATATTCCTTCTTGACTACTAATGCTACTACTGATGGTGTCTTAACACAGCACTCCTCTTATTCCAGTGTGAAATACTGGCTGCAGAAAGATGGTACTTCTAATAAACCCAAGTTAATTCAGGTAGGCTTTAATTTCCAAAATTATACACCACTACATTTGAAGTACTTAAATGCTAAAATATAACAACCAACACAGCCTTGGGAATCAAATATCCATCTTAAAAATCTCTATAATTCAGGAAAACTGTCCTATTTTCTCACTGTGAAAAAAATCTGCCGAGTCTTCACATTTTACAAAACTAGGGTTTTAACTATTAATACCTACAGAAAAATACCTAAGAGTCTAATTTAAAGAAAGAAAGTTTATACTTACCATTGCTATGAGCCAATATTAATTTCCCTCAGATGCCTGCTGTTATGGACAGCTACAGTTTGCTTTTCTAAGCTCATGAAGGATGGGTTGACTGCCTTGCTAAGGCTTAATAGGGTAACAACTTCAAATTTTTTTTCCCCTTTAGACTTACCCCCTTCTGTACTGTCAAACCCAGTCACCAATGATATGCAGTATATACATATCCTTCAAATCACTGAAGCAATACAGGACATAAAGGACTGCCTGTTACCTACCTCTTTACAGCTAAAGCAGATAATAAAAATCACAACAAAACTTACCCAGTGGTTACAAAGTGCCAGCTTTGTCTGAAAAGTCTTAAGTAGTCAGATTACCTAATTAAAATTAAAGATAAAAGAGGGAGCAATGTTCACGGTCTTGCTCCACTTCTTTTTCTATTTCTGTCTGTTAAGCTCAGAATCTGATTAGTATATTTAATTCCATGAAGCATCGTGACTGGTCTACCTTTAATCAGCCTGTTGACATCCACCCCTTTTTCCCTCACATGTTGCAGACTTCAAGGTAATTATTTACCCACTTGCCAGTGCTCCTACACAAAAAATAATGCTTGTATTACAGAATGAACACTGGAACGATTTTATTTTTCACATGTTTACATGTATTCACTATGAAAAATGAGTTAAAACAACTATGTTTATAGGGACAAATGCAAAGTTTGTGAAAATATCATCACCAGTACTATACTTACATAAAATGTCATTACATTGCATGAGGTAACAGCTTCATTGGAATGATCAATTTTGGTTTGTATTAAAAGACCTAATTATCTTTCTCCACTTTATTAAGCTACTATTTCTATCATTTGTAAGTTATTATAAAAACAGTTAAAATACATAATATTTTCAAATTCTATTCTGAACAGAAGGTAATTCTCCATTGTATGCAGGCAAACTGGGATTAAAGGTGTCTCCAGAATTGTCTGCCTTGTACATCTAATGTCATGAATACTCTTTTTGCTCTGGTACCCTTGTAGAAGCAAGGGAGAAAAGAGAGATACCATTATTACACAGCACAGAAAAGAACACACTATTTTTAGTATTTTAAGTAATACTACTCTCTTAATGTACTGCATTAACTTTGTGGCAAGAAACAGACTGCTTGCAAAGCTGCTGCTGTCTTTTAGATAAGTCAAAGTACTGGAGGTGCTGCCCTGACCCACTCCAGTCAGAACCCCTACATTGTTCAACTGCTGCTAAATTTAATTTGGCACTTTCTCAAGTTGCTGTAGTTGATGAACAACCACAGCATTTGGCTCTTCAATTTGACATTGCATAAACTGCAAAAAGTAACTGTCCTTCAGAAAATGTATAGGTATTTTCAAACTAAAACTCAAGCCTTCACCTATGAACAGGGCAAATTAGGCAATAAAAAGCCAGGAAAATTTTTCCTTCGGATAGATTAAATTAGTCAAAGTAGTTTTCTTAAAGAGGAGAGATTTCTCTTCTTCCCTGCAAATGGTTCATCTGATGGATAGGGGAAAAGGAAATGAAAGCTTCAAAAGGTTTTTCAAAAGCCTGGCTTAGATTTTGAAAATGTATAAAGACTAGAAATTGCTGACACACTGGAAGCTATTAGACTTTAAAGATCAATAAAATATTACTCTCAAAATATTTAATGTTGTTTCCTTTGTCATATGATTATTTTTCTGTTTTTCTTCATGCAGGAAAGTGAAAATTTTCAATTTACTTACTAGCATTGTAATTGCAGATATATACCTTTATAGACATTTTCAGATTAAAAATTAAGCAGATTATTAATATCAGCATTTGTTATGGACACTGTGTTTGGAGTGTCACTGTTACAAGCACATCTCTACAGTGACTCACAATAATTTTCTGCATAAAAAACTAGTATTCCATTGTGTCTTAGACATGTACCTTTAGTTACTTCGAAGTGATATACCACTTATTTTTATGCTACCTATATTTGCTCTATGCTTTATCCTCCCTCTTCCAACTGCTCATTACTCCGTTTTTGCTCATCTTTCTAAATGTGTAATCACTAAGTAGTTGAAACTTCCTTTCATTGCTTAGCTTCCACGACCATTTGCATACTTTCCAAAGCTCTTCTTTACTCCTATGAGCAACCTGCAACCAGGCTTCCTTCTGTCCTACAAATTTTTAAAAGAGGTTAATGCCACTGATAACATGCAGTCCTGCTATAAGTGTGGTCCATAACAACTTTTCACAACTTCCCTTCTCTTTAAAAGCAATTCTTAACAGAAGCAGTGTCTTGCTTCCTTTTCCTTTCCGGACAACTCAAAAGATAACCTGATTGTCTTTATTTTTAGGTACGGCTGAAACAAGGGAGAGAATGAAGCAACGTAGTATGTCAAACACTCCAAGTCAGGAATGCTTCCTGCTTTGAAATTTCTTAGGCGCTGCCTTACCAAAAAACCACCAAAACTGCTTTGGCAGTTCATAGTGTGACATGGATGGGAAAAAAAAGAACAATTAGGATTTGTAGAACAATTTTACTGATTCCAGCTTGCCAATAATTTTGGACAAAATATGACATCATTCACTGTTAAATTTTAAATTGCTCCAAATAAATCGCCATATAATAAGTTTATATTTATCATTACAATTGCATTTTCTTCAGGTCATTTGCATTTCTTTTGATGTCACTACAGTAACTGCAGAATGACAGACTACAAACCATTACATAATGAAATTAATAATAAAACAGTATACTTTTATTTTTAAAATACTAATGTCTTAAATACCTTGATAAATTAAGGCACAAATCTGAACTGTAGCATTAAATATACAGAATTAAGTATTTTTAATTAACATATTGCTTTCCCAGTCTTACAGCTGCAGTTAAAATACTTCTTTCAACTGTAAGATTCTTAACAGCAGTAACAATCTTAGCATCTCTACTTCTGTAAGAACTTTTGCATATTTTGAGATGGTATGTCTTGTTCTTCCTCCTCCATTATTACTCTATAATTTAATTTCTAATTATCAAAGAATGAAATCACTCACTGCCTAGTGTCAGTAAGTTTTCTTATCATCATTATCTTATTAAAACACTAATACTTAGGCTTTCAGGAGTGGTTCTTCCAACACCTTTTTCACAAAGTATTGCGTTATACCTTTAAATTCAGGCTGACATATGATCGGGTAAGTACAAGCCAAGTCAGAATGGATGAGAAAATGTTAAGCTTTAAGAATTAACATAAATTAGGTTATTAATGTAAATGATACAAAGTACCACATATTCACCATTTACATATGCTATTAACTTTAAAATAATTATAGTTGGTAAGCCTTTCAGTAGATTTTTGTGACAGGTGGAATTTAAAGAATGGAGATAGGCAAAAATGAGAAAGAAATAATTAAGGCCAAATAGAAGTACGTAAATAGAGAATTCAAACAGCAGACAAGGTCAGACAGCTCTCTTTGTAATGTTGTGACTCCTTCCGGTGGGAGAAGGACCAAATCAAACATTAATAACATAAGTGCAAAAGGCATAATAACTTGATTCTAGAACAAAAACCCCAGCACACAAGAAGGTATCAATTATACTTATTTGTTGCTTGCTTGCTTGGGATAATTACTGGGTTTTGTCCACATCTAATTCAGGCCTGAAAACACCTACTAAGATTTCCATAGCTTACTTCTGGAACCAATGTAAAGGCTCAGAAAATCACATGGTTGCACATTCACTACATAAACAGTTATAATTTATTCCTAATTTAGTATTCAACAGAAGAAGTAACTTAAAGAAATCAATTATTTGAATTAAAGATTAGCATTCATTCCAATCCAGTGTTTTATCAACTGGTGCGCAATAGCTCGACTTGGTGGCACAAAGAAAGAACGCTGGTTTCCTTTAATGAGAACTTCCACAACCTGCAATAAAAACAGGGTTCTTTTATCTTTAGAAGATAATATTATAAAATATAATTGTATTAATGCAGAAATTATTTTCCTATAATGATCCATCAGTCTACCATTGCTATAGTAATTAAAAAGGCACTAACAGATTCTCCAAGGCAGATGCAGAGAAAGTCACACATTGTGAATTATGATATTTTTGAGCTTAATATGTCTCGAAGGACATCTTCTTCCTAACAGAACTGTGGAGACTGATTGCTAGTATACTGACTAAGATTTTTGTGAAGCCTTTTTACAGCAAGGACCACCAGATGGTGCTCCACACTGCGACAAAAATAATTCTTTTAGTTTTACATGTAGTGCCAAAGGAAATGTGTTTTTCTGGTTTTCTGAAGCAGCTGCAAGCAACATGGGATAACACTTTTAGTACATTTCTGAAGTATGTTTATTTCCAGCTCTACACCAACCTCCATGTGTCACATGTAGCTGTATTCAGAACTGATACACATTTAAAACAATGCTCCCAGTGTTAACAGAAACACACTGAGATTGTAGGTGACCAACTTAGCCTTCAAGTTGACTTATAGCCAAAACACTTGGAACAGCTGGGCAGAAGTCCAGTGTTATTAAAAGCATAGCTCCTGAAGTTGCCTGTGGGAAAACCTGTGAAGACTAAGTGGTGCAAGCAATTTCTCCTTCTACTTGTGAACTGAAATACTTCTTTCTGTAAAGGTCTTTTCTGCCTCTCTTTTATTTGACTATATTTTAACTACTGAGGTAAGCTAAGTGTAGGATTTCCTATTAATGCACAGTAAGCTGCATTTAACACCAGAGTATTAAAATAGTACTGCATGGAAAAAGATATCAAAACTAACGATTTCCCAGAGTCCTCACCGTAACTTCTCCCCTCCCAGCAAATCTGGTAGCATGCTTGTCTGAAGGAATTGTGATGATAAATGCTATTAAATACTACTTCTACAAGAAAAGCACAGGCGTGCTAAGAAAGTGGGTTAAAACAACTTGGCTGTCTCCCAAAAAGGAAAGGTGAAGAGCAAACTGGCAAAAATGTAATAAAATGAGCTTGCAAGCGACTCAGATGTTACCATGAATATCTGTCTTTCTCTGGATGTGTCTGATCTACAAGAAAATGCAACCATGGATGATAAAAAGAAGAGTATACATGCTCATTGGAGTTGCTGAAAAAAGCAAGTGTCTGTTGTATGCCAGAACCTATACAGTCACAGACAAATCAATAGAAGAGGAAAATGAAATTGAACTTTACCTGTTCTCTAGTGAACCAGCGGGCATCCTCTATTTCATTCTTGTCAACTTTAATTTCTGTGGACACTGCAACAGCTAAGCAGCCAATCATTAGGGAGGAGGGCATTGGCCATGGCTGAGAAGAGACATACCGAACATGGCCAACTTTGACTCCAGCTTCCTCCTCTACTTCCCTTCGAACAGCATCTTCTATGGTTTCGCCTAATCAAAAAGGGCAAAGAACAAGCAGGTGATGAAAATACCCCAAGCAATTTTCACATCCTGTGCTTTGAACTGACTCAAAAGATTTGAAACTGCCCAAGGAAATTATCTATAAAGATCTAGTTCACAGACCAGTGCACAGACCTCAGCACAAGACACAGAAGTCTAAAAAAGATAAAACCAGCCACCAAAGAAAAATGGAACTTTAAAAGTAAAGAGTAATAATTTCTCCATCATAGTATTTATTTCCTTAATTGATAATTCATCACACACATGAATCATTATTGCTACTCCTAAAATGTAAAATATTAGATAGAAAATACATTATTCTTATTATTCTTGAAACATTGATCTGGTCATTTGTAACTAGCATTGTGCTCATTTTTGGATTTTCAGTATGATTGTAACGGCACGTACTACAACTTGAAAAATCAAGATTTAAAATTACAATAGCAAGAAAATAGAGACTTAGAATACTTGCTCACATTTCTGCACTGTATTATTCTCTTTGCCTGACTCATTCTTCTTTGTCTTAACACATGCAGACAATATTGCAAACTGAAATGGCAATGGAAAGCTTTGCTTCCATATCCGCAGGGAACAGCGGATATGTGTGTGTGGAGTGCTGATGGTCACAGGCCTACATATGCACACATGTACAGTTCTGTAATCACTGATAACAGGTGCATTAAAGCACGCAGTCTATCCATCAGAGACAGATGATTTAGTTTAGCTACAGTCACTTTATATACTTGAATTCAGTATCAGATAATAATCAGACCAGCAGAAGAAGGAAAAGAGTGAAGAAATAAGTATCTTGATTTTTTTTCAAATGATACCTGATTAAACTTGCTCATGTTGTCACTGTATGCCAACCTGCACACATTTACTGAATATATTTATACACTGTAATTTCACTAGTGATTGAGATATATTCCCAATAAAAGAATGTTTTACAAGTTGTTCTGTAGGTACTTATAACTGTAACTATTTTTCAACTATTACTGTTTGACACAGCTATCGAAGTATCTCTTTATTTTTCTTTTATAGTTATGTAATTTCTGCTTATCTTCCATATAACCAATCAGGTCCAAAACACATAAGCAAATCCTTAACTTTATGTTTGAGTTACACATTAACACTTATTTTTCCTATGCTAAAATCTTTTGCTAAGTATCCTCAGCCAAGATGATCTGTTTTAAAATGGTTTTTTTATGTCAGTATGTGACTTAAGACTGCATGGTAAGTCAACTATTTAAAACTTTTATTTTATTATCAAGTTGCTTTTTGCTTTCAAAAATAAATCAGGGGCGGCAAAGTACAGAATAGGCATATTTTTAGAACAACTCGTCTAACAGAAAGCAAAACCCTGTTATTGGACATAACCCAAAATATATTTCTGTATAATTGTAAAGGTACAATACTGTTATTGGGTAAATACATTTTGTAGGGTAAAATTAAATTACTCACCAGGTTCTACAAATCCAGCAAGGCAGGTAAACATTCCTGGGGGAAATCTCTTCTGCCTACCTAAAAGGCAGTGGTTCCCATCTGGGTGGATGACTTGCATTATAACAACAGGATCTGCAAAGGACATGAATATATTTCAGTATCTGAGTGACTTAAAAGCAGTAAAAACTTCCAGCCTATTCCACACCAATGCATGTAAAGACAAAAATTATATTGAAACCATAATTGTGATAAAGCTCAGAGTAAGATGCCATTTCATTTCACTTTGGGGTTTTTCTCCATGCAAGGTATCTCTTTATCTTGTGCAATGTACACACCTAGTAGAAGCAGTTTACTAACCAAGGCTTGAAATGCAGGGTAGAAATTACCTGCAACCAAAGCACACGATCTGCCAAGAGTATCAGCAGGACTAACCCAGGTATGCATAGCCCAGCATACAGCAATTGTTTCTGCAGGAAGCTCATTTATTATCACCCTCTCTACACCAGAGAGTTCTGAAAAATGTATTCTTGACTGAATACCAAAGAACTAGACACTTTGATGACAATGCAAATACTGACTAAATACTGACTACTCTCCACCTTTGACTTTGTTTACTCTTTGCTATCAGCTTCTCAAATGACGTTGCACTTTGACTGACTTTCTCACTTCTCATCATTGCATCTGTCCTTTTCTCTCTAGCTTAGTATTTCCTCTTACTGGTCTAATTAACCCTGTTGATTTCTGATCTTTTCCCCTCTTTATTTAAAGTAATGTAGTTTTAAGTAAAAAGTACAACGTGACCCTTTGTACTGCTGATATCTCATTTATACTGCTGGAATTCCTAACTGATACTACTTTTTGCAATAAAGACTGGCATTGTCACATTAATTCTGTATCACACACTAGCACAAGAAAGAGAAGCCTGAACTTAATGCCAGATAGAGCTGAGACACACACAGTCTGTGAAGAAACAAGTATGTAAGACCTAGGACAGAAATAAGCAGATAAAATAGCTAGAAATAAATTGGTTTACATGCATATAATAGTACAAACAAGCCACTTTTGAGAAATTATTCTACAATATGCTCACCAATTCTTGGATATGATGTATTGTGAACTCCTTGGAGACTGGGACAATCTTCTTTTAAGCAAGTTTTCTTGTAACCCCCTTCTTCGATTTTGGTTGCACTCCCACATGTTGGGCAGAATCGGTAGCGGCTGTGCCATGCTAGAACAGATCTCGCCTGGGCTATCACTCCTTTAAAACAATACATTGAAAATGCACAAAATCAAATACTAATTCATGTTAAGCTTTTAACAGCATAGAAAACGCAAATAGTGAAACTTAACACAAAAGATCAAAGTAAGAGTGTGGCTTGAATCATAATCATGGCTACAAAAGAAAGTGAGAAACAGGAGTTATGCAAACCTCTTTCTTGGTAGCACAGCATATGCAATAGAACATGGCATTAAACAGCTACAGGACAATTGACACATTTAGAGACAAATTCATCCAGATCAATATACCGTCTGTCACAAAAGTCACTCTGGGCAAAGTGCCAAAATTGTATGTATCAAGTCTTTTCCAGATGACCATTTTATAGCTACTACAGGTATTGACATAGTAATGCATCGTTGCATTAAACTTAAGGTGCAAGTCAAGCCTTCTCTTTACCCTTATGTAAAAGCAAAACTGTGAAAACAGTAGTCATTAACAACGTTTGCTGTTAATGTCCATACTAACATTAATTAACTTTGGGATCCTGACTTTTCAACACTTCTTTGTCAGATGAGTATCCAACACACTGTTATAAAGGACTTAAGTTCTCACTTCTTGTAATGGAAACTCAGTAATGACAGATTCTTTTCCTTTGTTTCACGTGCATAATATTCATGCATGAATATTTAAACAGCAGTTTAAAACCCTGATGATCAATAGGTTGTACAGTCTAATATCGTCATTGCAGAAATCAGCCCTTTGCAAATGCACATGTTCCTACATACAAAATTCTTTGCAATACCACTAACAGGCTTTAATATCAAAGCATTTCTAAAGCCACTGAAAACACAGGATTCCTTTGCAGTGGTTTGTCTTTGAATCATGCCTCAGTGAATCCTAAAGAGTATCTTTCTGATTACGCATTTGGTACCTGCTGCATTTTATACATCTTACCAGCTTCTTTTTCAGGTAGCTGCAGTAGTGCTGGCATCGGCGGGTGGAGAAAGTAACAGTCCTCATGCTTCTGTTTAAATTTTTCAGCAGAAGCAGAATCTACACTAAGAGCAAACCAAGCAACTAACCCATCTTCTTCATTCTCTTGCAGAACTCCTCCATTGTAACTAGCCATCAGGTTCATGTTGAACTGAAGTTCAACTCCAAGAAAAATCAGGGTACATTCTTCAGTTTGGTTCATGCACTGTTCCACATCCTTGTGATACAGCCTGCAAAGCTTTACTTCTGGCTGCTGTGAGCTTTCTCTTCCCCCACTCAAAGTAACCAAGGGGCTTAGATTTGAGAAGAGGATGTACACTGTAGTTGGATGGCTTTGTTTATTACTTAGCCACTTGGAATCTGTTCTTTTATCACTCCTTCTGTCCAGAAGTGTCATGCCAAAATAATTTTCATATTCTTTCACATCATTTGACAGAAAACTAGGCTTCTGATCACCTTTAACATTTGCCAACAAATTAGCTATGTGTTTGTACCCCCAAAATTTAGCAATATCCAGAGCTGTCTGCCTTGATTTATTAACAATGGATCTGTCACACCTAAAGAAACAGAAAAGAGCTGTGGTTACCAGGGTAAATAAGTTTAGGAAGGGTCCTGATGCTGTGTTATTCTTACTTATAGCATGTACATCTGACAATATTAAGATACAAGAACTTCTAGATACTCTGTCTATACTGAGTACTGGGGTACTCTTTAGGCAAAATATTTAGCCTCATGGTAATGAAATATAATTATACTTCTTTTTCTTTTGCTAAGGCCATATTTCACATTTTAGTTGATCCATTCCAGATTATCATTCACCAAAATTCCTGCACTAGTACAAAAGCAATGAATTAATTAAAATTCCACACACTGTATCATTAAAAAGAGGCTCAAAATAGAGCTTTCAAAGTTAGGATACAGGCCTGTTCCTCATAACCAATAATTAAAATGGAAAAAAAAAAAGAAAAAAAAACAGCTTACAAGCAGTACTTTCTAGAAGCTACTGGAAGCAGCAACAAAACATTTACAACAAAATATTTTATTGAAGTTACTTGGCTTGTTGAGCCTGGAGAAAAGGAGACTGGGGAGAGACCTCAATGGGTCTCCAACATCCTCACGAAGGAAAGCAGAGGGGCAGGTACTGATCTCTTCATTCTGGTGACCAACGACAGGACCTGAAGCCAGAGTTCAAGAAGCATTTAGACAAGGTTCTCTCTCTCTGTGATTCCTGGGATGTCCTGTGCAGCTGATCCTTGTCGGTCACTTCTAACTAAGGATATTCTGTGATTTACCATAAAACTAGAATCAAGGATATAGGCTCTGCTTAGTGACAGAAGCTGGTTCCTGTGGGGATCTTTTTGTTACCCAAATGTCTGTAAAACGAAACAGATTGAGGGAACATTGCCTCATGATATATATTTAAATACTAAAAACCAAAGAAACCCAAACCTGAAATAGATTGAGGTTGATTGGGAGGTCAAAAAACACACACTTTTATTTTTTGTTAATCTTAAATTGGTAGGTAAAATAGAAATTTCACTATAAACTACAAATTACATTGTAAATGCTCAACTCATCAGTTTTTAAAACCAGAAGATGCCAGTAATATTAATGTTACTGATACACAGGTACTGTACCACATGAAAGACCATTTCAAGATTTTACATTAATCTCAGTAGTTTTTAAGGGAATTAGAGTACACTATTTAGAAAACTATCCAAAACTCAATTTCAAGTTTTTGGTGCCGAAGCAGCTCCTCTCATGACCAGTTACAGGACTCTAGAGAATGGTATGAAGCTCTCTCAGGGGAAGTTTACGTTGGATATCAGGGAAATATTCTTCCACCAGAAGGTGGCTGGGCACTGAACAGGCTCCCCAGGGAAGGGGTCCCAGCACCAGCCTGACAGAGCTCAAGAAGTGTCTGGACAGCACTCTCATGCACATGGTGTGATCCCTAGGGATGGTGCTGTGCAGCATTATGAGCTGGAGTTGATCCTTGTGGGTCCGTTTCAACCCAGGATATTCTATGATTTTACAATTCTGTGATAAAAGAACAACCGACTGGATTTCCAGGATTATTCTCTGAAATGTTATGAAATATGATTTTCACAGACTTTTGTGTTTATTTAATCAGCACCTGTATTTGTCAAAGTAATTAATCTGACCTTAGTTATGCAAACCTCCTTCTTGGTAGCACAGCACATGCAATAGAACATGGTATTAACTAACTAAAATGAGACCAGTGAGGCCACATCATCATCTCATGAACTATATTCAATTGCCTAAGACAGTGACCATGAAAAAGACATTTAAAACTGACATTTATATTTTTTTTAAATGAAAGGCATAATTTAAAAAGCTGTTATCCTATTTACCAATTGGTAAGTTGCCCAGCATCTCAAAAGATGCCTCAATACACAAAATCTGGGCCTGAGATACTCCTCTTCATACTGGAATGTATTGGCTACAGTACAAACCAGTGGTTCATCTAATGCCTCAGCAAAGGCCACAGGACTTGGGCAGGACTGAAAAAAATAAGAAAAAATGGTGGGATGATTACTGGAGGCTGTGGAATGCTACGCCTGAAGTTACTCATTAACTACAGAACAAACCAAACCTGCTTGTTTCTATAATCAGGACCGATGAAGGGAACAGCCTGGGCTTGATTAATGTTAAGCTCAGTTGAATCACATCTGGTTCTAACTTAGTTTTGGAGTATTTGTATCTCAACTTTATTCAGGCTTGACATGCGTTTTCTTTGAGGTCTCAAGTACAGCATTCTTTATGTTTTTGAATGTCTTGAAACACTAGAACTACAAGACATGACTTGAAAATCATAAGTTTTTGACAAGCAATGAACATGCTTGGTGTCACACCAACTGAAGAAAATAATGTTGACTAGGTCAAGGAAAAAGGAGGAAGCATACTGTCCAAAACCTAAGATACAACTGAAATTTATCAATCAGTAACTTTGGAAAAGGTGCGTCTGTCATGTCCTACTGAAGAGTCAGCAAACATTCTACACTGTAATAAAGATTCAGGTGCATTACAAATAAAGTTTAGAGAAAAAAATCTAAGAGGAACAATCAAACACATCAAATTTATATTTAATACAGTGGTTGGAATGGGATACAAACTTTGTTCTATTCTGTTGGCCTCTGAGAGGACGGACAACGTATAAACAAATAAACAGATCAAAGGGGTAACTTTACAGATACTCCTAACTTTTAGAATTTTTTAGCAAATATGGAATGCATCATGCAACAGCATAACCCCGTTATAAATTAACACAGAATGTATTTTCTTAAGTTTTAGCCCTGAAAATTCTGTCACTATCTGCCTGGTAAGTTTACTTTTCTGAGACAAAACTGTTATGGGCAAAAAGAAGGGTGCAAAATAGAGCTCTTGGACGGGGTCTACTGGACAGCTTACCCTTCTTGAAGAAGAATCTGCACAACCTCGAGGTGTCCATTCCTGGCACCGTACATGAGGGCTGTCCAGCCATTCCCTGCGGCCGCATTGACCAGCGACGGGGAGCGCCGGAGCAGCGCCTTCAGCCTGGCTGCGTCTCCAGCAGCAGCAAAGCCGTGCAGCTGAGAAACCATGGCCTTTTCGAAGTCAGTCATTGCGCCAGCTAACTTTAAAAAAAAAAAGAAAATAAAAATGCCTGAGAGCGTATCTACCACTATTTAAACGATTTAAGTAAAAGACCGAACTTCAGTGCTGTAACAGACAATCCGTATTATCACAAAAAACACACACACAACAGTCAAATTCTTGTGATTGGTGTGATACTATTCTAAAAGAAATTTTCGTCCCACCCATCTCCAAAGACAGTGAAACTTTACCTTAACAACCAAAACCAGTTTTCAAGAGACTCGGAGAGAAAGATTTTGCTATGAAAATGAAGATTCTTCTGAGTGTGAAAAACGCTGTGGTTTCTCGACCGAACGCCCACAGACACACACACATACACACACACTGCTGCTGGGACCGCTGCGCAACACAGCGACAGCTTCTATTCCCTGAGCGATTCCCGCAGGGCCCGCCGCGCTCCCCTCCCCAGGGCCAGAGCCCGGCCGCAGCAGCCGGACCCCGTTACCTGCGGGGGAAGCGCCGCCCGGCCCGGGCCCCAGCGCGGCGCCGACACAGGCCGAACGGAGACGAGCGAACCCGAACGGCGCCGAGCGCACCCGAACGGGGCCGAGCGCGGACCCGAGCGAACCCGAACGAGACTGAGCGCGTCCGAGTGCGGCCGAACGGGCCCACGGGGAGCCGAGCGCGGCCGAGCGCGACTGCCCCGCCCGGCCCTGGCGGCGAGCGCGGGGCTTGGCGCTGTGCGCTCCCGGAGGGAATCGCCGGCCGTTCCCTGCGCGCCGCTGCCGGCCGGGCCGCAGTGCTTAAAGGGCAAACCGCCGTTTTGTCCGCCGGGCCGGAATCTCGATGGTTATAGGGAAGCGATCAGATTGACTTTTTGCGTTGCTTTACCGCGCTAGCAGAAGGCAAGTGACGGTGGCAAAGAAATGCGGAAGTAGTTGTGAGGAAAGTGGAGCAGGTGAGACGACATGGCAGGGGAGAAGGGTTAGCAAGGGAAATCGGAATGACGTAATGAGCCAGAAGCGTGTCCTGCCCAAGAAAAGCATTGGAAAATCGAGGCTGTAGGGGCCCTATAGAAAGGAACATGAGACTGGTCTGTTGCCTTTGCACCTGGGGAGTGCTTAAAAAAGAAAAGTAGCTGTTGAAAGGTCAAAATAAAAGTTACGTAGTGTACGGGATAATCCTGCGAAACAGATTGCAGTTATTCCAGTTGCCTAAAGTTGGAATGCAAAGGTTAAACTAAATCCAGTTCTTCCATCAGTATTACATTACCGCTTGTCTACTTGAATTTGCATTAAACCTGATTAACTCTTAATTCATAAGAGTCTTTGTTGTGACGTTTTATCTGAGATATTCACCATTATTTTCAAATAATAAAATGATGGCTCATCAGCTTGTTCTTAAACATGGCTCTCAGAATGTTTAATGTGTCCATCAAGTTTCTGTTTTGACAGCAGAGCTTTACCTTGAGATACATACACATATATAGATACGTATATGTAGAGGTCTATTTATATATTGTATTTACACAACCTGTTACTCACGGGCAGTGTAGTTTTTGAATCAAGAGTATTGCAGAAGTCTAGACAGGACTCCTCTGTTTTCTTTTTGGACATAAACCTCTGGTGTTTGTGGATTCATTTTCCTTACAAAAGTATTGTATGAACAGGAATAAATTATACAAAGAAGCAAGTTTTATATCTTGCTGATGGTAGGACTTAGGCTCTGTATTCTGACGTCATGTCAGCAGTCCTCAACTTGCGTGATTTTAAGTACTTCTGGTGGGATTAGCACTGTCTTCCATAGTATCCTTCCAAAAACAATGTAGTACCCTTTGTTTAAAATGTCAGTAACTATAATAAATGGAATGTGAATTTAAAATTATAACATATCAACTTGTAAGTTTGAAAATATTTTGTTCCTACTCACAGATGTAGTTACTTTGCTGGATAAAAGGTTATAAATTCTTGTGAATATGTAGATCTCTGATAATCACTGAGCTGAATTTTCCAAGAGCAATTTAATGTTTCTTTGGAATGAAAATGTGCAGTGGTAACTTGCTTTAAAAGCTGTTTTTAGCTTTGGTGTATTCAAGATCTAAATAAAACTCTCTGGGAAGGTCAAAGTGGTGCTGAACTTAGCTGTGCCATGGTTCTTGAATTTTGTAGAAAATATAGCCTATACTGGTCAGTATTCATTTTACTTGACTGCGTGTGTTAGCCCTTCACTAGTGGGGAGTGTGGTTGTAAAGGTGTATTTGCAAGGTTTCAGGAGTCTGAGGTTGTCAGTGTGAGAATGGAAATGGATGCAGTGCCACTAATTTACTCTGATCCTGAAAGAGGCTCTGGTGGCTCTGTATTGATAGTGACTAATGATAGTCTTTTCAAAATGCTTGCTGATTGCTGCAGACAGCAGTTGGGGAGTAATATCTGAATGCCTTGATGCCCTATTCATTTTGTGCTGCAGCCTTTAGAAAAAAATTGCAGGCTCTGTAAAGAATGTGCCTAAGTGCCATTGGGAGCACTGCAGTGATTGGGCAAAATAAGTGTTGGAGTGCCTGCAAGAAGTGAGACAACGGTGCTTCTGTCTGGCCTGAGTTACCTTCTAAATCTCTTTATTTGAGTTAATAAACTATGCTGAGGTAGATGTCGGAAAAATACCCCAGTAACTCTCATTTAGGTGAATATATTTATTAAAACTAATGTAAAGTCTCATTATTTTTATGTTTTTATTATCTCTGGATTCTTTAGAGCGAGAATCTGGATTGAACTCATTTTTGTGTTGGGGCTAGATTACACACAAGAATAATCTATTTTAATGCTTCTCAGGAAAATAGTAACAATATGATAGAAGGTTTGTTAGTTCTTCATTTGGGATTGCACTTCCTTCTTAACCTCTCAGTTGCACCCATGTTTCTTGAAGGCTCTGTTTTTCAGTGTTGATGTGCTGGGTAAAGTTTAAAAGAAGCTCTGATTTTATGTTGCTCATTGAAAGTGAAAA
Organism: Lichenostomus cassidix; assembly: GCF_008360975.1. Taxonomy (NCBI): domain Eukaryota; kingdom Metazoa; phylum Chordata; class Aves; order Passeriformes; family Meliphagidae; genus Lichenostomus; species Lichenostomus cassidix. Next base: position 10,765,046 of record NC_139511.1, on the reverse strand, counting down.
AAATGACGCTGGATGTGTGAAACAAATGTGCTGTTAAATATTTTAATGTATGTACATTATAATTAGTGCATTATAACAGACTATGCTTTTTGCACTTCTTAGCTTAGCTTCAAAATAAAATTTTGGTGCACATGTGACTTAGGGAGTCAAAGCTGTTATGAGGCAAGCAGAAATTGGTATTATCTGGCACTTCAGCATTCTATAACAGTATACTTTGGAGTTGTCAACAAAGACTTTGTGACAGTATGACTAGTATTTTTCCCAAGCATCTCCCTGATTAGTTTCCAGGCAGTCCTCCCTGAGAAACAGTTGGGCAAATGCTAAAGGGCCTGATCCAAAGAATTCATTGGTATAAATATGAGTCTGTTGGTATTGAAGAGATGGAATCCTTCATGGATGGGTGTTTTTACTTTCTTGTAGGAAAGGGCTGTAACAAAGCTGTATGACAGTATTTATTATGAAAAAAATCCATTTGCACGTATCAGTTAATTTCAGTTAAAAACCCCAAAATACTGTTTTTAATACTAAGTCTGGACCCCAGATAGCTCCCTAGAGAACAGGGAGAATAAGAGTTCTTTCAACTCAAAATGCTTTCAGTCAGCTGAACAGGAAGTTTGTTTCAGCTGTGGAATGTACTGCAATACATGCTGTGTCTGACAAGAAAAAATGGCACATAGCAGTACCAATCTGCTCAGAATGTGCTCCTGAAAAGTGGATGGTTTGTGATATGATGGTTAGCGAAACAAATTTGCCCCATACGACTGATGTGAGGATGGGAGGAGATGAGTGCTGAAACTTAATGAATGTGCCTGAGTTAAATTTGTGGGGACAGTAGGCACAGTGGGGAGAACGGGAAGGCAGAAGCACAAACGTCAGGACTGTCAGCTCTGGAGGTCTTACCTTTTCAGCAAGTGGTTTTTCAGAAGTGACTACTGCTGTGAAAGGTCCCAGCTGCTTGCTTTGTGAACTGGAATGCCTGACCACTGCCCCATTTTCCCCTCCTACAGCTTGCTTAACTTGATTAATCTTGATTCACTGGGGAAAGATGAAAGCACTAAAAATTTAGATGTTCAATGACCTATCTCAAAGTGTAACCCAGAGAGGAATGTTTATAGTGTGGTAATCTGCTGGAGTCTCCAGAACCTGAAAAACTGTGAAGGCTGCAGGAAAAGAAGCAGTGTGTCTAGAGTGGGGATGAGGCAAGATCATTATAGTATGTATAATATTATTATATGTGCTTTGTGGCTGATGGAGATTTTCTAGTTTTTCTCTAAACTATCCTTGGATTTTCAGTTTTTTCTGTATTTTAATTGGGTTTCATTTGTTAAGCACTTGTGTTTAACTGATTGCTTATGAATGTGGTAGCATGGCTCCCTGAGTTCTAGACAGGTTAATTTAGTTTCTCAGGTGATGACTGTGTTGGTGTTTGAATTGTTTAATAAGGGTTGATTAATAAAAGTGGTTTTAATGATCTCTCAGTGTCTGGCTTGCAAGTACTTCCTCATGAGTTGTGTAGTTATATTTGCAGGAAATTTGAGTTGAAATAGCTGTTCCTCTCCCTGTTGTGTAGACTCTCTGAGACCCAGAGTTGGTATTAAAAATACCTGATAGTATTAAAAAAAAACCCCCTGAAATTAACTGATACCTGCAAAGTATTTTTTGTTTTAATTCCAACTATCTTCATGTAGCTTGTTTCAAGTTCAAAGAATGACTTTCCTTACATTAAAGTGTATTTTAAAACTAGGAAACTAGTTTTACTTGTTTGGTAAAAAAAAAGATATTTTCTGCATTTCTGTGGGAAATAGTGGAACCAATACAGGGATAAATATTTAGATCTCCAAAGCAGGTTTCATAAAACAGTTCCTCCTGTGGGTTAGTTCTTTGTTTTGATCATATTAGCCATCTATCCCCATAGTAAAAGAAGCAGGAAACATGAAAATTATTTTGTCTTTTCAGAAAAGGGCCTGCTTTTTTCTGAGAACACAGGGAAAAAAATGTAATAAAAATAAAACCATGAGAAAACAATATATGGTGATGTCATGGGTGTCCTTTTATAATCTGTGAGATGAGTTAAAGCAGCATGAATTATGACACTTTCTAATTTTAGTATTTTACTTTGCAACATTCAAAATTTGCTTACAAGATTTTGGATTCTTTTCATTTGGATTTTTGTATCTATATGTGAAACTTTTGAAGTTCAGCTCAGTCTTTCTTTAGAGGAGTATAAAAGAAGTTTGCATTTTCAGCAGTAGAACTGGCATTGTACGATCCACCAGTTCGCTGAGTCAGCTAATGTTGTAGGTGGAGGTGATCCTTGAAATGGACTGGTATCAGAAAGAAAAGGACTAGAGTGTTGCCACTAAGTGAACAGGGAAATAGGTTATTTCAGTTTTGGGAGAGCTGTCTGTTACAAGTGATGCAATGGAAAGCTCATGTCCTGATGCAGGACATGGAGCTGCGTCCTCCAGCCCAGGCCCTTTTCTTGTTGTGGTGCCCTGGCGCAGTTGAGCACCTCGGGTTCAGGGTGCCAGGGCAAAGCCCCTGGGGAGTCATGGACAATTGGCCCTGCTTCTCTCTCCTGCGCTATTCCATATAAGGTTTTGTTCTAAAAGTTTCTCCTTTGTTCTCCAGTTAAGTTGTTAGCCATTGGTTCTTTTGGATTTTGTACCCTCCCCCTCTGTGCCCCCATTCGACAAACCCTGTGTCAGTCATCTGTTCTCTGTACCCCATTGGTTGTCTCAAGTTTCCCCTCCCCTTTTCCGGTACTGTAAAAGCTGCTGCACAGCACAGAGCAGTGCCATTTTGAGCACCCCTACCTGCCATCCTGACCTTGCTGCCCGACCCTCAATAAACCCTTCTTCTACCCTGCTCAAAATTGCCTACGTTTCTTGCTTTCGCCATCTGATCTCCAACCTCCGCAGCTCCTGCAGGAGCGCAGCTTTTCCCATCTTTCCATCCACCGCCCTGAAGGGCGAGCTGCCGCTGCCTAGAGAAGGCCTTGCCGTCCGGTCACCCCGATTCTGAACTGAGTCCACAAGTCCCTGGGACCCGACATTTTCTGGCCAGCTTCTGGAGTCCAGGCTATGGACCTAGGGTCTGTGTCCAAGCTGAGGTATGAGGCTGATGGTTTTTCATTTGGGAGGTGAAGCTGAGCACTTGTCGCTTGTGACACACACAGACACACACACACACACAGAGGACACCACCATGGCTGGTCACTTGTGCGTGGCACCCCATGGTGGCTGGGCTGGCAGTCAGGTCCCTGGTGCAGAACTCTGGGGGCAGTCTCCAGGTTCATGAGCACATGCACGTTCATGGATTGCCCTCTTCCTGCCAGGTGCCCCTTCCCCAATCTTGGGCCCCTTTGCCTGTCCTACGGGGCCCTGACTCACCGGCCGGTCCGGCTCAATGCTTGCTGCAAACACACAGCACTCACACACTCTCCTCAGAGCAACCCGCGTTCATGGATCCCCCTGGGCACAGCAGCACAGACCCACTGTCTGCCTGAGACCCCTGCCCCAACCCAGGGTTCCCAACTCAAAGTTTGGGTGATGATACACAAACGCATTCCATACACCCCAGGTTTGGGGAGGACACAGACACTCCACCCTGGTAGCTGACACCACACACACAGACTCTGATGTGTCGTCCTGCTCAAGCCATCAGTGCTGAGCACCCTCACTCACACCAGTGAACCCAGCATGTTTTGGAAACAAGCACTATTCCTGCCCTGTGACTGGAGAGGCCCCTACTTGCTCTGTAGCTTATGCTGGGATCCCCCTCCTTACTCCAGTCTGATGCTACAGGCCAGGGACACCCACATTCCGATGCTTACTCCAGTGGCTGGCCCCACAGTCCCTTGATGCACAGGCACATGCAGGTCCCCCCAGGTACCTGACACTGAGTTCTTGCAGAATGTACATGCACAGGACAGTGCAAGCAATTACGCAGAAAGAAGCATAAAAGAATTTTTAATAAGAAGATAAATAAGATGTGACAGACTGTGGCCATCAGGCACAAGGCTGAGTCAGATGAATCTACAGACTGGCCCTATTTTACAGACAACTAGACCCCTTTGTAGCCTTTTTGCCCGTCTTATTTCTGTTCCTCCCTGCTCTCCCTTCCCCTGCTCATTTCTCCACAGGTCTATTGATTCCCACACCCCACATGGTTCAGGCCCCTGGGTTTGCACACTGACCAGCTGCAAACTCCAAGTGAGTTTTCCTCACAGTGGTAGCTGTAGTTGCTTGATAGCCCAGTAGCTACTGTGACTGGCAAGGTTAGTTAATTGTCCCTGTCTCCATGTTTGCAGTGTCAGGTGTGCTTCTTAGTTTTTTGTTTCCTGGCTTACCACTTTTCCCTGGGTTTGCTGACTCACCAAGATCACCTTGGTATCACCAAGATAACTTCCCAATCAAGATAACCTTGCTGGAATAAACATTCCTGTGCTCTCACATGTCTCCTCATCAATTCATTTGGCTGACCAGATTTGGTTGTCATCACCACCTCCCTTATCAATTGGTGGTCAGGTTTGTGTCTTCCTGTATATTCCTGTGTGTGGCTTCCTCCTTTTCTCATTTGCTGCACTGGAAAAGGTCTTTAACCAGATACCCCTAAAAATACTGATACTCGTTTCCACATACTCTTACTGTAGCCATGATGGAACATTTTGTATCTGCCACCTTAAACTCTTCATCCATGTCCTGGATCTACTTGTGTCTGCAGTCTTTATTCCTATGACGCATTTCATGCGCATTGTACTGTTTCTCACTATTCTTCATCTTACACAACTTCCATAATTTTGTCCTACCCAATCACAGTTATGTCTTTAATGTAGTTACCCCAGGCGCTACGTCCTGCCTGCTGTTGTTGAGTTGTCATTTCCTATTCTTCTGCTTTTCAAGATAGTTTTACATTCTTTCAGGCTGGCGTTTACTTAATTTGTTAAGTCCAAGGTGTCTGTCACTTCTTCGGCAGTGATTAAAAACATATCTCATGGTGCTAAAGATTGCAAGAGTTCTTCCTCAGACCTGCTTTCAATAATTTGCAGAATACTTTAGAGGTGGCATTCATAGTTACTAACAGTCAATGATCCTTTCTAAAAGTGGTATTTTTGGAAATATTTTTATCTAAAATTTTTTTCCCCCGAAATCATTAACTTCTAGCATTTGCAGCATTCTTCACACCTTAATTGCAAGCAGTTTGGAAAAAAAACATGCTTTTTTTGGTGGTGTTGTTTTTGCTTTGAATCTGCTCTTTTGATTCTTACTGAATTGGAATTGAGTGAACAGTTATTTCTCACATACCTATTTCATGTCACTCATAGTATAATTCTGTCTCCTCTGTCTTTTTTCCAAAAGAAACATTTGAACCTACTTACTACTATCACCATATGACTGCTTACTGTACTCTTTTCTTAACAGATGTAATTTATATTCCCATACTGTCTTAACATTACAAATGCCCTTGTTCTGTCAGCCCAGTCCCTCTGCTATCTATCTACACTTCTTGTCAGTATAGGGGCAGACATGTAGCTAAAGGATTCTTTATATGCGGTACAGTGGGAAGAAGAAGAAGGAAGAATTCCCATAAAAAGTGTGTGGTGGGTTGACTTTGTCTGGATTCCAGTTGCCCACCAAACTCACTTTGTCACTCTCCTCATCAACTGGAGAGAGAATATTTAATGAAAGGCTCATGGGGTGAGATAATGACAGGGACAGATCAGTTGCCAGTTACTGTCATGGGTAAAACAGACTTGACTTGTGGAAATTAACTTAATTCATTACCAATCTAACCAGAGCAGGAGAATGTGAAGTAAACCCAAATGTTAAACATAGCTTTCTCCTGTCCCTCCCTTCTTAATTTCTTAACATTATTTCTGACTCTCTACTCCTCTCCCTAGCAGTGCAAATGAGACAGGGAGTTACGGTCTTCACTGCTGCATCTTCCTCAGGTGAGGAACTCTCCCCTGCTCGATGTACTTTTCCAATATGAGTCTTTCCCACAGGCTGCTGTTATTCATGGACTGCTCCAGCCTGGGTCCCCTGGGGGAGTCACAAGTCTTGCCAACAAGCCTGCTCCAGTGTGGGCACCTCTCTCCATGAGGCCACAGGTCCTGCTAGGAACTATGCTCTACCACAGTCTTCCCACAATGTCACAGCCTCATTCAGACATCCACCTGCTCTGGCCTAGGGTCCTCCTTGGGCTGCAGGTGGATCTGTGTTCCACCATGGCCCACTGTGGGCTGCAGGGGCATAGCTACCTCACCATGGGCTGCACCTCGGGCTGCTGATGGAATCCAGCTTCAGTGCCTGGAGCACCTTTTACGTCTCCTTCTCTACTGACATGGCTGTCTACAAAACTGATGCTCTCACATATTCTCACTCCTCTCTTTGGCTGCAATTGCTCTGGTGCAGTGACTTTTTCACTTTAAATCAGTTATCCCAGAGGTACTACCACTGTCACTGATGGGCTCAGCCTTGGCCAGTGGTGGGTCTGTCTTGGAGCTGGGAAGCACCGGCTCTGTTGGACAGTTTCTTACAGAAACTACTACTCACAGACTATTTTGTTACAGAAGCCACCTCTGTAGCCCCCATGCTACCAAAACCTTGCCATGGAATCCAATGCAAACAAGCCCTCAATTTGAATCTTCAAATCTGCCCGAAAAGATTGTCAATGCTTTTTGTCCCACAGTCCCTCTTTTTTCATTTCAACAATTTAGAGATGAACTTTTTTCCTGGAATTCAGCCTTCAAGAGGAAGCACTGGAATGGAACATTTTTTCCTCCAACACAATACTCTGAGCAGCAGTATAAAGCAACTATCATGATAGTAAATCTCCTACCCCTGAAATTTGGTAGTAGATTTAGGGCTGTGTTGTATGCTTAAATAAATAAATATGTAACTAAATTTAGAAACTCCCCCACAAACATACATATCTCTCTCTCTCTCTCTCTCTCTCTCTTTCTATATCTAAATGGCTGAATTTCAGAAATAAAATTACTCTTTAATTTGTCTGCACTTTGGAGCTAGCCTAGGTTTCTGTATAGACCAAAGACAGTTCAAAGGAAACATGTAATAATCTGTCATTCTTTAACAACCCCCTCTGATTAAATTCACAGAAGTCTATTGCTATTGTAAAGCTGAAGGACTACCTTAAATAAAATCCCACAAAAATTTACTAGGTCTATTTTCTAAGGAATAGTAAAACTTATTTCTTTAATGTTTTGAGTTTCTGGGAAAGGTTTGTTTGTTTAAAAAAGAAACAACATGATCTTAATAAATTTGTAATTAGATTATTTGCTCTAATTTTTATTTTGAGAAAACATCTTAAGAAGCACATACAGAATCCTAAACAAATACTTCCAAAAAGCAGGTGGAAAGTCTTGCTGTTTTATTGTGATTATTCGGTGTGTTTAAGAAAGCATGAGAAGACAGTTATGCATCAGTGGCCAACAGAAACGGAAACGAGTGGTGTTTCAAATAGTTAAAAAACCAATGCTGATTGTATATCTTTCTTACAGACTAGGTGAAATTAGCTGTACAATATCAATGGTTTACAACTATTGAACAAGAAACAAAATTAAGATGAACAGCAGGTGGCAGTGCTATCAAGAGCAGTGGTTCTGATGCGTTCAATCGGCTGGTGTTTGTATACTGTCAATTCTTCTGCAAGAGGTAAGTTAAATACCGCAAAATCAGCTATGGCTTGTGATTTTGGGGTAGACAATAATGAGATATTGGCCAGATTGAACAAACCTCTTGTTTCAAGTGGTATCTCTGCTGCAAAGATGATATGAAGATGATATTCTTTTCATAAGAAAGCTTGTATTTTGTTTTATAAAGTGACAAGCTTATTTTGAGCTCCTTTCTAGATGGAATTGTGTGTGATTGTATACAGTTTTAAAAACAATAAATACAGAAAATCAACAAAAAAAAAGTGATAAATATGGTTTTAAAATTTCAGACATGCAAACATCTCAGTCTGTGTTAATTCTGATGGCTTTATTACTGACTTTTTGAATCTTTGGTAATGCAATGCTCTTTGTCAAAGCTGATGAATCTGTTGATATTTTAGAGAGCATTTAAAAAAACATTACTGAAACAGTTTGTCTTAAAGACTGTATTTTTTCATCCTCTCATATAATTGTGCTAAATTACTTTCATACATTTAATTGCAGAAAAAATTGCTAAGCTTATTAGTTTTTTACTTAATTGACCCTTGGTGCAATTTACTGCTATTTATGACAGCTTAACCTTCTGCCAATGGTTAGCATCTCACAAGGAGCCGTGCAGCTAGAGATGACATCACTGAGGTTCAGAGTGCTTGTGGTTCTTCTATTGGTTAGCCTAAAAATCATTCCAGCACTAGAGAATGTGAAGATCTCATGTGCAGAGAGCATGAGACCAGTTACTGCTGATGACTGTCCCCAGGGACACTTCTCAAGCATCATTGTGAGGTTCCTCTCCGAGTCTCTTTAATGCTGGCAGAGTGCACCCACTGCTTCTTAAAAGAGAAACTGGTAAAAAAAAAAAAATCAAAGGTAATCTAAATGGAGGTTAGAACGTTATCTTTAGGAGTTACAGGCCATTCTATGGCATTGGTGCAGTCTATGGATGTTAGCTCATACTCACTCAAACTTTTTTGAATGTAGTATAATTCGAAAAGTGATTTGGGTAATTTGTTTTTGGTTTGTCTAATCATGACTTTCCAACACTCTCAACTGTAAGGACCACAGTCTGCCCCAATACCACCTTACCTAGTACCTTAGTAATTTAGCTATTAAAGCACAGCTCTTTTCAAATCACTGCAAAGAAGTGATTTGTGCATATTTCAGGTAAGGCTGCTTTCTTTGGATTTTTGCATTGCACATAAGCATCTTTTCCGTATAATGAAATCTATATTGGCATCTTCCCTGAGCTGAAACTGCATTTACAAAGCAGAAATATAAGTAAAAAAAATTACAATTTTTTTAAAAAATGAAAGGATACAAAGTTTTTTTTTTTTTTTTGCATGAAATACACAAGGTGAGAAAGCAAGGTGCTCTGTGTTTTGATTTAATCTATTTCAGTTGTTTTGACTAAATATCTGAAAAAAAAGATGTTGTCTTTAAGGAATTTCAGACTTTTCACAGAAATACTAATTTAGTATAGAAAATAAAAATATCTGTTTCTTTAGCATGTTTTTGACTAGGTGAAGAGTGTACTTATACTGCCTGCTAGGTGTTCCTGATCTTTTAAAATAGCTGACTCATTAGTAAACTCCTAACTGCAGCAGTAAAGCACACCTGAGACCTAGATGAAACTGCCTAGTTATGAGCAAGGCTCCAGGCAGAGTGCTAGTGCCTGAACTAGCTGATGTAGAACTGGTACTCTGACCCATCAATAGGGCACATGTGATAGTGCTATGCTGTGCATGTTGCAATATGTATTTGAGGTGTTGTTTGGAATCTATGGAAGATTTGAATGTTAATACCTATTTTTGTCAAAGGAGTCATAGCAACAAGTAGTGGATGTGAATCAGTTGGGGGGGAAAAAATGGTTAATCACACAATTTTGTCTGAGGGCTGACAAGTTTGGGGATATGTTACAAACATGAATAATTGGTCTGAAAACCTTGGTCACTAGAGGGTTCTCATGAGACATGAGAGAGTACAAACCAGCGGCTCACTCAGATTTCTGAAGGGCTTAAAGCAAACAAAAATATCATCCAAGAGAAAAGGATTTGTGTTTAAACAAATATATTTTTCATTGTACATGCTAGTTCCATTTTATAGTAAAATACAATGGCTTGAAATACAGAAGTAGGGAATGTATATTTGTTTTCGTGTATGTGAAAGGTAGTGACACCACAATACACAATACAAAAAAACTGATTCTTTTCTCATCCTACAAAGCAAGCAAAATAGGCTCAAAGACAGCAAAGCAATGTGTGTGGGTTTTGTCTCTTTATATACACATATGTATGATGTGCATTTGCTCTGGGTACATATATTAGTTCTAAATTTGCCATCTGAATTTTAAAGTCGTTATCTCAAATATGTACAGAACCTGTGCAGTATCTGATCCTGAGTGTGATTTACTTTCTCTTTGCAAATACCAAATTAAGTTTTGTTTTTGGTATGTCAGTTTTGATGATTTATTTAATTGAAATTGGACACAGTGTCTCCTAGGGAAAGCTCTTCCTTATCATTAAAATGGAGAGCCAGAAGATGGAGAGGAAAATTATCAGGATGAAACCAAGTTAATGTACCTTGGAATATTCACATAATCTCCAGCTAGTCTTAAAATAGCATGAAGCATGAAAATATTTAAGTCAGGTATTTGCATTGATTGCAAGAAGACTGTGGAAGAAGTTCCACAGGTGAGGTGTTTGGTAAAAAAAAGGCAAAGAAGACTGTAACAAAAAAATAATGCTGTAAGCATTATACACTAAATTTTTACAAACCTGTTTATTTTACAGCAAAGAAGGCACTTCAGATGGATATAGACATTGCTAGAAAAAAAGTATGAAGGGTAGAAATTTTGCTCATGAACTTAAGCTCTCATATACTAATTTTTCTCATATGTACAGATTTATACATGCTGTAACACACATGCAGTTTATCTTTATGATTATAATATGTACAATCAGAACTGGTAATGTTCAGGTACATAAAGTCATTACACGATAATATTGAAACAATAGCTTTAATAGTGTTAATACATGCAATGTTTGCTAAAGCATTTTTTGAACCATATGCTACAAGGCCAATTAATCCTGTCCTTGTTACCAAGATCTTGCACATTTTTATTTAACACTATTCAGTAGAGGATGTCTGTTTAACAGTGATCTATCTGTAAATTACTGAGGACTTTTAAGAAAAAATGTTACTTATAGAAGCCCAGGATTAGGCCTCTTTTTGTAGAATCTATATAAATGCTTGAGATGGTATACCTTAGTTTTAGTGGTGATCGTTTTTAATTATTATAAAGACAATGTTGTAATCAGTTATTATGAGAAAACATTTATTCAAAGCAAAGAGTGTAGTTAATTCTATTTTTGGAAACAGTCCAAGTGCTGCTTGCTGCTTGTGGCTAGCACAGGCTTTTCCCATGAGAATTCTTTTTGTGTTTTATAAATAAAGATAAAGTTTGGATGTTATTAAAAACAGTGTCCCAAGATCTGGACGGTGCAGGCCTGGCCAGTCAGGCCTAGGGGGAGGTTTCTGACTGACCAATCTGGGTGACTTTTGAAAACTCTATATATATGATGAAATCAAAACAATAAAGGACTTTCCTTCTTGCCACTGAGAACTGACCTCTTTACTCTGCTAGCTGCTCAACAGCGACAGCTGCTGAATGAAATACAAGTGTATGGAGTTCATGGTATAGATTTTCTGAAAACTGGTGATAGCATAAAAAAAAGACACCCTTGTTTGGTCAAAGTTAGCAAAATCTCTTTTTACTGGAGAGGTGCCAATCATGCCTCTTTCTCAACTCATTTTGTGTACATAGACCTCTAAAATTAGGCCTTTATGTCCTGCTAGTATAAATTGACCGCATAACAGCAGTACACTGTTGAGTAGAAGTTAATCAGATATTAGCTTCTCTATGTTTTGGTGTCATGGTTTATAGAAGTTACAAAAATTCTACCATCTCAGAGAGAGTCTGTCCGTCAAAGGCATGCTGCAGACCAGCTGCGCCTTTTTTGTGTATATCCAATGTAGGTATTCCTTGACCTTCTGCAAGATATCTACTAGTCTCTGAGGCTTAGGGTAAGGATGTATTTGCTCTGATTACTTTCATCTGTTTAGGATCACTGATTTTAATTTTGCTTTCAGTACTGCTGTCTGTGGTGGTTTGCTTAGCCCAGAATAACAGCAAGGTCTCTTTAACATCTAAGAGAAATTTAAACCCTTTAAAAGCTGCTGTGGTAGGCCTGAAGAAATGTCTGAGGGGTGGGGAGTGGCACAAATATGGCTCCTGTGTGTTCTGTGTGAAAGTTCTGGAAATTTTTCACCAAGTCCAGCAGAGCCAATCTCTGATGGCTCTGAAAGTGATGGACATGCTGCTGGCCAAGGCTGGGCCAATTAGAGGTGCTGGTTACACCTCTGTGATAACATATTTAACAAAAAAAAAAATCAAAACAAAGTAGTCACTCACTTCTTTTTAGCCAGAGGAGGAGGAGGAGGTGAAAATATGTGAGGGGAAAACAACATGGAGACGCCAAGGTCAGAGGAGAAGGTGGGGGAGGAGGTGCTCCAGGCGCCAGAGCTGAAAACCCTCTGCTAGCCATGGTGAAGACCATGGGCGGAGCAGGTTGTCCCCCTGCAGCCCATGGAGTCCACAGGGGTGCAGAAATCCACCCACAGCCCCTGGGGAGGTGCCCACGCCAGAGGAGCAGGTGGATGCCTGGAGGAAGCTGTGATCCAGTGGGAGTCCCATATAGAGAGTTAAAGTTGCAAAGGCCTTGCAAGGGAGAGAGAGGCCTTGCCTTGCTCTGGAGTGGAACAGCCTGGCCTCAGCTTGCAAGTCTGCATCCTGTGGACAAAAACTCAGCATTACAACAAATTCAGGCGGGTGTTGCTCATGAGGTTAGACCCACACCAAAGAAGTTCACAGAGGACTGTCTCTTGTGGGAGAGACCCCATGGCTAAGTAGAGGATTCTTCTCCCTGATGATCTGACCAGAGAAAAAAACCCTTACCCTGCCCTGACTGTGCTGTTGGTTGGAAGGAGGGAGGAGGGTGAGCGGAGAAACAGTGTCTTAAGAGGGAGGGGGGTGAGTGAAGAGCTTAGTTTTACTTCTCATTTATCCTCTGAGTCTGTTAGGTTAATAAATCACTTTGCAACATTAAGTGTTCAACCTGTTCTGCCTTCAGTGCATCTCTTCCACCAGTGTATTATCTCAACTCATGAGTCCACTATGTGTGTGTAACAGTTTTTTTCTTCCCTCTCCTGCACATCTGCGGCAGGAGAGAGCAGATGTGCTTGGCATTTAGCCAGGGTCAGACCCTGACATATTTCATACAGAATCTTGAATTTGGTTGCAAATATTTTTTAATGGGTACTCACTGTTTATTTCCTCCTAGTATGGTTAGGATTAGTCTTTTGCTAGAGGTTAGTTAAGAAGTTTTCGCTTCTTCTCTGTAACTTCTGAACTTCCTGGCTATCATTGCTTTGTGTTCTAGATGCATCAGAAAATCCAGACAAAATCAATCAATATTGTGCAAACTATGTTAAAATTGTGCTGAACTAGGGAACGTTGCAGTGTGTCTGCAGCAGACAGGGCTTTGAGATTCCAGGTGTTTAAGAGAGGCATTTATTGATTATGGGTAAGTATCTTATTAATGTAGGGGTGGCATGAGTGACCTTGATTAAAACAGAATTCTCATCAAATTGCACACAGGCTGCACAGTCACTGTTGCATTGTTGCATTGTGACAACCTATTTAAAATTCATATAAAAATGTTCAGCTGTTGTGTGTCACCAAATAAAAGCTGAAATCCCTGAGAAAATAGGGTAAAGTACATTTAATAAAAGGTCTGTCTTGCATTGACAGTCAAGCTGAGAAAGATTTTGAATAGTGAAAAATATGTGTGGATTGCTGGGAAGTTTTTTAGCCACTAGAGGGTACACAATGCACAGGAACAGCTAAAGCTGGGCAAAATCCTTGACTACTTGAACCAGAGCCCAGAAAAACATGTCTGAGGAACCTTCTATGTTTAGTATTTCAGGGAGCATTCAAAGGTTCCCAGAACATTTCTGTGAGTGTCTGAGTCTGCAGGTGTCTGTGCTTAGGGTGGATTTAATGATTGCTTTCTTTACTTAACAGTTGTGAGGAACAAATTGTCACTGTTTATTCTTGCAAACCTAAAATATGCTTGAAACTCTTTTTAAGAGCACTTGAAGAAAAGAGGAATTAAATTTACTTTAATAGTTTTAAGTATTATTGCCTTTTGTACTCGGAACTTTATAAGCCCTTACATGAGATATGACTAATCACTGAATGATTGGAGTTTACCTCTAAAGTTTCCATAAGAATCTGACTTTTACTTAGGTATTGGAGCTCAGGTATTGCATATCTGCAGGAAGCATTAGTCAAATGTAAGAGCAAAAGCAGGTGATGCACCATAATGGTGGACCATGAAATAGTTTTTTTTTTGTTACTGTGTAATTTGAATTATTGAGTGTAGTTATTCTGATCTCTAGGGTGTGATCGTCATTCCTGCTTTGTGTCCAAATACATGTTATGTGGTTTTCCCTTTCAGTGTTGTTGCTTTTCTGAACTTAATTTTGGGTGCCAGAAATACATTGAAAAAGAAAATAGGACCAAAGTTGTCTAAAATATTAAGAGATTTTTGATCTTTACACTGGTTGATATGAGGCATTCCAGGCAGCCTTTAATGCTTGACTTGCTGGTTTTTGGCTAACTACAGGGTCTCTGGTGGAAGCAAGACATATGCCCAGAACCAGGTGAAAGGTACATGAAATGTATGGCTACATGGAGTGCTCAATTTCTTATGGCATTGTTCAGAGACCAATATCCTTGGTCTGGGGATTTCAGCGGTAGAGGATCCTCATACATTAGAAGAACAATATGAGGGCTGGTAGAAGCAACTAGCTGGGTATTGAGATAATTTCTGTGCACTCTTCTTCAGTGTTGTCAGGAAGGATAATTGTGAAGGGACTGTGGTCAGATGGGTTGTGCACACACAAGTTGTATTCTTATCTTCCTTTTTGCTGTGTCAGTCCAAGGGCAGGTCCATTTTCTCCCTGTGTCTTGGCAGCTTTGTTTTCTTGGAGCCAGCTATCAGGGCTGCCTTCTGGCAGTGCCTTTTGTAAAAAGAAGGAAGCACAATTGAAAAAAAAAAAAAGACTGCTCTGACTTAACTGGGTTATAGAGTCTGATTATTTCAGTGAAGGTAAAGATTATTCCTTTCCCTCCTACTCCATCCTCTGTGTAGTTAAATTCCAGACCATCTGGTACTATGAATATTTCTACTGTTAAACTTCACAGAGATCTCTGTGCAGCAGAGGAGAGTTAAGTGGTTATGGAATTGGTCCACATCCTTACCACTCTGCTAAAAGGCTTACTGTGCCTAACACATCTTTATGCAGTGTGTAAATTCTGAGCTAAAAAACGCTTTCCAGGGCTAAAAGAGCAATTAATTTAATAAAGCACTGGTTCTGCAACCATTCTTTGGAGTCTGCTAACTCCTGTTAACCAGTACCACATGTGGTGGGTTTCTTGATACGGAGTAGAGCATTGAGCAGACCAAATTTGGCTTATCTAAAACTTTAGGACATGTGGCTTTTTCACTATCATCTTATGATGCATTTTAATTTATCTTACGGAGTTGAAGGGCTCTTTGTGCCCTTACCAATAATCTTCAATTGTTCAGGCCACTTGTTTTAGGTTGTTTGAAATACTTTGTAAACAGCTGTAGGTACAAACTACAGCTCTGGAAAAAAAAAAGTCAATACCAAATGTATTAAAGACTGTTAATTATATACACCATTTTATCATGAGAACAAAGCAAACATTGGGAAGGAGTAGAGACAAGGAAGATGAAAGCAGGAGACACATTTTCAGTATGTTAGAAAAAAATGATTAAAGAAGATTCACGAAAATTCTTCACTTCTCTGCTTTCCTGCCTGTCTGGAGGATAGAAAGTATGTTTTGTTTCCTTCTAAAAAGAAGCAGAGGTTGTCCTGTTGCAGATTTTTCTGGTTTTTTTTTTTTTTCAAATGTCAAGATTTGCATTGAACTGTTTTAGGAGGCACAAAGTAGCAGAAAAACAGAAAAAAGCTGCCAAAAAAAAAAGGGGTTTAGGAGAAAGGAGACGGGGAAGGAAATGCAGTCAAACCCCTTTTGCCTGTGTACTTGTACACTTATTTTTTCACGATTCCATCCTTCTTCTGCTCACACCTGCATCACACTGTTTGTCTCTTGCTTAGTTCTGCCATGATGATTCATGATCACCCAGTACACTGTTTTTCAGGATCTTTAGTACATGTTCACACGCTGACAGAGCTTTAGAAGATTGTCCCAGGAGCTGAGTCAGAACTGTGAATTAGAGAGGTCATTTTTCTGATCTTGATGCTGTGTGGCTGTTGGAGCTGAAAGGGAATAGGGGAGAATTCTTTCAGGGGATGAACTGTGTTGTGATTAGGGAGCTGATTAAGCTATAGTGACCTGTCCGCTGACTCTCTAAGGAGCTGTGGTCTGGCATCCCTAAATAGTATGGGTTCTAAATGGCATACAAGTCTCAAAATTTGAAAACCTTTAATATCTAGAATATATAAACTAAACGTGGTAAGCCATACAATAGTGTACCATCTATTCCATGCAGTTTCTCAATAACTTCCAAATCAGAGAGTCGAGAAAAGGGAGAGTCTGAAGACAGAATGAGAGGAGGGATCTGTGTGACTCGGTTTATTGTGTGGTCAATCAACACCATTGAGAGACTGTTCTATATTAGAGTGGATCAAAATGCAGCATGAGCAAAGGTGTCATACGCTTTTTACCTGTGTGCTTTGCCTCTCAGAAAGCTTACTATGCCATTCAGAAAGCACAGCCCATAGTTTAGCCAAAGGTTTCAGTTTGTACCAAATGTATAATATGTACTTTTTTTTTTTTTTTTTTTTTTACTCTTTGTAAGGACAGATTAGACGTTTTAGGTTTGTGCCCAATCCAGGCATGGAAAAAAATTGAAAGTAGTTGTAAATTAAATCTGAGGTCTTTAGGATAGCCTGTAACTTAAAATGGCCAGTGCCTGGTTTGTGGATACAGTGGTGCTGCAAAATGTCTTCAGGATGACTTAAAATTATAAACTGAGATTCTAGATTTATAGGAAAAGTAATGCTTTTGATACACTGGGAACAGTCTGGCAGACAATTCTTTCCTTAGTGCTTCATTTTTTTTTTTTTTCCCAGAAACAGCATGGCTCTTTCACCGTACTTCTTAAGACATTTGAGATTTTTACTCAGTGCAGATCAGGATGTTTCAAGAATGTCATCTGTTGCACTCCTGTATTTTGCAAATGTAGTTGATTCTATAATTAGCTGTGCCAAACATATGCTTAGTGAACCTGTTTTTTTGAAGTGCTTGCCAGAAGCATGCGACTTACCATGTCTTTTATAAACATACAGATATTGCCATGTGCTAGCAATTTAGGCTAGCATTTGGAAGTTCATGGTGTAACAGTAAAATTACTAGTGTGATAATTGTACTAAGGGGTCCCAGACTGTAATAGTAACAAACTCTATGGCTAATGCATTTTCCTGACATGAAAATGACATCTGGCCAAACATGCATAGTATAGATTAAATCCAAATTTTTGCCTTTTTAAGTCCATGCCTTCTGCACGTGTTTCTTGACCACTTCTGGATTAGCATATGTGTTTTCTGAAGTCGCTTAATGCCTGACTTTGTAAGATCCCAAATAGTCTATGACTGGCAAATAGAACCCGCTGAGCACATGGTAGAAAAAGACCCAAAATATTATTCTGTTGAGACCTTTCAGCCAGCTATTGCATTTCACATCAGAGGATAAGGCATTTTGCTGGTGGCTGAAGTGAAACTGTCACAACCTTTGTCAAATGATAGCAATGTTGTTAGAATTAATTAGCTGACAATTTTTAACTTTTTGTGATCCTTAGGTTACATGCTGTAGAAGTAAAATAATTGCTTTGTGCTTGCAAGAAATTTTGGTCTTAGTAAATGAATAAAATATTATGGTGAATCATTATGCAACAAATCCATAAAATTGTGATTGAAGTAGAGGAACTAACTAAGATAATATATAATATATATAATTTCAGATTGTGACTATTAGTCTCAAGATGAATTATTGTAGGTTCTTGACATGACAACACAGTTAAAAATTTACATAGGAAAAAGAAGTGTTCTATTTTTGCTGCACACACCTGCTATCCATTTTATTTGAAAACATAAATACTGCAAAGTTTATTAAAACTGGATCATTCCTATGAGTGCTATGTTATTTTTGTTAAGAGTGCATATGTCAGAGTGTGTAAATTGCATTATGATTATTGAGAAGAGGCAGATGAATATTTTTTCTTGTACTGATTTCACAAAACCTGCTTTTACCTTAAAATAATCATTGCCCACTTGTTAGAGAACGATTTAGTGTAATATTATTATAAATTAGTTAAATGAGTTCTGTGTTAATAGTGGAACTTGTAATAGAACCAATCTTTCCTTATGCCTACTCTATCATGCTTTTTAGAGGGAGGCTGCCTTTTGCAAGCAGAGTCTTCATAGCCTCACTGAAAATATTAATTGCTGTCTCCCCTGTAGTGTGAGATTGGAGTTAGGCACATGAAAACAGGCTTTATTGTTCAGACTTGCCTCCAGGAAGGAAAGGTGCTTGTAACCATTCATCTTTTCTCTTTCCAGAAGAAAAGCCTGTGAAGTTTACATGCTGTGACTGTGACACTCGCTCCTCACGACTCACCTCCTAATTCTCTGACACGCAGATTGACTGGAACACATTCCAAGCACAGCTCCACAATATGTCTCTGGCTCCTGACTATTTCGGAGGAGAACACTACCAGGTTATTGCACTGCAGCCAGGCCTGTATCTTTTGGAGAGAAATCCAGGCTCAAAGAAGGTTGACTGCGGGTACATTACCAAGGCACCCGGTTGACTGCTGTCCATCATTTGCCCTGTCTAGCAAGCAGGCATACTTATCATGTAACTGCATGTATATACATACCTGTCCTATGGGTCTAGAACACCAAAGGCCTTTCCTGCAGCTTTCCTACCTGATCAAATAATTGCATTCTTGTACATCGGCATTCAGGTAAGTTGGAAAGCTTTGTCAAGTAGGAAGTAGAGCTCAAAAAGAGAGTAAATCAAACTTGAAAAGAGCTTTAAAACATACTTAAGAGTTTTTTACTCTTTGGAACAAAAAGTGTGCCAAATTGTTGTCAGGCATAAATGGGTATAATTTTTGAGTACAAAGAAATGCAGGCAAGTTTGCTTTTCTCACAACTCATTGCAGTTGTGAGAAAAGCAATAATTTTAGTTAGAATGTAATGAAAATTAAATGTTGTGTCATGTTCCCCTTGTTTCTCCCCCAGCAAATTCATTAGCTGATTAGTCAAAAGGGATAAATAATTCCTTTACATTTGCATTCCTTTTTGCCAAGCAGTATGGATTTTTCCTTCACACATACAAAGAAATGAAACTGACTAATAATGAAATCACTGAGAATACTTAACCATAAAAAGAACCTTTTAACACCAGAATGCACACAAGCCAATCTGAATTTCCTATCAGAATAACAGAATGGAGGTGGTCCAAACACGGCTGGTTGGTTCCTTCTCATTTCTGATGGCCTTCAGGCAGGCTTATGCTCTTTGATCCAAATGAACAAAATACAATTTTTTTTTTTGTCTTTAGATCATGTTTTCCTGAGCGTATTTTTGTCTATAGAGGCCTATTTCTATCCAGGAGAAGGAAGTGAAGGGGTGGATGTTTGCTTTGATACACACACCCATTTCATGTTGTAGAGTGGGTGATGTGCCAGTATCCTCCGGAAGAGATAGGATTCAAAACCTCTGTAGAAGAATGGTTTTTTACATTCTAGAATGCAATTGACTTGATACTGTATATCTAATTATTTAATCTACAGAGAATTTTATGTGTATAATCTCTCCCCTCCCTTTCTGAAGGGAGTTACAGGAGAAAGACTGGGAATTGAAAAGGAAGTTAAGTGCCTCTCACTAACAGACCCTTTCATAATCAAATTTTTTATTATATAATGACAAAGTATTTAAACACATCTTCAGTCCAAGCCATTTCTAAATGGTAGAAAGGCTACACCAAAGCTACTAAGGTGTCTTACCATTATAGTAGAGTAATTCAGGCAATTATATTTAATTTGATTTATTTTGTGTTTTGTTACACTTTCAGATGTTTCAGACATATGATTCTTTTTGTTCTGGGTCTAATCCATACTTCATTAAGTCTGATCAACTTGCATTTAAATAGTTCTGAACATTTTTTGCATTAATGTATATCAGTGAGATGTAAGAAACAGGATTTAAAAAACCTGTTTGGATCATTAAGTACAGACCTTTACTATCACATCTGAGCCTGTCTTAGAATCCTGTTCATCAGTTATTAAAAGCAGTAATTTAAAACCAAACTTACTCTCCTGCACCTGCAGAATCTAAGTTTGACTCTACTGAAGGTCAGAGAGTGGGAAATGGATAATCTGTCCTTTTACCTCATGTGAAACTAGTGCTACACATAAAATCACTCTTAGAATACATATGTTTCCACAGATAGATATGTAAAATTTGCTTAAGAATTTTAAAAATTAATTTGTAAAATTTGGTAGTTTTCTGAATTTTTGGGACTCTATATAACACTTTCTTCTAACATGGAAGTAACAGTGGCTTTTTCCTTCCCTCTGCTGACCTCTGATTCACTGATACACTTTTCCTCATAGCAATTTAAAGCACTGCCAACAAAAGATGCTTTGCCATGTGTTGAATCTGTCAAGCTTTTAAGTAGTTTCTCCTCAGGTGTCCATTGAAGATGAAGCAGGTTTTGAACAAATGTGTCTCGGGGCCTGTTTGTTGGCTAATTTTTCATCTGAGTTTCCAGCTGCACCAGCAACCTGACCAAGGAAAAAAGAAGGTGATTTTCAAGACAAATTCTCACTGAAATGGAATACGCAATGCAGTCCTTGCTATTTGTCTTTTGAGATAAATTACTTTAACCAGTTGCCTTCATCTGTTGCTTAGTTATCCCTATGTTTGTTTAAGTCACCAGCAGTACAAAATTTGTCTAGAAATACAAGCAGAGATCTTTCAAGCATTTTTCTTGTACTTCCTAGAAATTTAAGCCAAGACTTCTATTGCTGTAATAGGGAATTCTAATTTTTAAACAGTCTTGGGACAAAAGTAATTCATAACATTGGCAGTGTCTAATCAGCTTATAGGTAGTTATGCTTCATTATGAGATAATAAAGTAATCATATAATTCATCTCCCATGCTGCCAGTGAGTGGCTGCAGAAGAAGCCAGGGGAGAGCATGGCCAGGAGAAGTGATTCAAACTGACCAAAGAGATATTTCATACCACGGAATGCCATGCTCAATACAGAGAGTGAGGGTCCTGATTGCTGCCCAAGGACACTCTAAGCATCAGTTGGCAGATGGTGAGCATTTGTATTGTGCATTAATTTGACTTCATTAATTTGACTTCTTGGATATTTATTCCTGTCTTTTATTATTATATTAATTTATAACTTTTCGTTATTATTATGTGGATTTTTAGTTCTTTTACTTTTTCCAATTCTCCTTATCCAGGGTTGGTGAAGGGAAGTGAGTGGCTGCATGATAATTAATTGCCCACTGGGGCTTTAACCACTGCACCTACTAATGCCCCTCGGTGCTGATCTTTCTCAGTATTATTAAATCAACATTTTCTTACAGTACCCATTAGACACTGTAAGAAAGAATTCTGGCTAAATAATTCCTGCAAATCACCCACAAAGGATTAAAGTCCAGGGAAGACTTGACATGAGTTTAATTGATAAATGTTAAAACATTTACCCTTCTGCTTTGCAGTATTGTGTATATAGGTTTTCTTACATGCATCCTCAGACATGTGAGTTTTCTCTTTTGCTCTGAAAGTCTTCAGAAGTTTTTTCTTTGCTGTTTATTATAATGTAGAAATCTTTGAGTAGGGTAGTCAATTAATTTGGCCTTCCAGTTCTTTCATCTGAGAATTCTGAAATATCTAGTGGCTTTACCAGGAGTGAAGATATATGGACTTTTGCTTTGTCACTGAAATGGTTAGATTTTTATGTGAATATTGAGAATGTACTGCATAGTAACCATCCTGTATCTAAAAGTTCTAATCATCTGCATTCAATGAGGTTATTGAGCATTGAGTTTTCTTCATGTTGTTACACTTCCATCAAAATCCTTGAGTCTTAAAAAAAACGATCCCACTTTGCCCAGAACAGAATTTGGATATGTAGAAAATTTTTCACTGCTGCTTCTCAATCTGTATGTAATCTGGAAAGTTTTTGTGGGTGATTTGTCTCCTGGGCTTCCTACAGCATATTTCACAAATACTGTAATTTGGCTTTGAAAGAAAACACTTACTTGCTTCTCAGACAAGCTAGCAGGTCACTCTTCCTAATGTTTTGACTTTAATAAGCTGTGTGCTTCATGTTCTCATGAGTTTTGCTTTCTTTTTCAGACAAAATACAAGTGAGATTTTTTATACATTCAAAACTAAGTTAGAAAAGGAGAAGCAAACCAGCTTCAAGGATACTGTATCACAAAGCTGTTAGGAAATATTTTTTCAATTGCAGATCTTCTATTGTGGAACAACAATTTCTCTTTCGAGGTCAAGAAACGTAAAAGAAGAGATCACATTAACCTAGTTTATAGTGAAGTGAGACACAGTATCAGATTGAAATACTGTGTACGCAGATAATGTAGTACACTTCATTCTAGACAGATAATTAAAATTAGTGAAAATAAGGAATTCGAGAAGTAGTTCAGAAATGAATCAACTATTTTAAACTAAATGTGTGAATAGGTGCTTCTGCTAGGCAGGGAAATATATTCTTTTGCCAGTTATCCAACCGTTGCTCTTATAATACTTCATAGCCTTTTGAATGGCTCAGATTATGGTTCAGAACATCCAAAATTAAAAATAATAGCAAAAGATACGTCTTACAGAACATTTACAGGTCTAAACACAGATTGCAGTGTGCTTTTTCTAGCTTTAAAATTTTTAGAATGGAAGTCCCATATAAAGATAATAAATGTTCTGTATAATTTTGAAGAGTGATGTAAATTGTATAAACAATCCAATAAGAAGATGTTTTAAATAAATTTATTTAACATACTGAGTGAAAAATAGCTTAGATTCACCTCTATGGGACATTTATGCTTTCTCTGGACTTGTAGATGCTGGCAGTAAAATTCAGTTATATGAAAGTGGCAAATTCTGTATTCCTGTTACTGATTTCATATTTATATCTTGCTTTACAAATCCTGATTCTTGCCTCTCTGATGGCTTTGATAGAAGCAGGGCTCTTTACTGCTGTTACTGTGTATGTCACACCTCTGAGCACAAGGCTGGAAGAAACTGGTGGTTTTACAATGCCAGTCTACCCTGCTGTTCACAGAGCCCAAGCTGAAATGAATATGCTTTTTGAGACTGTCACCTGAGGACCTTACACTGAAGACATATTTTTACCTCTGTGTAAAGATCCAGCTGAATGCATTGTAATTCCTAACAAATGTGTGCCACACATTTCTTACTTTTTTTCTTAGTCTTATAATCTTGAAATATCGAAATCTCTCACAGAGAAGAAATGTGTAAGTAAGAGTTTTGTAACTAACATTTCAGTAGATATAGTGGCACATACAATAAGTTTTGAAAACTACTTGGACTCTAAATTATATAAATCACACGCTAATATAAAAACATACATTGACTTTATTTTTTCTTTTTAATAATATTGCTACAATCCAATATATATAATGGAATAAGTCTCTTCTGAGTTTCAAAAAACAATATTCACAGAAAACATGACAACTTTAATTAAGGGGAATAAATGTGTTTCTGCATTTAATCTCATTCCCCCTAGTTTGGGGCCTTGACAAATTCAGCTTAATAGCATTATCCCTCCATTCTGATTATATTCCTGTCATAAAAAGCGCATCCATGCTTAAATAATTAATTTAAAAAATCTCTGAAATCTAGACAGATAACCCTTCATAACAGGTTTCTGATATCTGCCCAGGTGTAGCCTAGAAAGTGAAGAGAGCCATTTAAAACTGGTCAAGGCCATAAAGAAAGTTTTGGTGGACTTACCTCAGCTGGCAGCCAGACACCCACCCAGCCACTCTTGTAGTCCTCCTCTTCACCTGTGTGTTAGGAGAAAATAAGATGGAAAAGCCCATGGGTCAAAATAAGGACAGGGAGATCACTCACCAATTAGCATCACTGTCAAAACAGACCCAGCTTCGGAAAAATTTTATTGCTACTTAAAATAGAGTGGAATTGTGAGAAACAAAAACAGACAAAAAACTTCTCCCTAACTCCTGTTTGTCTCAGGCTTATGATTGTGACACTTGGCCTGTAATAATATGAAGTATGAAAAGTTTCTCAAAGCTTTTTTAACTCTACCTATGTCCTATCAATAACCTGCTAATAAGAAAACTCATTTGCTGCTTCATTCTCAGCTTCTCAAGGAACAGGGGTTGTGGTCAGCCCACCTTGGGTCCTCTCTGCTGCCTCCTCCTCACATTTGTTTACTGCAGTTCACTGTGTTTGGTCTATCTGTCTTGATTAACCAAGAACAGTAGGTACTGACTGACTCTGCCATTGTACTTTAGGGTTATTATTTAGGATAACTGGTAACTTCTTTATTGCTCATACTGGCATCCAGTAATTCATCATAAAAGTGTTGGCTACAAATACCTTTTTAATGCTTTCTACTTTGTCTTTAAATAACTGGGCTTAAAATAATATTTTGTGTTTCAGTGATACTGTTCACACTAGTATAACTGTAAGTACATTGTTATTTGGCAAAGACTTTATTTTCAAAGGTTTATAAGTTAGTCATTAAAACAACAGGTAAGGAAATTAGGTATTCATGTCTTGAATGCAGTAATAGAACATTATTCCTAAGAAAAAGGGCAACATGTTCATTAAACGTTTTGAAACCTGCTAAATCATTATTAAAATTTTATATCTTAAAATGCAAGACTGTGCCTTATTACGAAGGTAATAGAAAAAAAAGGTTAAATATGCTTAACTTGCATTTCAAGAAACAATATCAACATGCAGTTACAAACCAAGCATCTGGAATTCATTCTTTTCTCCCCTAACTTGCTCTGTGGTTTTCCTTCTGCACCAGGGACAGATCCGTAGCTCTGACATCAAGAGATCTACGAAAGCTTGTAGTAGTGAGGGTGTGCTGCTGCTCTGTTTCTGCATATTTGCTGTGCTTTTCCTGATGTGTTTGACAGTCTCACAGAGAATGGACAGGAAATGCTAAGCCTTCCAGCTCCCTTCAAACTAGCACTCCTGGCAGTATTTTTTTAAGTAATACTTTCTCATTAAATAACCATTATGTATAGCTTCTAGCTCTTCAACCTTTTTTTTTCTTTTTAAGTTTTTTTTTACTATCACTGAGAAATAATCTGAAACGTTTTATAATTCACACATTGAGTAAACAACACTGGTACATCAGTGATTCCTCAGGATGAGTCAGTTGTAAGCACAAGCTGAACTCTCCACTGGGAATATTATATGTAGAATTAAAGAACACCATGGAGTTCTAGGACAAAATGCTGGTTTTGTATGCCTTAACTCCAAATTTCTTTTTTTTTCTTGTGTTTTTGTGAGTAACCTTGTTTTTACCACTTTGCTGTGGCCAGATGTGGAAAAACAATTTCATATTTATTGACTCATGACAATACCTATTAACTTCTGCATAATCTAGATCTGATCATAAAACTGGCTTATCAAACAAGTGGAGATGACTTTTGGGGTATCTGTTCAGTCCTTAGTGGCTATTTGCCTGAATCACAGAGTTGCAATGCCAAATAACTTCTGTCAGGCCCTGCACAGGAGAGGTCCAGAACAAAAATACCAGGGGTGTTACAGATCAGGACTGAAATGCATTCACAGAGCTCTGCAGGGAAATTTGTGTAGCATCTGCTAGTACCATGTCTGGCATCTTTAACCATTGATATCAATTTCTTACTTGAACAAATACAGTTGAAATTCACTCCAAGCCTTAGAAAACCTCTATCAATCCATGAAAGAGAAGAGAAACTTAAATCCAACAGCACAGCTGAAGACCTGTATTTCAGGAACAAAAGCAGAGATGCTAATGAAAAGGAGGTGAAGGAAAAAATGTAGGGGTTGAATGTGCTGTCTATAGCTTTTGCAGTTGTAGTTTTTTCTCCCGGTAGTGGGGAGGGTATTATTTAAAAAATGAAATTAGGAGTATAAAAAATTAGGTGTAAAAAATGCAGGTATGTTTTGCATCTTCATGGTGTTTGCAGGAATAATGCAAATAAATTTTTATATGGTTTTCCTAATATGTTGTATGTATCTTGGGCTCTTTTTTTTTCCCAAATATTGTCCTTATTTTAAAATTCATTGAAAGATGAATTATTTAAGAGGATTACACAATACTATTTAAAGGAGTAAGATCTTTAGAAAAGAGATTGAAGTCACAGATGAGGAGACCTACAGTACTTTAGAATGTAATACGCATTCTAGTTGCTAAAAACAACCTTGGAAAAGAAAGGGGAAGATAAAAGTGTCTCTGTCTTTGTTCCACCTCTCCTTGTAAACTGAACCAGGAGCATTGTGCGCTCTATTTTGTTTTTCTCAACAGTTGCCAGTATCCAGAATGTGAAAGGAATATTGAAGATTTCAGTAGTGTAGTAAGACAACTCATTCTAGACAACTTTCATGTTTTTATGCAATGTGCTTTTAGATCTTCATGTCAGTCAGCCACTGAAAACTGAAGTTCACTTGTGTTATCTTTTTTATGGAGGGTTTTGATTTTTCACATTTATATGAATGGGGACACACATTTATTTTCCATCTTAGTTAAAGACAGTAGTGCATCTTGGAGGATTTTCTTTCCTTTTAGACAAAGTGAAGACTGAGGTAACAGACATGCTAGCAAGGGCAGAACTGAGAACTTGGATTAGAATGCGCCTAGACAGAGTTATTCAGAAAGAGACACCACAATGTTTATAAACTTCGTCATTCATACATGTAAACTAGTACAATAACAAGTAAATTTTGAAATACTAGTACCATACAATGAAAAGTAAGTACAACTAAAACTTAGTGTAAAATATTCCAGTTCTATGGAATTAATAACCCCGATGATTAAAGAAAATATAGTTCTTGTTAACTTGCAATTTCCCTGGACAGAAAAAGAATGAATATGTTTTATTCATTAGTTTTTTACAGATGTGTACCTTTTTTTAAAATTGGAATTATCAGTTCTTTATGCTTAGTGGGGAAGGAGAGGCTTAATATTAATTCCAGGCCTCTGAGAAATTAAGTTCCAGTTTCAGGTGCATCTTCAGAGTTCTACTTTGTGCTATAATGTATGAAAGTAGCAGTTATGAATACTGGGCGTGTAAGAGACTTGTACATTTAGGAAAACCATTTATAGTGGGCATTTTTAGCTCATCAGTATAACAAACCTTTTGCTCAGAAAAAATTTAGAAATTGTGAATAATTGCATCCCAGGTAGAACAGGAAAATGGACTGGTCATCCTGAAGACAACAGTCCAAGAGCTGAGGAGGTACTCAGAGGTGCAAGATCAAGTGTGAAGTTGCGTGGATTTTGAGAATGTTTTTAACTGTTACCAATAATTCCTGAAATTTATGGACAGGGACATGTTGTAGCTCCTCCTTCCATATTTTTGCAATTTGCTGTGTTTTTCACTATGTTATTGCAAATGATTCTGTGACATTTTAAGATGGTTTCTCCTCTTAAACAAAGAGGAGAAAATACTATAGTGAACAACTGCAGCTATAGCAAAAACATGAGTTACTGAGCTTTTTGACACATGCCTGCTGAGGCTGTTCGAAGAATAACCAGTCTGACTTTCACACTTGAAATGGGAAGATTTTTCCCTGGGGATATTTTTCCACCGATGATAAGACATTTTTCTAAATAGTCGCCTTTCTATCTACACCATTTGTGTCTGAAAACGAATAGTAAAATGTGGTAGTAGATAATGCAAGCCACATACAAAAACTTCATAAAGTCCCAGATAACACTATAAGTTCCCATCCTTGTGTAAATAAGTAAAAAAGTTTGTGCAGTTTAAAGGAAAGAACAGGTAGATAGAACTGTGAATAAGAACAAGGAAAAAGAGAAAATATAGATTGTGGTGCAGAGGTTAAATGAGAGGAAGATTGTAGCAGTGGCCCTCACTCAGACTTGGGCGACCAGCCTCATGGAGCAAATGACACCGAGGAGAGACCTTTTGAGTAGAGTGACAAAGCAGTGCACACCCGGGACACCTTGTGGCTGGCGTCCTCAATATGCATCACACAGCGAATGCATTGGCCCTGCACATCTCCCCTCCCTTATCCCATATTTAGTTACTGCTCTAGAAAGTTCTTCTTCGTTCCCTCTAGCTGAATTTCCCCATTGGGTTTCAAATTTTTGTAGCTTCCCTCCTCACGTCCCCATTGCCTGGCATCTCTGTCAATCCTCTACCTCTCGTGCTCCTGTTGGTCCTCCCATGTAAACCCCTCCCATGCTGCAGCCCCTCTTAACTGTAGCAGTGGCCATGGCACACCTGAGTGCTCCAGGTCCATGGGAGGGAGGCGAAGGTGAGTCATGGACATGGTATGCTCCCTGAGTGAGGGTGAGTGAAGGCTACACTCCCATGCTCCCTTACTCCCCAAAGTTAGGAATATGGACCAAGCCCGTCTGTCATTTGTTGCTCGTCTCCTCCTCCCCCTGTTACAAATATGGTCTGTTTCTAGAACGTTCTCCTTTGTTTGAGTTTGAATATATTAGTGATTGGTTCTCTATATAAGGTTGTACTTTGTACTTGTTATGTCTTTGGTTAAAGTTTATGTCGCTCAAAAATCCCTCTTTCCTGGTTGGTTCCCTGGAACCCCTCCTTCCCTGTTCCCTCCCCCTATAAAATTCAGCGCACAAGTGTGCTCGAGGCCACTCTGTTGCTGCCTCCGAGCTCCTCCCACCTTTCTGTCATCATCCCCTTCCAATAAATTTCCCTTGGAGCACCGACCCAGTGGACTGTGTATCTCAAATCCTCTGCGGCCGTTAGACAGCCCCTAGACTCCCGTGGAGTTCTGACTGCCTGCTGGCGCAGTCCCTCCCTTCTCCGGACTCTGGGTGGTGTGGCACCCACCGGAAGAAAAACTCACATTTGGTGCCCCATGTGAGGAGAAGGGTTGGAGACTGTGAAGACCAGTGCCCTGTGGATTTATCTGCTCTCGCTGTGAAGCTCGCACCAGGGGGTGCGGAGCTCCGCAGGACCATCGCTTCCTCCTGGGGGAACAGGAATCAGCTGGCTGTCACGGGTCCTTGCCAAGCCGAGACTTCAGTTCCAGGGGCTGAACTTTGGAGAGTGTCAGCTGCAACCCTCTGAGCCTAGGTAAGGTCGGTGGGGAAGGGAAGGAAGAGGGGGTCTCCTGCCTGTCTCCCGGGATCCCTAGGTGTTCCTCGGTTGCCAAAGTGGGTGGCGAGGAGACAGTTAGTCACCTGACCGTTCCGTTTTGTTAACCTTTTAAATTTTTAATCGGCTTGCCTGGAGGTTTTCATCGCGTGCAGTTTTAAACATGGGGCGCCGTGTTTCTAAATCCGCCGTAGTGGAACTGGAGATGCATTTTGAGTTATCGCGTCTTTTTATTTCAAACAAAATTTTGTTTTCACCTCAAGAGTTGAGGCGTTTTGTTCACTGGGTTATAGTTAACTGCCACCCAGATTCTTCTGATTTGGCTTTTGATTTAGGGTTTTGGGACAGAGTAGGGAGAAATCTTTTGGCAGCTGGCAAATTGGGTGATCGTGTGGCCAGCAGGCTTTTCTCCCTGCACTCCCAGGTTTTCAAATGCGTTAGAAAATTGTTTTCCCCTGCTTCTCCTAATGCTTACCCCTTTCCCTCTTCCCCGATCCCCGGTAGCCCCTACAGAGAGAATCAGAGCGAGCGGCGTAACCCCCCCGGGAGCGCCTGGGAGCCTCCCACCCTGGGACGCCCCTCTGACTCCCTCTACCTTTCGCTCTTGTAAGCCTGACCAGTTTGCAAGAGCCTCTTCCCCAGACCCTCATCCCTTGTGCTCAAACCCTCAGACTTCTTGTAAGCCTGGCCAGTTTACAAGAGCCTCTTCCCCAGACCCTCATCCCTTGTGCTCAAACCCTCAGACTTCTTGTAAGCCTGGCCAGTTTGCAAGAGCCTCTTCCCCAGACCCTCATCCCTTGTGCTCAAACCCTCAGACTTCCCCATTTGCTAAAAATTTATAGATCGCCTAACAGCTGCCGTGAGAAGGCAATTCAAAAAGATTTCAGATCAAGATGAAATTATCATTAATGCTGCTACTGTCAATGCGAATGCAAAATGCAAGCAATGAATTAACTCCCTATCCCCCGAAACTCAATTAACAGTTTCCCTGTTAATTGATGCATGTTCCAATATTCCTTTTGATCCCCCCACCAACTGATCCCATGATTCCCATAAAACCTACGTGTCTACTGTCCCTCAAAATCCCAAACCCCCGTCTAAGCAACCCCACAAACCTCTCCCCTCAGTTACATGTCACCGTTGTGGCGAGCGAGGACACCTTGCGAAAGATTCTCCTGCATCACACCCTAATCCTTCTGTTTTGAGTCCCTCTGTTACAGGACAAGTCCACTCACCCCCTGCGACCACCCCGAGTGCACCCATGCTTGCACCTTCCCAACTTTCTGCCGCTCCACTGCCCATGACTTTCCCATCCATTGAAGTGCCAGCGTGGAGCCCAACAGCACCAAAAAACTGAATGCCCAGCGCGATGAGGTGCCACGCGACAACACAAGTGCCGCCTCACACACCATCAACGGAGACAATTGCTATTCTTTATCGGACTTGACTTCCTTTGAACTAGACTCTTCACGATTATACGCTTGGTGGGCCCAACGAGTTGGCCAAAACAGACCATACCTGACATGCAGTCTTCAAGACAAATATACACAAAAAGCTGTCAGAGGGCTTGTTGACACAGGAGCAGATGTCACCATAATATCGCAAGACGTCTGGCCCCAGCATCGGGGGAGTGGGGGGGCAAGCCACTGCCCAACAAAGTTCAAGGGACATTGAAATTGTCACACCAGAAGAGGTGCAAGTGCACGTCCAGCCTTATGTAATGGATGTGCCTTTCAATCTTTGGGGGAGGGACTCCCTGGCTCAATGGGGTGCCAAAATTGAGATCCTGTCAATGGCCCAGGATTTTTACGGCAGGCTACTGACAAGCGCGTCACCCCACGGCTCAATTGGCTGTCAGATGTCCTGTGTGGGTGGATCAGTGGCCTCTGATGGGAGAAAAATTAAATGCGCTTGAGGCCCTCATTGCAGACCAGCTCGCCAAAGGGCACATTTCAGAAACCTTTAGCCCTTGGAATTCCCTGATTTTTGTTTTAAAAAAAGAAGGAAAAAACGAATGGCGACTCCTCCATGACCTGAGAGCTATTAATGCGGTCATGGAGGACATGGGGCCCCTCCAACCCTCCATCCCCTTCAATGTTACCCAAAGATTGGAAATTGATTGTTATTGATATAAAAGACTGCTTTTTTCACATTCCGCTGCACCCCGTGGACGCACCACGGTTTGCTTTAACAGTTCCATTGGAAAACAACTCGGTGCCAGCAAAAAGGTACCACTGGAACGTCCTGCCTCAAGGGATGAAAAATTCCCTGACACTGTGCCAGTGGTTTGTTGATAAGACGCTAACTCTAGTGAGGCAATAGTCCCCAGGAGTTCAAATTCTTCATTATATGGATGAAATACTTATATGCGCACAGAAGCAAGAGCAAGCCAACATTACTCTGGCCTTGCTCTTGACCTCACTGACACAAGCAGGATTCACCATTCACCCAGACAAAATCCAGCGTACCAGTCCTGTTAAATATTTGGGCTTAGTGGTGAGGGACAGAACCATCATCCCTCAACCACTTGCAATTATAGACGAACCAAAGACTTTAAGAGATTTACAAAAACTGTGTGAGTCCATCAGTTGGGTGCGCCCAATTCTGGGAGTTTCAACAGAACAGCTAGCTCCTTTGTTTAATATATTAAAAGGAAAAGAGGAGCTGGACTCTCCCAGATCTTTAACACCAGAGGCTAGACAAGCCATTGCAGAAATTCAAACGTTGCTTACCCAAAGACAGTCTGTGACAGATGTGACCCGCTGTTGCCATTTGAACTGATAATTCTGGGGGAAAAGCAGTTTATACATGGCCTGATCTACCAATGGGATGCCACTCTGAGAGACCCACTGCTAATCATTGAATGGGTCTTTCTGCCACACATGCTGGCAAAAACATTAACCACCCCTCAGGAGCTTTCTGCGAAAGTGATAAAAAGGGCAAGGTTGAGACTGAGAGCCTTGGCAGGTCTTGATTTCAAGTGGATATATGTGCCTTTTCAATTGGAAGATTTGGAATCCTTACTCAAAACCAGTGAACCCTTACAATATGCCCTAGAGGGTTTTACAGGAAAGGTTCAATCTGGTCACAAAAACCATAAACTTTTTAACACTGAATTCCGGCTTATTAAAAAATCCTATCTCTCAAAGAACCCCATCAAGGGTGCTCTGACAGTCTTTACATGCGGCTCAGGAGCTTCTCACAAGTCCGTAGTGACTTGGAGAAACCCCCAGAAGACGCAGTGGGAAGCTGACGTCCAGGTGGTCCAAGGGTCACCTCAGGTTGCAGAGCTAGCCGCAGTGGTCAGAGCCTTTGAGAGATTTTCGGAACCTTTCAACCTAGTGACAGACTCTGCCTATGTTGCAGGAGTCGCCCTCAGGGCAGAAAATGCAGCGCTAAAAGAAACATCAAATGTAAAAATATTTAACTTGCTCTCGAGACTTACAGAAGTCCTTTCCTGCTGAGAGCAACCATATTTTATTATGCATGTCAGAGCACACACGGACCTGCCAGGGCCAGTCACGGAGGGCAATCGGAGAGCAGACTTGTTAGCCACGTCAGCCATCTCACCTAAGGTCCCAGACATCTTTCAGCAGGCCAAGCTAAGCCACAACATGTATCATCAAAACAGTGCAGCCTTGGTGAGAATGTTTGGGCTGACGTGTGACCAAGCAAGGGCAATCATCGCCACCTGCCCCAATTGCTCCACCGACCAACTGCCAGCCCACCTTGCTGGTGTCAACCCAAGAGGTAGCGAAAGCTGCCAAGTGTGGCAAACTGATGTGACTCATTGGCCCCAGTTTGGCTGACAAAAATATGTCCATGTGTCAGTAGACACCTTTCCAGGAGCGATATATGCCTCAGCCCACACAGGAGAGAAGGCCAGAGATGTTATTCACCACTTTCTTCTAGCCTTCGCAACCTTGGGTGTGCCACAAGAGGTGAAAACAGATAATGGCCTGGCGTATATCTCCAAACGGCTGAGAGACTTTCTAAATGAATGGGGTATCTCACATGTTATGGGGATACCACATTCCCCTATGGGCCAAGCGATTATCGAAGGAGCACACCAGACTTTGAAAACTGTATTAGCTTGACAAAGTGGTGGCAATGAGATTAACACCCCCCGAATGAGACTTAGTAAAGCCCTCTTTACAATAAACTTTCTAAATAACTCGTTTGATGAACTGTTACCACCTGTTTTTCATCATTTTGCTAATGACTGAAGGGCAAAACTAAAAGTTCAACCACCCGTGTTAGTCAGAGACCCAGAAACTTCAAAAATACGAGGACCATACCCATTAGTGACTTGGGGGCGGGGATACGCATGCATGTCCACACCAGCAGGACACAAATGGATCCCGAGCAAGTGGGTGAAACCATACACAGCCCAAGACGAAGGGAGAATGATAAAATCAAGCATCTCCGAAGACAAGACCTTCCAAGCTCACTTCGCCTCCAAGAAATGTAAACTGAACTGGACAATCCTCAAAATTAGCACCTGGAAAACCAGGAAAAAGAACATTAACTCAAATCAACAAGAAATTCCCCCCAAATCCTTTTGCCATTCTCTTGTTACAACCAATTTTCCTACCGTTCTACCCACTGAGTGCCCCGAACAACCGTCCCTTGACCCCTTTCCCTTAAGCAATCTTTATTAATGTGTCCAAATTTTTGCTTTTCAGCTGCCTTGTGCCGAGAGAGAGATGTTCCAACCATTCACCATGTTTTTGCTCAGCGCTGCGATCCTACTTGCCGTTGCCTCATGTTGGATTGTGCCTCAACCGAAAACCAACGTTTGGATCACCCCGGCAAAGACTTTGGGACAAGAAGGCCTGTCTCTGGCAATGGACAAGGCAGAGAACCCAATGTCCACGTGCCTCATTGGAATTCTCCTGAGTGAGGGCAAGTTCCCGTACTCAGGCACGTTCGCGACTTACCCCAGATCAATAGTGCTTTGGGATGGCCTGAGGGGCATTTCTAATTTGGGAAACTTAGCATCCGAAACCCAAGAAATCAACCTTTTGGGGTCAATGCAGGCAGCCCTGTGTGTAACTTTTGAGCCTCCAACTTCAGTTCCCCCAAGCTCCCAGCGCAATCCTGTCAAGCGGCACTCTGATGGTTACAGCCACTCGCGAAAACAAATAGCAGTAAGAAAATACTTAAAATCAGTTTTAACTAAGAATCAACCCTGAGAACATCAGTATGAACGCATCCGGGAGTACCGTCGAAGAGAGCCATTCTACATCTATGTAGACAAAAAGTATTCGGCTGCCAAGTGGTGTTATTCCACCATTTCTGAAGGTGTTAATGCCTCGGACCATCTTAAAGCGCTACCGAAGGGAATCTTCCTTATTTGCGGAAACCGAGTGTGGGCAGGGATCCCAGCTTGTCTGCTAGGAGGGCCCTGCACCTTGGGGAGACTGGTCACATTGACCCCAGATAAGAGGGCAATCTTAAATTGGGGAAATTCGGTCCAATCGGCTCGCCAAAAAAGAGAATTTATCAATTTGGACGAAAACTGTAACGATACCATTGTCGCTCAAAAATCCCTCTTTCCTAGTTGGTTCCCTGGAACCCTTCCTTCCCTGTTCTCTCCCCCTATAAAATTCAGCGCATAAGTGTGCTCGAGGCCACTCTGTTGCTGCCTCCGAGCTCCTCCCACCTTTCTGTCGTCATCCCCTTCCAATAAATTTCCCTTGGAGCACTGACCCAGTGGACTGTGTATCTCAAATCCTCTGTGGCCGTTAGACAGCCCCTAGACTCCCTCAGAGTTCTGACTGCCCACTGAGGCAGTCCCTCCCTTCTCTGGACTCCGGGTGGTGTGGCACCCGCCGGAAGAAAAACCCACACTTAACCCCTTGCACAGGGACATTCTGGGCTCTCCAGCTCCGAATCCTGCCCATGTCCATCCTCCGTGTCCCTCCCCGATCCCACCTGCCTTCACCGCCCTGCTGCTCCTCCCAATAAACCCCTGGATTCTGATCCTGAGAGACTACATTTCTTTATTCTTGCCTTGTCTCCTGCTGGCCTCCGTCCCTGGAATATCTCTCGCCTTCACCTGTGAGCTTCACTGCTGCACCCAGCTGGGGCGCGGTTGTCGCGGCGGCTTGCCCGCTTCGTTGTGGCTTCGGGGCTTGCTGCCTGACCCGAGTGGAACACCCAGAGCGAAGCCACAGAGGATCTGAGGCTGATTGTAGAATTTCATCATATGCCACTAAAAATTCTAGGCTGCTTTGATAGCTATATAGAACACAACATGGGAGCTCTGAATCTAACTCTGAATGTGAAGAAGTTCTAAAAAGGAAAAACTGTAAATGTATGACATAGGAGTGACATTCTTACACTACAGTTCAGCCAAAGGACTGGAAAAACCCTAACCCAAATCCTGTAAATAACAGACCAGGTATTTTTCTGCGTACCTGTAGGCATGATTTCTTATTTTTGAATTTTCTTTCATTATGAAAGCATTGTACAAATGTTCACTTGAAAAAGAACAAAAAACTTAAACTGATAGGACACTAACTGGTGGTCAGCTGGGTAAATAAGGATTTAGATCCTATTTTGAAAATGCATATTTACTCTGGAAAGTATAATAATTTGAGGGAGAAAAAAGCACCTCATCATGTGCTATTAGCTATATACATATATTTGGCACTTTTAAAAGTTAATGAAATGGCTTTTTTGACTATTAAAAAGGTCTCAAATCTAATGAGTGTATACAAAAGGAAATAGCGTAATGCATTCAAATGTCAGTGAAACATTATTTTCTGCCACCTAGAATAAGACCTCTAGTATTTTATTCTACCATTGATTTATTCGCAGTCACTAATCTTGAAAGTCCAGCTTTTACTTTAGACCTATATCACTATTCACTTTGAACTTTTAGTAACCTCTATGTTGCTATATGAATCTATAGTTAACATAAAGGCACGAAGATTTTCAATGCATTTTGTTGTTTCTTTAAATAAATTAGTAGCAGATAGAAACACAGTCTGGATTCAGGGACTGTTCATGGGAATAGGATTGAAATTCTTTCCTCTGGAAAACAGGCTTACCAACTTTGTTGACTTTAGTGGTATATAAAGCAGTGTCCACAGAGATTGTACTGATTTCCTTGAAGTCTTTTCAGGAGAAAAAAAACCCCAAAAAAATTACTTAGGAGTACCAACTTGTTGCGTTCCACTGTGGGGAACTGCAAGGGGTTCTTTTAACAATACTTGGTCTGCTATGAAATTAAGTCAACTGAGACAACATTGTATCTGAAAAACGTTTATTGGTAATGAACAAACAAAACCAGAAGTAATTGCCCTACTGAAGAAGGCTAGAAAAGACAGAAAAGGAGGAAGGAAAATGCAAAAGGATGGGGAGAGAGAGAGAGGGGAGACAGAGAGGAAAAGCGGGTGCTAGCACCAGAGGGTTGGGGAGTGCCGTTGCCAGTCATGCCACAGGGGCTGTGCATGCTGCCTGCCAGGGAACCTGTGCAGCTCCTGGAGAGGCTACACAGGCACAGCTCCTGCGGCCATGGGTGGCAAACACGCGGTGAGCAGGGATCGGGCAGGAGATCAGAGCCCGGGACAGGGTCATGGCAGGGGTTGCGGCAGCTGGCTGGATCGGGGGCAGGTAGGGTTGGACACAGGTGGCTCAGGCAGGTGTTGACCAGGGACACAGGGAGGCAGGACAGGTGGCAGCTGGGACGGGTGAAGAGGTAAGGCAGGACACAGGCAACACATGAGGCTCAAAGGTCAGCCGGTATCCCGCCAGGCGCCCAGCGAGACGGAAGGCAGATACCTGGGAGGGGGCAAGTTAGAGCCAGTGAGGGCAGAAGGGCCAAAAGGCAAGCTGGGCTCAGACCAAAAGACAAGCAAAGGCCAGGGCGAGGAGCAGACCTCAGCAGTCTGGAGCCAAAGCAAAAACACAAGACCCAGAAGCTACAACTCAAAAGCCCCAGCTCAAAAAGCCCCGAAAGCCAAGACTCAAAAAAGCCCCAGATGCCAAAAAGCCCCAGCTCCCAAACTCCATTCAAACAAGACCAGGGCCTAGTCCAAAAGGCAAGACTCAATAAACAAAACCAAAAAGCTCCAGCACCTGAGACGCAGTTACTTTTTATGCGCCCTGGCTCCTCCCAAAGTCTGCCTGCTGACAGGAGTCCATTGCCCCAGTCCAGACTTCCACTGCAGTCCATTGGTGGAAACCTTTCTCTATCCGATTGGAGAATGTCTCTGGAGGGTACAGTGTCCTTGCTTGGCCCCTGGTGACTGCCTATCCCATGTGAGACATGAAGTGGCTGCCAGCAAAAGTGTTCCAAGAGACAAAGCTTTCTCCCCTCTTCTAGTTGCCTCCTGCAAGTGGCACATGTGCAACCCTTCCCCCAAATGCCTGTGACAATCAGTGTTGAGAGAAATCAAAACTAAATTGTCTCCGCACTTGACTTTTCATGATTTTAAACCTTGGAATAGTGTCTCTGAGAATGCAAATTATACACTGGCTATTAAATTAACCTAAGAGAACAGTTTTTAATCATTGGAGATAGGATTAACAAGGCTTCAGATTCTGAAGAATACAGGGAAAGCAAACCTCTAGTCAGCTTTCTGGTGAAACCTGAGCAGTTTATGAATTGCCTGTCTTGCAGTTGTTTGGAATGGCAAAGCACTGATTTTCGTGACTTGGATTTTGTTCTTCTAAGCAAGTAAATTTGTATTACAGGGAGAAATTGGAGGCCATTACTGTAATTTGTAAAGACAATCAATTACTTCATCCTTCCATCTGCACTTTTGACTTCTTCACTTTCAAACAAACAAACAAATGAAAACAAACCAGAAAGATATATTTACATATTCAATTGTTTAAAAATCTGTTTCCATGCTAGGAAAAAATATAAATGTTTCCATACATTCTTATTTCGCAGTAAGACTTGCAAACTCAGAGCTTCTACTAGCAGAAATCAATGTAAAAAAGTCATAAAGAAGAGAAGTCTTAGGTAAGTAGTGTAATTAGATAAATATTATTAGTAAAAATTCTGGGATTTTTGTGTGTAATGAACCAAAGAAATACAGGCCTGGAGAGGAAATCTGGAACATGAAGACTGAACTTAAATGAGGTTATGAGACAAGATGGATGGGTGTAGGCTGAAGGTACTTGTGTGTCGTCGTTGTGTCAATGCAAGTGGCTCTAAGTGTGCCATTATTGTTTCCTGGCAATGGCCCATATTTGTCTGGACTAATATATAAATCAGAATGCTTCTTGGTATGAATTTGGCCTGTGCCATCCAAAGCCCTCCCCAGCGCCCTCCCTGGGTAAGATCTGGCAGTTAAAATGCTCTCAATTACTGGAATAGAAAAGGTTGTGCTGCTTTGGCATGCTTTTTCTGGCATGGTTCTAGAGTCATCTCAGCAGGCCTTCTGCCATTCCCCAGGTCCCCAGGGCCTGCCAGATGCACCTTTGGCATCATGCTATACAAATGCCATTCTTATGAAGGGCTATGATGTAATTTGTAGCTTTTTCATAGCTAGAAAGCAAAAAGCAGAGTCATGGAATTGAGGAGGCCAGGAGATGACAACCCTCTTAATAGTCTGCAAGAAACTTCGTGAGAAATGGAGTTCAGATCTGACTAGATCATTCTTCTTCATCCATCACTGCCTATGTCAAGATTGGCTTGTCTCCTTTTCCAAGACTAATGATCAGACAGTTCCCCACAATATTAAAGGGAAGGGTACACATGTGCCTGCACCTTTCTGAAGGTTTGGGATCTTCACCTGGGAGACCTTCCCAGACCCTGTAGTGGGGCATGATTTTAGGATTTTTTTTCTCCTCCAGAGGACTATGCCCGGCCAAGGTACAGAGCCTGAGAAAGGGCTTTATCCTTTCTTCTGCTCTTGCCATTAGTGTCATGTATCCCTGTGGCACAGTCTGTTCCTTTCACTCAATTAGAGTAAAAAGTGTGCTTTTTAAGGAGCTCTGTTTTGAGATATGATGAATGGAGACACAATCTGAGGGCCAGGAACAGCCAACAAAATGGACTGTGATTTATGGGAGGGAGAGGCTGTTAACAGAGCCTTAAATAAGTCTCCCTTGGGGACTTTTGCACAGTTGACAGCATCAGATAAGATAATTTCTTTTAGAAATCATCCACAGTAGGGCCCCATCTTCTGGCTGGGTGTGAAGGGTTTTTTCCTATGAAAGAGGATAACAAAGGAGGCTTGAGAACACCAGGCATCTAGTTGAAAACCAGGAACAATAAAGGCTTGGCAAAGTTACATTTTTGATTTATAGCAGCATTATTTGATGCTGTGTACCCAGGAGAGGTGACAAACCTTGATGGAGCATGGCATAGGGCACATTATTATTTGCATGTAGGGTATACTGATGTGAGGCTTTTATGAAAAGCTGAGGGGAGTTTCACACATATGTGCTGAAGAGATGTGTGCCTGAGTGTCCTAGTTTGGCCAAGGACAGGATTAATTTTTCACTGTAGCTGAGAGAGGCTGGAGCCTGAAGCTTTGTGGCCATGACTAGGTTGTTATTCTATACTATGGACATCATCTATCAGGTGTGGAAGTATGAAGTAGAAGAGGATTCTCACCTGAGAAGAAGAGGGTATGGGTTCAGGTGGAAGAAAGAGGTGCTGCACAGGATTTAATATGTACAAACACAAAAAACTTACTAGCCAGTTTTGATGCTGGTTCTGCCGTAGATTTGGAATGTTACCACATATCCAAAACTTGCAATGCAGTACCATTCTAGAAATTCCTAGTTCAGCACCAGACTCCTCATATATGCTGATACACTAGTTTAGTATAACATGTCAAATAATATGCTGATATACTAGTTTAGTATAGCAATATTATGTCACTATTTCTGCCTTTCAGCAGGTTAATTAGCTTGGCAATGGCATAGTGCTTATAATTTTAATCTCTGAAATTACTGTGTTCAAAGTTGTTTTGGCTATGTCTTTGCACTACTTTCATTGTTGTGTTTGACTGTAGCCTTTATACTGTTGTTTTCATGTTTGGAATATGAGTATGTCCATAATATGTGCTCAATTCCAATCACCTTATCAGAAAAACACTTTTAGAAATTTTTAAAGGATTCTACAGATGATATATAGTCTGTCTCCACCTTTTGGGCATTTTTGGAAACATGATGGCTGAACAATGTCTCTGCTGACCTGTGAAGATTTTTAAAAAGAATCTCCTTAGACATACTTCTCTTCATAAACCCCTTTGAAAATCTGGTATCTGGAAATTGCTAGGTTCTGTTGACTTTGTTACACATCCTCATAAATGTGTTTAATTACTTGTTTTCATTTTTCCTGAATGGGGGCCCTAACTTATAAGGCATTTTATCATTAAATATGAAGTACAGAATTAATTATTAACATTTAAATGACATTCTAGCTGAGAATACACAGGGCTTTACATTTCTCAGTGAATTTAATTTTCTTCTCAGTAGATAATACTTATAGAGCCAACAATGTCTAGTGAAACTTTCCACATGCATATTAGTAGCAACCTGTTTAATTTGGATTCCCAGTGATTAAGGAAGCAATAGTTTTTCCATCAACAACCAAAAGTGTATAAATCTATAAATCAGTGATGTTTAAAGTTGTGACCATATTTAGATAAAGCAATGGATGAATTGAGGCAGGTGTATTACTTGACTTCATTAATGATAAAAATGTTAAGTTTCATAGGTAATACAGTTGAAAAAGACAATCACTGCCTAAACTAGCAAATTGCTGAATAGTTATTTTAAAGAACAGAATCATAATAGTGTTTAATATGGAATAGAAGTAACGAGGTTAAAGCGACTAAGGGTGGTGAGACTTTGGAACAGGTTGCCTGGAGAAGCTGTGGATGCCCCATCCCTGGAAGGTTCCAGCCAGGCTGAATGGGGTTTTGAGTATCCGGCTTTAGTGGCTGGGTGATTGAGACTAGATGATCTTTAAGTTTCCTTTCAACCCAAACCATTCTATGATTCTATGATTAAATGCTGGTAGTTTCCATATGTTAAAAATCAGAAAATGGACATTAATATCCTGGATAGATTTTAAAAAATATTTAATAAATGGTAATATTGATTTATATTTACCCAAGAAAATAATTCAGAAATTTTAACAACTACACTTATAAATCTAGTAAATGAGTTTATGGGAGCACCTATTCATTGTTTAGCTGACATCTGTATTCATTCCAAGTAAAATTACAGTTTAGGGGGCCAGCCATTGCTACTTAGCTGTTTCCCACAAGTATTAGTCCTTTTTCAGTCTTTGTGGCCCAAACTGTGTTCTCTAAGACAAGAAGTCGTATTTATTTCAGGATTATACAAACAGAAATGAATCCCTACACAGGAGGTAGGAGATAAAGCTGCAAACTGTTCTGAAAGATGCTGAAGAGTGTATCTACTGAATTTGCCAATGTCACTAGTTTAGGAGTGGCTACAAACACACTGGAATGTGAAGTGAAATTCAAAGTCCTTCTGATAAACCGAGCTCTTCCCTCAAGGGGTCAAGAAGAAACCTCACCTATCCAGAAAGACTGAGCAACTTGAAGATATATAGCTTAGAGATAAGCAGAATGGGGAAAATGGGTTAACAGTCTTCAAATACTGAAAAGGCTCCTGCCAAGGAGCAATTTGTTCTTCCTTCTGATAAGATTGAACAGCAGGAATTAAGACTTTATTAAAGGACTTAACACTGGGATATTTTTTCTAACAATAAAAAATGTGTAAGGATACATCTGTAAGAATCAGGTAGAAAGATGCCACAATGAAGTAGTTATGGGATATCCTGTGATAATGCAATCTTATTACAGTGATTTTCGGTGAAGTGTTCTCTGATGCAAATGGCAGCTACTTATTTTCCCCCATCATGATCTGTGAAAAAGCAAACACTGAGTAGTGAAATCCTCTCCTACTTACATTCTCCATACCTCTTCTCAGCTTATCTACCAGCTGTATTGCTGGTTCACTTGGAATTCTTCCGTGTACTTCGGCAAGAAGCTGTGATAAAATATAAGGAAACATTCCTTTTAGCTGATATAGTCAATTATATGTAGTATGTTTCAAAGTATTCCCAAACATAAAATGATAAACTAATTTTGAGAACTGCATTGTCACCTCCAGGTAACTTGGTTTTGGCAGTGAAAACTTTTCTCTTTCAAAACCAGTGAACCTTCAGAGCTATTAATTCCTGAAGCTGTTATACAGACCTGTGTGAGCTTTAGGAAATATTTTAGCTCTTGTTTTTGTTAAAGTAGCAGGGAAAGGTAATGCAGTCTTTCAGATAACTGTTGTTTGATTGCCTTGTAAATGTCTGGTGTGAGGTGTGACGGTGGCCCTGGCTTGCCTGGACCAGCCCAGCCCATGGGCCGAGCGGGAGGCACCATTGTGGGACTGAGCGCCCCCTGCGGCCAAGGCTGAGTGGCCTCATCCGGGGCGTGGGAGTGGGCTCAGCTCCTCCCTTCTCTTCCCCTTCTTGGTTTGGTTTCTGGAAGGTTCCCCTTTGTCTTGGAGCCTGTTGCTTTCTGGTTGGCTGGTTGAATGTGTAATCCCACCCTTTGTTACCCCTTATTGTAAGGCTTTTCTGCCAATCCTATATCCTGACCACCCCATTGGCTTCTCCGGTTTTCTCCACCCCTTCTTGTTCCCCTTAAAACCCCTTATCCTGGGAGGCTCGGGGCCATTTTGTTGGGGTCTGTCCTCCCCCCTCTTCATTCTGTTCTCAATAAATCTTCCTTGGCCTCAACAAAACGGACTGCGTCTCTCACTGCACGAAAGCCAGCTCTCAGCCGCCACTGCCAGCTACGGAATTCTGCCCTTCCGGCACTGCCTCCCGGCAGTTGTCCCCCGCCTCACCGAACTCGGCCCCTGGGAAGGGCCCACGCACTGCTACAATTGGTGCCCCGTGTGAGGAGGCGTGGCCGACAGCAGCTGTCGCCAGCAAGTGAGTTTACGAGGCGCCGCTGTGGCAGCTCGCACCGGACTGTGCGGAGCTCCGCGGAAGCCCTGGGAGAACAGGGATTCCCCCGCGACTGACGGCCCCTAATGGACTGCGCATTTTAAGTTCCCGGCGGTGGAGTATTGGGGAGATAAAGAGATCCCCCGTGCCCAGGTAAAGCTGCTGCGGGGAGGAGGTTAGGGGGTGTGTGTGTACCCCTAACACTCGGTCGCCCGAGAGCCCCTGGGTCATCTTTGGTGCAAGATTTCTCTGTGTGTGGAGCCCAAAGAGAGTGCTGGTCGCCCGGGGTTTCTTTGTTGTTTTATTCAGTTGGCTAGTCCGCTTGTGTGCTTTCGGTAGCTCTGGTCCTTGCAGGATGGGATCCCGTCTGTCAAAGGCCACTGCCCTGTAGCAGGCGATGCATGTTGAGTTGTCCCAGCTTTTAGTGGCTAACCATGTTCTTTTCTCCCCTGGTGACCTCAAGAAATTTGTTAAATGGGTGATGGTAAATTGCCCCCCTGATTCCCCCGCTTCGTTTTATGATTTAGATTATTGGGATTCTGTTGGGCGGAAGCTCCTGGCGGCGGGGAGGACGGGAGACCGCACCGCTAGGAAAGTTTCTTCGTTGCACTCCCAAGTCTACAAATTTGTTAAGAAATCCCCCTTGAACCTGCCCCTTTTTACCTCGTACCCTTCTCCGCAGCGGGAGAAGAGCTGTGTAGCTCGCCCTAGCACGCTCGGTAGCTTCCAGCACTGAGACACCTCTCTGCCCCCGAGCGCCCCCGTCCCTGAACCCTCTCCTCCTTTTCATTCCATGGCACCTTTCCCCTTGACTAACATTGGGCAAAATGGCGCCGAGGAAAAACAAGA
The DNA here is from genome assembly GCF_008360975.1 of Lichenostomus cassidix. Lineage (NCBI taxonomy): Eukaryota > Metazoa > Chordata > Aves > Passeriformes > Meliphagidae > Lichenostomus > Lichenostomus cassidix. The sequence goes on along the minus strand of NC_139511.1, from coordinate 10,721,048 downwards.
TGGTGGCCATTCGCGCTCTTTTTCTCCTGAGTTTCCCGCCGGCGCGAAAAGCGGGACCCGCCTAGCGGATCCTCCCCCCTGTCCATCAGTCCTTACTTCCCTTGATCGGTCTCCGCCTCCAACTCTGCCCCTTCCGGTTGTGTCATTCGCCGCCCAGACTGCGGCAGGGGGAGGGAACGGACTGTGGGAAAATCCCACGGCTGGTTTCCCACGGCCTCCTTCCCAAACCACAACATCCGGCCGCCATCTTGGTGGGCCCGGAAATGGTGACAGATCCCCCCTTTTCGCGTCCCCCGCACGACGTCAACAGCATTCCCCTCTCCCTACACCTAGTCCCACTCCCCACAGGGCGGACAACGGTCGGCCAAAAGCATTGGTATGGCAGCCTGTCTCCCTCGTCACCAAAGAAAAACTTTGCAAAGCAGCAAAAAATTATGGCTGCGAGTCAACGTATTTCAAATCATTATTCCAATCCATCCTAAAGGCAGAGGCTAAATGCCCTGCTGATGTAAAAGAACTGATTGGCTGTCTGTTAACCGAAAGTCAACAAAAACAGTGGGAGTCCCATTGGAAGAAGAGGCTCAATATTCTATTGGTATCACACAAAGATAACCCCGATTATCAGTTGCTAACTTTGAACCACCTTGGTGGCCTGGGGGAATGGTCAAAGCCTCAAGACCAAATCAGAGCCGTACCCAAGGATGTGCTTGCGGAAGCTGTCTTGGCGGCACAACAGGCCTTCTTTGCAATCCCCACTAAAGCTGAAGCTCAGCTTCCATATATGTACATCAAACAGAGGCGTGATGAGCTGTTCATTAATTTTATCGACCGGTTAACGGCCGCGGTCAGACGACAGTTCAAAAATGTTAATGATCAAGATGAGATTATTATCCATACGGCCACTGTCAACACAAACGCAAGGTGCAAGCAACGAAGAAGCTCCTTGTCCCCCGACACCCACATCACTATTTCATTGCTAATCGACGCGTGCTCCTCGATCCCTCTCGACCCCCCTAAGCCTCAACATGCTCCCGTGGCTTTCCCTAATGCTAATCCTTTAGATAACCGACCGGGGCGGAAACCTTTTGTCCCTCTTTTCTGTCATCGATGTGGCCAACAAGGCCATGTTGCCAAAAATTGTCCTGTTCCGTACCCTAACCCTTCTTTCTCAAGTCCTGCTTCCCTAGGTCAGAATCCAACTATGCCGGTCCCTGTCTCAACTGCTGCTCCCTTGCTGCCGTCCGCCAACCTGCCGACCCAGACAACCCAACCAGCTGCCTTCCAACCACCAACTTGCCAAACTATGACTCCGGTGCCGACAAAAAACTAGAGAACCAGCGCGTCGAGGCGCCGCATGAGGACACAAGTGTTGCCTCTGTCATGGACTTGGCCACCTGGACTGCACCTGAGTGGGACTCCAACAGACTGCATGCTTGGTGGGCCCAACAAATTACCCAAAATAGACCTTACATCACCTGCCACATGCAGGGACAGGACTTTCAAAAATCTGTTACGGGACTTATTGATACGGGAGCTGACGTCACCATTGTCTCCCAGGATGTATGGCCTAATCAGTGGCCATTGCAAGAGACTGTAGCCCCCATTGGGGGTGTGGGTGGACAATCTTTCGCCCAACAGTGTGGAACCTGTGGATATCTACAACGCCAAGGGAGTGCCCGCGAGGGTGCGGCCCTTTGTCATGGACATTCCATTTAATTTGTGGGGGAGAGATTCACTCTCCCAATGGGGAACTCAGATCAACATTTCTGCGCCCCCTTCGGGATTTTGAGGTCGGCCACTGATGAGCGCTCTACCCCACGCCTCAACTGGCTGACCAACGATCTGGTGTGGGTAGATCAGTGGCCGCTGACTTTGGAAAAACTAGAAGCGCTCGAGACTTTGGTGGCAGAGCAACTTGCCAAGGGACATATCGAACCGTCCCACAGCCCACGGAATTCCCCCATATTCGTCATTAAAAAGGAGGGCAGGAATGAGTGGAGGCTCCTCCAGGATCTTTGTGCCATTAACGCAGTCATGGAGGACATGGGGCCCCTCCAGACTGGACTCCCATCACCCACCATGCTGCCCAGAGACTGGAGCCTTGTGGTCATTGACCTGAAGGACGCTTTGTTTCACATCCCACTGCATCCCGCGGATGCCCCGAGGTTCGCCTTCACTGTGCCGACCGTCAACCATTCGGCGCCTGCCAAGAGATACCAATGGACAGTCCTGCCTCAGGGAATGAAAAACTCACCCACCTTGTGCCAATGGTACATTGATCGGACTTTAACACCGGTGAGAGCGCAGTTCCCTGAGGTGCATCTTCTACACTACATGGATGACATACTAATCTGTGCCCCGGAGCGCGACTGAGCCCTCTCCGCATTGTGGACGCTTCAAGAGACCCTCACTCGGGCTGGCTTCACCGTCAGGCTGGACAAGATCCAGCAGATGAGCCCCATCAAATACCTGGGGGTCATTGTCAACGACCGGACCATCGTCCCCCAATCACTCACCTTCGCAGGGGAACCCCGCACTTTGAGAGACTTACACAGCTTGTGTGGTTCCATCAACTGGGTCCGACCACTTCTGGGCATTTCCACCGAACAGCTTGCCCCACTTTTCAATTTATTGAAAGGGAAAGAGGACTTGGACTCTCCCTGGACTCTGACCGAGAAAGCCCGACAGTGTCTGGAAAAAATCCAACAATCGATCTCTCGGAGACAAGCGCACAGATGTGACCCTTATCTCCCCTTCGGACTCATCCTTCTGGGAGAGAAACAGTACACACACGGACTTATTTATCAGTGGGATGTCACCTTAAAAGACCCTCTGATGATCATCAAGTGGGTGTTCTTGCCACACCAACTCGCAAAGACTCTGACCTCACCTGCGGAGTTTGCCGCGAAAGTGATCAAGAAGGCATGACTGAGGCTGAGAAGCTTGGCTGCAGTGGACTTCATGTGGATCTGGGTGCCGTTTCACTTTGATGATTTGGATTTTTCCATCCAAACATGTGAACCATTGCAATATGCTCTGGAAGGCTTTTCCGGGAAAATTAAATCTGGCCACAAAAAGCATAAATTGTTCAATGCCAATTTCAAATTCGTCCCCAAATCACATCTCTCAAAATTCCCGATACCGGGAGCTCTGACAGTTTTTACAGACGGCTCTGGGTCCTCTCATAAGTCAGTTTTGACTTGGAGGGACCCACGGACGCGGTGGTGGGAAGCCGACGTTCAGGTGGTCTCCGGATCGCCTCAGGTTGCTGAGTTGGCCGCTGTTGTTAGAGTCTTTGAGAGATTCCCAGAACCTCTAAATTTAGTTACGGACTCCGCCTATGTTGCGGGAGTCGCCCTCCGAGCAGAAAATTCGGCCCTAAAAGAGACACAAAATGTCAAGGTTTTCGAATTGCTCCTGAAACTGGTAACCCTTCTTTCCCACTGGGAGCAACCCTACTTTGTGATGCACGTGAGATCGCACACAGACCTACCTGGACCCATCGCTGACGGCAACCGGCGAGCCGACCAACTGGCAGCCACGGTCATCTTGCCGAACACGCCTAACATCTTTGCCCAAGCTAAGCTCAGCCACCAAATGTACCACCAGAATGCTTCGGCCCTGAGCAGAATGTTTGGCCTGACCCAGGATCAGGCCAAGGCAATCGTGACCATCTGCCCCAGCTGCTCAACTGAACACCTACCAGCGCACACGGGCAGCATGAACCCCCGCGGCACAGAGAGCTGCCAAGTGTGGCAGACGGATGTGACACACTTTCCGCAATTTGGCCGACTCAAATACGCCCATGTTTCCATAGACACTTTCTCTGGAGCCATGTACGCGTCTGCCCACGCTGGTGAGAAAGCGAAGGATTGCATCAACCATTTCCTTTTGGCCTTCGCCACCTTGGGCGTGCCCCAACAGGTCAAAACAGACAACGGACCCGCGTACACCTCCAACAAGTTGCTCCAATTTTTTAACGAGTGGGGAGTCTCCCACATCACGGGAATCCCACACTCACCAACAGGACAGGCAATTATTGAACGAGCCCACAGGACACTGAAAGCGGTCCTAGCTCGACAGAGGGGCGGAAATGAAATCAACACCCCTCAGATGCGCCTTTGCAAGGCTTTGTTTACGATAAACTTCCTGAATGGTTCATATGAAGAACCAATGCCCCCAGTCTTTCGACATGACAAATGCACCAAGTTGAAAGATCAGCCACTGGTGCTTGTACGCGACCTGGAGTCACTGATCATCCAAGGCCCGTTCCCCCTGGTCACGTGGGGTCGAGGCTACGCCTGTGTTTCCACCCCGGCGGGCCTGAAGTGGATACCCAGCAAGTGGGTAAAACCCCATCTGGCCGGGAAAGGGACAGAGGGCCCTCAGAACAAATCAAAACAGAGCCACTTTGCTTCGAAGAAGGTGAAGCCAGATTGGGCGGCACTCCGGGCAGCTGGTTGGAAGAGTCAGAAAAAGGGACAAGCCAAAGACCCTTCTTTGGAAAAGATCCCCCCTGAGTCTAACCTCTGTTCCCTTGTCTCATGTGTTCTCTCCCCTGTCTGACCCGAAGCCTCCTGAAGAACTCCCCCCAATTTCCCACACCCTATTAAGTTTGGCTTAACGAGTCTCATTTCTGTGGCAGATTCTTTTCCCTACCAGAGAGTCTGCCACGATGGCCACCCCAAAGCCGTGCCTTTTGTTCGTCTGGTTCGCCGTCCTTGTTGGGACTGCCCTGAGCTGGATCGTCCCTCAGCCAAAAGCGAATGTGTGGGCGACCCTGGCCAAGTCCCTGAAGCAGGAGGGACTGTGTTTGGGCATGGACAGGGCGGAGGACCCGATGTCAACATGCCTCATTGGGATTCCTTTGCAAAAAGGCGAGTTTCCTTTCGCGAGCAGTTACCGTGTGTATCCCGACCCGGTGAGCTCCTGGGATGAGTGGGTCGACCATTGTCTTCCGTCAAGGACGGTGGAGCCCCAAGAATTGGAGCTATTGGGGGCCACCCAGGCGGAGCTGTGTGTCATCTTTGACAGCCCACGCAGGTACAGCCCAAATTTCCCTGAGGGCATGGAACATGAGTATGATGATTTATATCCCATGCCATTCTTTCACATCCATGTGGACAAAAGGTACCGAGCCTCGGCATGGTGCAATTTCACCGCGCCAAACCCCGCCTTCTCGAACACTCATTCCAAGATCTTGCCAAAAGGGATCTTTCTTATTTGCGGTAACCATGCTTGGGCAGGGATCCCGGGTCGTCTGCGAGGAGGGCCATGCACCCTCGGGAGACTGGTCACATTGACCCCAGACAAAAAGCAACTTTTAAATTGGAGAAATTTGGCTAAGTTGGCGTGCCAAAAGAGGGAAGTTATCAATCTGGACGAAAACTGTAATGATACTATTGTAACCTGGCCCCGATCTAAAAAGATTGCCACTTCAATTCTGGTCCCGTGGGTTGCCGTCTACAAGGCCTTGGGTGACATTGAGAAACTTGAGTGCTGGCTCGGGAAACACGCGAGGCTAACATCAGAGGCCCTGAGCCAGCTCCTCGCAGACGAGGAGGCCGTGAAGCACGCAACCCTTCAAAATCGTGCCGCCATCGACTTCCTCCTACTTGCCCATGGCCACGGATGCGAGGACTTCAAGGGCATATGCTGTTTTAATTTCAGCACCCACGGCAAGAGCATCGCCTCCAAAATCTGGGAGATGCAGAACCAGATTGGAACATTGAAAACAGAGACTGAGACCTGGTGGGGACATCTCCTCAATGACTGGGGACTCTCTGGGTGGGCGGCTTCAATTGTCAAGTCTGTATTCTGGGTTGTTTTATGCCTCTTCCTCATTATCGTCTGTCTCGCTATTTTTAAGACCTTGTTCGTTAAGTATTTGACCTCTCTTTTATTTAAAAAGAAAGGGGGAGATGTGACGGTGGCCCTGGCTTGCCTGGACCAGCCCAGCCCATGGGCCGAGCGGGAGGCACCATCGTGGGACTGAGTGCCCCCTGCGGCCGAGGCTGAGTGGCCTCATCCGGGGCGTGGGAGTGGGCTCAGCTCCTCCCTTCTCTTCCCCTTTTTGGTTTGGTTTCTGGAAGGTTCCCCTTTGTCTTGGAGCCTGTTCCTTTCTGGTTGGCTGGTTGAATGTGTAATCCCACCCTTTGTTACCCCTTATTGTAAGGCTTTTCTGCCAATCCTATATCCTGACCACCCCATTGGCTTCTCCGGTTTTCTCCACCCCTTCTTGTTCCCCTTAAAACCCCTTATCCTGGGAGGCTCGGGGCCATTTTGTTGGGGTCTGTCCTCCCCCCTCTTCATTCTGTTCTCAATAAATCTTCCTTGGCCTCAACAAAACGGACTGCGTCTCTCACTGCACGAAAGCCAGCTCTCAGCCGCCGCTGCCAGCTACGGAATTCTGCCCTTCCGGCACTGCCTCCCGGCAGTTGTCCCCCGCCTCACCGAACTCGGCCCCTGGGAAGGGCCCACGCACTGCTACAGTGAGGCATCTATGTTTTTAGTTTTCTTGTTGTCTTGTGTTTATTGAAGGTGCTCAGGGTGGATTGCTCTAGGGGAAAACACCAGATGTGCTGAATTTCTGTTACTTTCTCACAACTTGCCATCAAGGAAACAGATACCTTTTTGTTCACTGTGTGAATATTTTCACCTCAACTTGACATGTTGTATTTTTTACTGCAGTCATTTTGTTACCTGACTCAAGTGAGATTTTTTCCACCTGTGTATTCTACAATATCAGCATTCATATTATACAGAAAAGGATGGCATTCTCTCTGATACTCACCAGAATGCCCATTCTGAACTTAGACTTCTCAGGGACATTCTAACCTCAGTGCATTAAGAAGAGACCTACCTGTAAGTTCAGCGAGTCATTAACAAGTGTCATAAATTGATTTGCAAAGCAAAAGTTATCACATCTTATTGAATCCTAGCCATGTTAGTGAGTCCTGCTCATGCATCCTTTCAGAAACAGCAAATTTTGGGCATCAGTTTTACTTGGAGTCAGAGAGATATAAATAATTTTTAACATGGTGAGATACCTTCTTGTCGCAGTGTCCATGGCTCACCTGGGTGCCCCAACCCCCTGGGAGAGAGATGGGGATGGATCCTGGGCTTGGTACACTCCCAGGACCCCCTGCTCTCCAGGCCAGTTGGAAGGCACCCAGGCTTGACAAGGTGACAGCCACTTCTCTCCCCCTCCCCTGGTTCCCTATATGGTTATGATTCTAGAATGTTCTTCTTTGTTCATGTTTAAGCAGTTATTTGGTTGGTTTTCTTTTTATGATATTGTCATTTGTTTGGTTATATAATTTGTCGCTCAAAAATCCCCCTTTCCTCATTTGCTCTCCAAATGTCCTCCTTCCCTTTCCCCTCCCCCTATAAAAATTGTTGTGCAGAAGGGCTCGGGGCCATTTTGTCGATGCCCCGAGACCCCTCCAACTCCCCTGACCCCTTACCCTAATAAACCCTTCTTGGAGCACCGACAATCTGGACTGCATCTCCTGTTTTGCTTCGCCGACCTGCTGACAGCACCTGCGCTCCCTCGGGGCCCCGCCCTCTCCCGCAGTCTCGCCCTTCCCCGAACTCCGGGGTGGTTGGGGCACCCACGGACGGGACTCCCACACCTTCTGGCTGTGAAGGTAGAAGGCAAAGCACATAGAAATTGCCAGCTACTGTTAGTAGAGGGAAACTGCTACAGCAAGAAATTAATTCAAAGAATGCTTCTCCTGCATATGTCAGAAGTGTCTTCTTCTAACACTCAGTACTTCTCTACTCTTCTTGGATTAGCTCCTCAATACTTAATATTGTAAACATAATAATAGCTTGAATTTCAATAGTGTGCATGAGGTAAAGTGCAAGAGTGTGCCTGGTAGAAACGTGTTTTGAATGTGTATCTGTCAATAAAGTGGATCTATCCTAGTCCACTGTTAATGAATTTAGTAAAGACAAATAAGGGGAAAGGCAGACATTATGCAGACATACATGCAACTAAGTATCAAGAGGCTAAGTGCTAATGCTGTCATAATACATAAAATAAACCTAGAAATTATCAGAATTACCAACAAAGAAGGATGCAGAGGTTTTTCTCTCAAGGTTAGCCTAAAATGCAGCTAGTAATTCATTGCCTTTCAGTCAAGCACCAGTTTCTACTACGCTTTCGTCCCGACTTACTGTATCAGACACATGACAAGAGCCCAAAGCTCAGTCTGTGCTTCAGTCTGTGGATGTGTGGAGAGTTAGTTCTGTCTTAGGGCCATGCACCCAACCACTCACTCACTTGCCCTCTGTGAAATGGGAAACTAGGGTGAGAAAGATCAGAAACTGAGATAAAGACAGAGAGATCATTTAACAACTATTGGCACAGGCAAACAAGATTTGACTTAGAAAGAATTATTTCAGTGTACTCACAATTCAACAGACTCAGGTAGTGGGAAACAAGAAGACAAACGTTAACAAATTGCCTTCCCCTTTTTGCACGTTAAACTTCAGCTCTTCACTCCCAACACCTCTACCCATGCCCTCTCATGGCACAGAAAAGGGGATCGAGGATGAGGATGGGGCTGTATTCTGTACTTGACATTTTCTCTCTGCTGCTGCTCCAGTGTGGGTGTTCAGTGGGTGCCACACCACCCGGAGCTCGGGGAAGGGTGGGACTGTGTTGGAAGGCAGCCAGAGCTCTGAGGGAGCCTGAAGACTGTCCGGCAGTCGCAATGGGGAATCAAGAGATGCAGTCCACTCAGTCAGTGCTCCAAGGGAATTTACTGAAGGGAGGAATGACGGGAGGGTGGAGGAGGTTTGGAGGCAGCAACAGAGTGGCCCTGAGTTGCACTCGTGCAGTGGGTTTTATAGGGGGAGGGACTAGGGGAGGAGAGATTCTGGGAAACCAACAGGGAAAAGGGGATTTTTGAGCGACATCAGTCTCAACCAAGGGCTTAACAGATAGGGGGTACAACCATATATAGAGAACCAATCCACAATAAACACAGGCTCTAACAAAGGGGAACGTTCTAGAAGCAAGCCATATATGAAACAGGGGGAGGGAGAGATGAGCGGTGAATAGCAGGCAGACTTGGTACATATTTATGACTTGGAGAGCAAGGGAGCATGGGAGCGCAATTCTTTGTCACCCTCACTTAAGGAGCATCCCATTCCCATGACTCGGCCTCGTCTCCCACCCACGGACCTGGGGCACTCAGGTGTGCCATGGCCACCATTACGCTCCAGGATGGGTTACTGCAGAAAACAAATCTATCTCACCACTGCCTGCTCTGGGAGCTTCAGGAGAATCTCAGCTCTGTGATGGAGTACCTCCTGCCTTTCCTTCTTCTCTGTCACACTGTTTCTAGCTTTTACACCCCTCTGCCTGTCCATTTTTTTTTCCTCTGTCTTAAATACACTTTCACTGAGGCACCACCATCTTGGCCCCGCAGAGGGTCTGCTGCAGCCAGCTGGAATTGGCTGTGTCCAACACCGAGCATCAGAGTCATGCCCCTTGTTGACACCTGCAGCCCCCACACACCACCTGCCGACCGAACATCAACAAGGCACTGAGAGAGCCATGTTAATAATACCCTGTCTCTCCCTCTCTGCCTCCAGCTCCTTCCTTCTTTTTCTTCCTTTGCTTCTGCCTTTTCTATCCTGTCTTTTGGGGCCTTTTTTTTCTAATCAATAAATGGCTCACAAGTGTAATATTGATATTGTTTGCATCTAATTTCATTTTAGGAATCTGGTAAGTTTCCCCCTGGCCATCTCACTCTGGGATGGGACATCTTTGCTGTCAGAAGTGGCATTGGATCAAGACAACCAACCAAAGAGTGGAGTATAATAGAAAATTAAATCTGCCAAACAAGAACAACAAAAAGAAAAGGTGCCAGCTTAGATGATGAGTGTTTTTCACAGCCTAATATGTATGGTGGGGATTATCAAATCAAGAGGAAAGGCAGGGGGAGGTCCTTCACTGGTTCTTTAAGGAACAAATCCTTAAATATTTTCCCAAATATTTCCATTGTGCAGACATAAGCCTGTCACAGCTGTGGCAGGACGTTCCCCCCACCCCCTCCTCTCTCTCTCTGCTTGGCTGCAAAAGATAGATGACTTTAGTTGTGTTAACAGCATAGCAGGGGTTATCTCTTGGCGCCCTAAAGTCTAAAACCTCCAACCGTAAGTCACATGTTGGAATGAAGAGAGAATGTGGGAAAATAAACACTCTGACCACACAAGGCACACTTTTACACTATAAAAACTCATGGAAATATCTGAAGATGTGTGGAGACCTTCTCCCCAGAGTCTGGACTCAGCTCTGTGGTAACTTGTTGCAAAATTGAGGGCGGATTCTGATGTATCCCAGCACCAAAATTGGATTTTGGTAAGATCACTGGTTTCCTAAAATTGCATTATTCTGGCTAGATAATAGCAATAAGAATAGGTACCTTTCTATAAATTGCAATTTTAGCTATTTTATAGTTTTTGCAAGAATTTATTTCATAATTGCAGTCTTTAAGCTATTTTATAGTTTATTCAACTATGTCTTTTACTGTGTATATATGTAAATCTGTTCTAGGTCTCCATGTTTGTTATTTTCTGTGTCTAATAAATGGTATTTTACATCATATTAGACTAATCGGCCAAATATCAAAGAACCCTGTGAATGAGACCAAGTCAGGGGGTGCGAGACACCCTAATAACAATTACTGCCTGTTGCTAAAAGCCTGAGCAAACAGCAGAAACTCATAAGGCTCCTGTCTCCCATGCAAGAAACCAACCTAAGACAGGGCTTGGAATCAAGCACATTTAGGAGCTGCCTGTTGCACTGCACTTATGGATATTTGCTGCATTGGAGGAACTGCAGGGTAAATACTGGTGCATACTGTGTGGTGGATACTATTTCAGGCTCAGCATTTTGTGTATCTGCACAGAAGATCTGCACAGGAAATTCAGAGGTACCAGATGATATCCTAAAAAGTTTATAATCAAAATTAAAATGACCTGGCTAGTGCAAGGTTGTTCTGCTGCACACAGCCTGGCATTCAGAGGTATCCAATGCATAATACAAAGGAGGAAAAGAAGGAAAGTTCTAATGAAGTATATCAGGCATGGTATTGAAAATGTATCCTAGACAGTCCCTTAAAAGTGAGATAAGAATATGATACTTTTTTAAAAATTGACACTTTTACCTCTAAAGCTTTCTAAATGTCAGACTGTAGTAGGATGCTATGCCTAAGCCTGGATATAGCAGCTTAAACTTAATCATATTTACATGCTATCAGTGATGAACTGAGCAAGGAGGGCCTGCTGTTCAGTGATACATTGAGTAAGTAGGTGATTGCCAAGCTGCAGTAAGAGCCTGCAAAAAAGCCCAGCTGACTTTGCCCCATCCCTGTCCCTGGGCCAGGGCACAGCCGGCCTGGCCTAAGCCCCAGGCCCCCAGCCCCTTGGGGCTGCATGCACCGCTGTGCGTGCCGACGTTGGCGGGCAGTGGGGGCAAGGGGGGGGACACAGCAGGGCTCTGTGCAGGGGGATGCCAGGGAGGCCACCTGCCCCTCAGTGCTTGCCTCTGCTCTCTGCAGCCAAGGGACCACCCTGCACCCACGGCTCTGCCTGGCCCTGGACCAGCTGTGGGTGCTGAGCAGCGGTGAGGAGGCAGGGCTGCTGAGAGAAGAGCAGCAGCAGGAGGGCAGCGATGAGGATGCCACCTCCATCATCCTCATCTGGCCCAGCGGCTTGTGCATTGCTACCTTTGGGTGAATTGTGGTGCCACGTGCCGTGGCAGGGCAGGAGAGCTTGCCAGCTTAGGGAAGCAGGAGGCCTTCGGCAGCCTTGCCATGGCCTCTGGCCTCCGTGCAGAGCAGGAGCAGGGAGTGGCCTGTGTCCCCCAGGCAGCTTCGGCTCGCCAGAAGGCAAGGGCAAAAGCCGTGGCTCTGGCAGCTCACAGGGGCCCAAGGCTTGGGCAGCACCTCCATCCGGCCCCCACCTCGGGGCTTGGTCCTGCCCCTGTGTCCCTGGGCATGGCGAGGAGGAGTTTGGGTGCGCGTGTGTGCCCCCAGCCCCTGGGCTCTGACGCTGCTTCTCCTCTCTTCCTGCAGCTCCCAGGCACTGAAGGAGCAGTGGGTGGGCGCACTGCAGGGCTAAGCTGCTGCTGCAAGGCTGCTGTTGCTGCAGCAAGGCTGCTGCTGCTGCTGCAGGGAGATGCTCCTGCAGAGGCCGCACAGCACCTCAGCTGGGGAGAGCTGCCCCTGCGGCTGCGGGTAGCTGTGAGCCACAGCTGCCTGACAAGGCACAACAGGTGGCTGTGGGCTCACCCAGCTCTCTCTCTGCCTGTCCCTTTTGCCACTGCACAGGAGCCAGCGAGCCCGAGTGAGCCTCCTGCCAAGCATCAAAACTCTGGCTGCACAGCTGAACAGTGGCCGCCAAGTGAGTGTCTCTGCTGCAGGCTCTGTGCCCGAGCGCTTCTCCATGCGCCTGGCCCCAGAGGCATGGCTGCTCACCTTCCTGCACTGCTTCTCTCTTGCACAGGGAAGGACATTGAGGGGCAGGAAGCTGGAGTGGCTGATCACAGAGCTGGAAAGGTGAGAAGGGCTGCCTTTCTGCCCACTGAGGCCTCTGGCTGTGCTGGGTGCCAGGGAGGTGCGGCTAGCGCAGTGGCCTTGTGCGCGGGGAAGCAAGGTTCCCTGGTGCCACTGGGAGAGCAGAGGCATCAGGGAGCCAGCGGCAGCACTGGCATGTCTTTGCTGCTGCCACTGGCAGCACTGCTGTTGCGCAGGGCAGAGAGGCTGCAGGGCAGAGAGGCTGCAGGCCGGAGGCTGCCAGCTGTGTGCTGTGCTCAGGCTGCTGGGGCTGGGGGACAGCTGGCTGGTGGCTCTTTGTGCCACGGGGCTGCTTGCCAAGTGCACTGTTGGGGAAGATGAAATAGGAAGGCCTTACAGATATGATAGCCTTGCAAAAGATGATGAGAATATGGAAAATATGAGCAAGGTTGAAATGAAAACAAGATTCGAGTTGTAGAGTAACTAAGAGAACAATGGCATGACCAGGGCAGGTAATGCCCCCTCTTGATAGAACAATGCCCTCTGCCCAGGCAAGTCCAAGGGTCAGAAACATGACCCCGTATGGTAATGGGACGATTCTTATAGGCTGTATGTAAATGCTGTAGGACTTGTAGTTTGTCTTAGATTGGTTAAGGAAGAGTTGAATATTCAACAGAGAAGACAATTTATTGTATTGTAAACGGCAAATTGCTCTTTTTTAGCTCTTCTCTTCCTGCTCTCTCTCTCTCTCTCTCCCCTCTCTGCTGGCCTGCTTGGAGTCGCGTCTTGCGACTCAGCAGGCCTCTCACCCCCACTCTATTTCGCAATAAACCCACGTGCTTTGAAGATCTCTCGCCTCTATTTTTACCCCCATAACTAAACCCCACGGAGTCAATTCTTACAGTGCACCTCTCTTCTTGCAGGCTGATCCTAAGCAAGGGCCTGCCATGGCCCCGTCTGACAGCAGAGGACAACTTGGCTGCTGCCCAGGTGAGTTTGGGGAGGAAAGGCCAGCTTCTGCTCTGGCAGTGAGCTGCACTCACGTGACAAGTGTGGCTGGGCAGGTGTGGCACCCAAGGACGGACGTCTGCCTCATCCCCCCTCGGAAAAAGACAGGGCCAGGGCTGCGGCAGCTTATCCCAGCATCATGCTAGTGCTCAGGAGTCTCCGAGCCGCTGCCAGCTCCCTGCCTGGAGTGCCACATGGCTCTGCACAGCGCTTTTGGCAGGCGGGCAGGGCAGGGCAGGGCAGGGCAGGCTGTGACAGCCTGGTGGTCTCCACTGACCAGGTCTGGTTCTCTTTTCCTTTGCAGAAGGAGGGGCCAGCGCTAGTGGCAAGAGCAGCAGAACAAGGAGGAGGTGGCTGCCATGGCCCTTTGCTCTGCAGCTGGGCCCAGCTGGGCCTGCCCGGGCACCAGGGCAGGAGGGCTCTGGCTGCAGCAGGGCACTCTTTGGGCAGCCCCTGGCAGCCATCTGTGCAGAGGATGGCACACTGCCCCGGCCCATCCAGGTAAGGCAGCCTGGACAGGGGCTGCCCATCCCTGCATTGGCTGCTGGGCAGCCTGTGTCCCCATGTATGTCTCCCAGCCAAGGGTCATAGGGCTCTTCAGCCGTGCCTCAGCCTTCTGCTGCCAGCCCCTTGATGACAGGAGGCAGGGAGGCCAGGCTGGGGAGGACCTCTGGCCCTGGCCACTGCTCTTGGAGCAGCCCAGCTCCTCACAAATGTCTCTGCCCTTGTGCCTCTCCTGCAGGAGCTGCTGGATGTCCTGCACCAGCAAGGGCCCTCAACAGAAGGCATCTTCCGCAAAGCGGAGAGCACAAGGGCATGTCAGGAGCTGCGGCATGCCCTGGACCATGGCCTGCCTGTGGACATGGCAAACCAGCCGGTGCTGCTGCTGGCCATGGTCCTCAAGGTGAGCCTTCCTGCCCTGCAGCTGCAAAGGCTCCTGCCTGGGCAGCCCTTGGCATTGCAGGACTTTGTGAGAAGCATCCCCTCCAAGCTCCTCGTCACAGACCTCTACGAGGACTGGATGGCAGCCATACAGATGGCCAGCAGGGAGGACAAGATCTCTCAGCTCAAAGTGTAAGTGTGGGCAGCAGCTTCCAGCTCTGCAGCAGGCACTGCTACAAGCCTGGAACTCGTATGGAAGGGGACGGTCTCCTTCAAAGGCTGTGTGTTCGGGCAGCTCGCTCTTGCCACCTGGCACTTCCACTGTGGGACAATGCACGGGGATTTCCCCTTGCATGGGCTCTGGGAAAATCAGCAGCTGGGAAGCAAGACCGCGCTTCCTTCCTGTGGCAGTGTGGGAGCCTCCAGCGCTGGCTGAGAGTGCCTGCAAAGCTGCACAACACATCCGCTGGCTGCAGCCCTGCCTGGGGAAATCTCTGGGTGGGCAACATGGCCCTGCTGAGGAATGTTGCATTCCTGTTCTGTCCTACAGCTGATACTCCAATATTCCTGGATGCAAATGACTATATCTGGACTGAGGTCATTAAGAAGGCCCTTCTTATGGTCCAGGGACCATTTGAATACCCTGAAGAACAGTAGAAGCAGAAAGGAAGCATGGACGGGCAGATGCAGAGCAGCAGAGAGCCCTGCACATGCCCTGCACAGCCCCACAGTCCATGACACTCCTCTGCTGGACATGGCAGAGTACATCAGGAGCAGGGTGCCCCTCTAGTCTCTTATCTTGTTTTGTAAGACTGTCACAGATTATGACCTATGTACCTGTAGATCTCTATACATATACCTATCCCTGTATATAGATCTATATATGCACACAACTATATGTACACCAATATATATGTACACGCCTATATATACATACCTGTATTCATATATACACACCTACATACACATACATACATATATATTTATATATACACACATATATATATATGTAGACTCACACAAGTACAGCATCCCTTTCTCTACATTCCTGGATGTCCTCTTTGAAGAGAACCAGATGTGGCACAGGAAGGCGATGAATGCTCTAAAGTCCTTAACCGCTGCCCAAGGCAAAGGAGAGCAAAAGAGGCAGCACCCAACACGCTGCAAACAGGCTCTGCCAGAGGCAGACCAGTCTGCAAGGAAACAGGTTGTTGAGGAGCACATTGAAGGGACCTGGAACAAAGCCCCGATGGAGGGATAAGAGTAATAGCCCCAGAAAAAACAACAGAGAGCCTGGGACTTACTGGGCACAGTCCCCCAGCTGATGCTCCAGTATTCTGGACGCAAAAGACAGCTATCCGACAGAGGTCATTTTAAGGCTATGCTTGTGGTCCAGAAACGCTTTGAATACCCAGAGGAGCAGGAGGACCAGGAACTAAGCCCGGAGGAATCAACAGCTGCAGAAAGACCTGCAGGACACCCCCAAAGCCTTCCTGCACCTACTGGCATCAACATGCCAGCTCCACAGAGATGGATGAGGCTTGTCTGGAGAGCACTGAGGGCACTGCCACCTCCAGCAAAGGAGAGAAGGAGAAGAAGCACCCAACAGCTGATGCCATGGATGTGCTGGACACAGCCGAGTGTATCAGGAGAGATGTCCTGGAAAAGGCTAGACTTGATAGGCAGGGATCCAGCCAGCAGACTGTGGAACACCAGGACACAGAGCACAATAGGGATGTGTCATCAGCAGTAAGACCCAGTGCAGCAGGGGCAGACAGTTGAGCACAGGGACACACAGTCCCCCAGCTGCTGCTGTGGTCTGGCTGGATGCAAAGGACCTCATCCGGACTGAGGTTGTTAAGAAGGCCTTTCTTATGATCCAGGGACCATTTGAATACCCCGAAGAAGAGAAGGAGCAGGAAGGAAGCATGGATAGGGCAAGGGCAGCCAGCGGCAGAGCAGCAGAGACAGAGAGCCCTGCACAGCTCCACAGTCCATGACCCATTCCTGCTGAACGCAGTGGAGTACATAAGGAGTGGGGTGCCCTTCTCTTCTGTATCCTCTGTTTTAGAGGTGTAATGGATCATGACCTATGTACGTATAAATCTATGCCTACATATATATATACACACATATATACACATATATACACATATGTACATTTTTATGTGTCTGTATGGACACATATATACATATATATATTTATATATACACCTATAAATACACCTATATATGCACACCCCCAATATATATATGTAAACATATGTACCTGTATTTGTATATCCACACATACATACCCGTTATATACATAGATACAGATAGATAGATAGATATATAGATATAGACACACACATATATACCTATATATATTTACATGCTTACAGCACCTCTGAGAGTTAGTTAGTCACAGCACATGGATTATTTAAAGATCTTTTTTGAATATGGTAGTAGTATGTGAAGCTTGTCTAGTGTTTACAAATTTGTGTGTTGCTAAAACAGTATTCTTAGGTAGCTAAAACTTTGTCACCCCAACTCAACTTCAGAAATGTCCCACATAGCAGAAACAGAGTCTAAAAAATGTAGGAACTTGTTCAATAAGTGCATGTTTTCTGAACGTTCTGAAGTCTGCAGCAACTTTTTCTCCCCAATGTACAAGAATCTGGGTATTTCCTTGCATAACACAGACAAGAGTGTTTGTACTGTCCCTGTAAGTTTCCTTAAGGAGGAAGCCTCAGTACTGTTCCATTCCCTTTCCTGAACTGAGCCTTCTCAGTAGTGTTCAATGTAATCAATATCTATAGCAAGGTAAATATCTATACCAAGGTACAGATTTTTGGTAAATCTGTAGGGCTGGGATAATTAACCAAGACTACCACCTCACATAACCCCACATATTTCAACAGAAGAAATAACTCTTTTTACAGTTCTGAAAGAATTACTAAACACTAAGAGACAAATCTCTGCTTCAATTCATTATTCACATTGTGTTGCAATCATTACAGAAATTTACAATACTTAATCTCCACACAGAAATGTGTTTCTTCATGCTCCCTTACCTGGTAAATGGTTGCAATCTCCTTCCTACTCAAACATTGTTTTATTTTATATTCAGCACAAGAATCAGAAGAGAATGAAAACGTTAACAAAAAAACCCCAATAGTTTAAAATAACTGAGATTGTTTCTTTCATTAATAAATACCATAACCTTATTGGTCTTGGTTTGTGCTGAGTCTTTTTCTTTGTTGGTTTGTTTGGTGGTGTGGGTATGTTTTGCCCGTGTAGTGGCTTAGCACCAAACAGGAGACTTCCTATGTTTAGGCCACCTCTGTAACAACACAATCCTGAGTGTTTGACTTACTGTGAACTTGGAAACCAAGTTTATAAACAATTTCAAACTACAGAGAATTCCATCTAGAAACACCATGGCATTAAACTAGGAAGATGTGGAAATAAGAAATTAAACCTCACTGTTGAATTTGAGCTCAGGGAAGGAAACTTATGCAAAGAGGTTACAGATTTCAAGGCAATTTAGCATCAAAATGTACAGTTTAAGAGACAGAAAAGAGAGATTTGCATTGCTATAGAAAGAAAAATTCTAACCGCTTCAGGTTTTAAATATTGGGATTCAACACAATAAGTTTTCATCATATTACTGGGATTTTTTGCTTATTTAGACAGGACAGAATTGAATTCATAGCTCACTTTAATTGTGTGAGAGAAATCTAAATGTTAGGTATTTTTTTCAGGTCCAAAGATTTCAAAAGAAGTAGCAGGATTAGAAGACACTAGCAGAGTTAACTATATGAATTCCAGTTTTATCTTGTATGTAATCAAATTTGCTAATTTAGTTCATGAGCCCTTTTTTCCAAGTCAGAGTTATTTCTGCACAGCAGAATTCACTAGCGGTATTAAAGCAAAGGTTTTTTTGAGTATACTCATTCTTCCAAAGTCTTTCCCACAATGAATATATCTTTGTCCCATCCCGCCTTAAAAGGGGAGTCCGGGGAGGATGCTTTTTGATACATTTCTCAGACGAAAATAAAGCGCAAGCGCGGCAATAATTACATCTGACATCTGTTTATTGGTAAAGAAAAAAGAGTGCTCCTACCGAAGGGGGATAGAAGAGGGAGCAGAGAGGCAAAGAGAAACGGAAGAGAGAAACAGCAGACAGGGACGGAGAGGAACAAACAGCAGACAGGCGCAGCGCTCCCGCTCAGCCCGGGTGCCCCGCGGTGTCTGCGAGGCACAGCGAACGTGCTGCTGCGAGCTGCAGTGAGCCTGCGCGGCTCTTGGCAGTGGCTGGGCGCCATTTCCCAACAGCAGCAGCTGCGGGTCCCTTCCCTGGGCCAACAACAGCCTGCCGTGGCTACGGGCACAGGCGGGGAGCAGCTGCGGCTGCCAGGCTCGGGGCACGGCGGGAGGGGCGGCGGCGCTGCTCCGTGGAGCAAACAGCAGAGCACGATGGTGTCGCGGCCACGGAGCTGCCTCGGGGAAGCAGCGCAGCAGGGCAGGGCAGGGCAGGGCAGGGAAGGAGCCAGGGGAGAAGCAGCAGCGCAGGGAGAAAGAGGCGAGGGAGAGAAGGGAGCCGAGCTGACCCTCCAGGTGAGCCCCGCTCCCTCCAAGGAACCCAAAGCAAATGGCGGCGGATGTGTGGCAGTTCAGTAGCTCGTGGGCGCTAGGCCTCCTCCACAGCCCGATTTTCCGCGCATTCTTTCCCGGCCATCCGGGGATTTGCCCCACAGGCAGGGAGGGATCGCTTGCAGCGCAGTCGTGGAGGGAAGCTCTCTGTGCCCTGATCGGCTGTCAGGCGAAGCGTCCCGGGGACAGGAGAGAGTCTCCCACCTCCATCACCTGTGCAGCCCCTACAGTAACTTTTCACCTCATGTATGACACACGTTGAGACGCAAATAAAAATCAAATTGGTCTCTGTCATTCTTAATAACCTTAGTTAAACTTACAGGATCCTTAGACTTCAAAATGATTATAAAAATGCTTAACTCTGGATGTGACTGGGAATGCTTTAATTACAAGCTGCGTTTTGCATTTCAGGTGGGGATGAATTGATATGAGCAGCAAGGCAACTCAGATAAACTTAATTAATTTTAAAAGTCCACCTCTGAATTAAAGGAGCAACACAAAGTCTTTATTTAAAAACATACAGATACCATTGTTTGCTTTTATGACTATGACAGAAAACTATAGAGCTGTTATTTTTAATATTACCCCATTTTGCTTACAGACCGCCTTTTAATATGGAATCTGTTTTGCTAGACAATCCCATGGTTTCCTTTTAGGAAGTTTATATATTCTGAAGGAGGAGTCTCTTTATCTAGAAGAGAGACCTCTGGTCACAGAACATTCTTGTTCTGGAGTTTGTGGGATAGTCATTGCTAAGGAAATGCTGAGGAAAAGCAAGCACATAGTTTGGTGGTTAAATATAGAGACACATTTTCTTACTGCATAGATAAAGTAGGTTCTAGGTGGACAAACAGATATGGAGAAGTATTTCATCTTTCATTCCCTTATGTGCAGCACACATTTAAAACATATTTACTAAGTATTTGTTTACCAAAGTGAAATCACTGTTTAAAAAAATCTGTTGAATTATGCTGACAATTTTGTACTCACCAAAATTTTCCAAATAAGATGAAGTTAATCACTGAGACACTCTATTGAAATTTAGGATTGTCAAAAGATCTTTCACAGCCACCAAGAATTTGGTTTCTCCCTCTCATTACAAAAAGTAAGCCAGTGTGAGAGATGAAGTTATAAACGAGCCAAGTCTTGAAGTAGGAAATGGCAATGATTTATTAGGGACAGAGTCAATAAAGTGAAAACAACAACACTGGGCATTTGACCTTAGTCAGAGGTGCACTGGCTAACACTAGTGACGTTCCTTATACACTCTTACTTATTGCATCAGCCTTATACATATTCATAAGAGGTTATATACATTCAAACATTTCCCCAAACTAGTCTGCGTGTTACAGGAACTGTTTAACATGGTCTCTTCTCCAACCTGCCTTTTTAGAGCATGTATAGTCATTTTTGTTGTTTTGCGAAGTCATCTTGGGCAGCATGTGGCAGGGTATGGAACCCTTTCAGTTCCGTCATCAGTTAAATGTTATTTCACACCAACTTCTGCATTGCAGCTATGCTTAACAAACATCAGTATCATAACAACTCTTAACAAACATTGGTATTACAACAATTCTTAGCAAGCACTCAACTTGCATTGCAACAACTCTTAGCCTTAGCGAAAGCCAACATCTTGTTCCTGTTCCTCACATCAATTAATTTTAAAATAAGAATGCCTCAACAATGTTTAGATTTCATCCTGAATGGTAGGTTATAAATGTGTTTTTAGTAATGTTAATGGAGAGCACTAGAAAAGCTACACATATCCTGGCAGTGAGGGCATGTGCACACAGAGAGGCTCTGTTGCTGGGCAGCCCCCTCAGGGGAAGAGAATGGCTCTGGCTCTGGCTCTGGGGTGTGAAGAAAACCTCTATCACTAAGCAGATCTCTCCAGGTTACTCCTCTGAGAGTGGAAAGAAATCCTGCGGCTAGGGAAGAACTTCTTCAGACAGCCCAATGATTTTCCTTGGACAGTCGGACCATGGGAGTGGCCATGCAGCACGCCAGGAATTATGGACTGTGTCAGATGGCCCAGCCTAGCCTGGAGCCCCAGAAACTATCTCAACTCGAAGCTGCTCTCCTTGGCCCCTGCCCCCTGGGCTTAGCTGCAGCCTGCCAGAGCCTGCCAGAGCCGTGCTGACCCCTGAGCTGGAGCGCCACACCACCGATCTATTGACTGCCTCCAAGCCCTGCGCCCAGCTGCACTCCTGGCCCCAGCCCTTGCCCTCTCTCGCCCGTTCCTTGCTGACCCGCCTTGCCCAGCCCTCTCTGCACTGCCCTGACCACGGTCCTGCTGTCCCGCTGTCTTGCCCTGCTTGCAGCTGCCCAGAGTCTTCAGTAAACTTCCCTTAAAGCCATATGGAGACTCTAGACTGCTAGCAAACATTTTTTCCTTGCATTAATCACAATGTAAGTCCTAGTAATGTAATTGCAATTGTCATTTTACTCCATAGTGTAAATGCAATGACCAAGTGAAACTGAGAAACTTCCTGGAGATTTTATTTAAAAGAATTTCAGACACTGTAATGGAAGCATGTGAAGTGTATACAGCATGTTAGTGTAAAATTCTGGTTTGCAGGTGTTAAATATAATTTAACAGTTGTTCCAAGTCTTCAATAAGTGAAATAGATCCTTATATTACCCATCTGAATTCCTTTCAAGATAACTTGTTTAAAAGTTCTGTTTGTGTTAGTGCATTTCTGCCTTTCAAAGAGCAGTATACCTGAAACTCTGATTTTGAGCTCTGTGTCTGGAGATTCCTCTCATGACTGGGGACACCCCTCAAGGTTACTCCTGGAGACTGAAAGTCAGTGAGTGAAAGAGACTTGCCTATGGTCATTTGTATGGATGAGTAAAGACAGTCTTTATTCTTACTCTTCTTTTGGTTTGTGGTTTTTGATGGTGATGGTTTTTGGTTTGTTTTTTTTAATATGACTTTTGCTGTACTGCATACCATGCTATGACGCTGTCCACCAAAACACTTATCAGAGAACTTTCATTCCATTTCTTAAATTAAAAAAAAAATACTGTGTATGAGTGCTTCCAATTACAGATGTGAACCCAGAATATGTTAGCAGCATGGAAGCTCATCTTCCATTGTGTTACTCAGACTCCCTGAAGCTGAAGAAGCCCCACAATAAATGGTACTTTGGAAGATGTTTAATTTTTTAAAGCAGTACACAGAGATGTTACCAATAGGATTGATATGAAGGTGAGGCAGATATCACATGAAGAGTGTTTAGCTAGGCAGATGTCAGAGTCCAGTACTCTATCACTAAATCCTATTAGATATTCCGCATGTGGAATGTGTCATCACTAATACAATTTTACTCATTTGGAGATACTTGCTATTACATGGGATTTCTGATTTTACAAAGTGGTACAAAAAACCCACAATAAAAATATAAAATACTCTTAGCAAAACATAGCAATTGCAAGGCACAGTTGAGATACCATACCAGTGTGACTGTCATTACCATTCCCTGTCGGCTACTCACCATCACAACTCTGAGTGACTTCATTCTCAGGGAAGGCATGCCAGCTGAAAGAATGGTTGAAGCCAGTTGAAGCCCATTGCTTTCTTTAAAATTCTTTTCTAGTCCTCTGGATTTTATGCTCTGTGTTTGGCTCCGTCACATATTCACTCCTCATATGCTGGGCTGGCTGATTAGGGAGACATTTATGCTCATAATGAACTCAGTGAGAATAATTTACACCACTGATCCACTCAACTGTTGTTGTAATGTGACGGTGGCCTTGGCCTCCCTGGACCAGCCCAGCCCATGGGCTGAGCGGAAGACACCACCGTGGGCCTGAGTGCCCCCTCTTCTCCGGGGCTGAATGGTTGTGCCCGGGGCGTGGAAGTGGGCTCAGTCCCCTCCTTCCTTTCTCCCCTTTTGGTATAAGTTCTAGAAAGTTCCCCTTTGTCTTGTGGTTTGTTGCTCCCCTGTTGGTTGCCTGTCTGTATCCTCCCACCCCCTATAACTCCTGATTGTACGGCGCTCTTGCCAATTATGTACCCCTAGCATCCCATTGGCTCCCCTTGTTATCTCCACCCCACTTCTGCTCCCCTTAAAAACCCCTGTCCCGGGAGGTTCGGGGCCATTTTGTTGAGGTCCGCCCTCCCCCCTTTTTTGTCTGCCCTTCAATAAATTTCCTTTGCCTCAACGAAACGGACTGCCTCTCTTTCTGCCCGTGAGCCGGCTCTCGGTCGCCGTCGCCACCTGCAGGATTCCGCCTCTCCGGCACTGCCTCCCGGCAGTTGTCCCCCGCCTCTCCGGACTTGGCCTACTGGAAAGGCCCACGCGCTGCAACAATGTAAGATTATACTGGAGCAGCTTGGAGCCCAAGCTCCAAGAAGTGAGCCAATGGCCTTGACCAAGGAGTAAGAGTGTGAAGGCGCCATTGGTCCAGAGCTGTGTGAGGCAGAGGAGTGAGAAGATGCCCTTGATATTGAGCTGTCTGAGGAGGAAGAATGGGAAGATAGAATGGACACAGAGCTGTGCCAAGGGACAGATGACATTGGGTCATCTCCTGTTCATCACCGGCTCCATTCCGTGGGCCTGGAGGACAACAAAGCCTCCTACACTGGTCCACATAATGGATTATGATGTATATACATATTTATCTATTTCTCTGTCTCTCTCTATATGTATGTACACACACCTGTGAATTCTTGTATATATACATATATATACCTATGTTGATATATACCCATATACATACAGATACGTACATAGTTATATATCTAAACACACTTATCTGTACCCATATGTACATATATATACCTGTATATATACCTGTGTGTATATACATACCCTTATATATATACCTATATGTACACATATATAGGTACCTATCTTCATATATGGATGCATACGTGTGCATAGATAGACAGATAGTTAGATAGGATAGATAGCTAGATAGCTCGATAGCTAGATAGACAGACACACCCACACACACACCAAAGGCTGGTCCCAGGGAAGGTGCCAGCTGCCCCACAGACGAGGGAACAGTAGGAAGTGCAACATGGGAAGGATGTCAGGATAAGAAATGTCCCCTTGCATGACGACAACGAAGGAGTAGATAGCACAGCCACTGTCATCCCAGCAGCTCAGGAAGAGCCCTGTCTAGTGGGGGAGCAGGCAGCAGCTCGCTCAGATCCAGGCCAGGCCCACTTCTACACCATGCCTTTCCCTGCTGCATTGCACTCCTGACATAGCTGAAAGCCCCACGCAGCAAAGAGAGGCAGATGGCCAAGCTGGAGCATGCCGGGTGCTCGTAGACAGTGAGGCACTGCAGCTGGCAGTGGAGCTCAGGGGACGAGAGCACGCGAGGAAATGAGATGGAGTGAAGAAATGTAGATTCCTGAATCTGAGGTTCTCTGTTGAGGGTCAACCTGCCGGAGTCCCAGCAGTCAATGCCGTAGCCCTGCCAGACACTCTGCCTGAAGAGCCTGACTCATTCGAAGAAGAACTCATCATTGAGACACTGGTTTAGCTCCCCACCCTCCTTCCTCGGAACTTTGGGTTTTCTAGGTTAGGGATTGGTTCAAAGTTTGCTCCTGCCCCTCTTGAGTGGCGTGTACCCCCCCTCTTTTCTGGAAAGTTCTTTGCTGCTTAGTGTGTCATTGGCTGTTCTTGTATTCCCTCCCTAATGTTGTGATTGATCTTCTCTGCTCCCAATTACCTGTCCCCTCCCCTGTCCCCATTGGCTACCGCCCTTTTCCCCACCCCTTCTTCCCATCCCTTAAAATCCATTGTACTCAGAGCTCTCTCT
This sequence comes from Lichenostomus cassidix, assembly GCF_008360975.1. Taxonomy (NCBI): domain Eukaryota; kingdom Metazoa; phylum Chordata; class Aves; order Passeriformes; family Meliphagidae; genus Lichenostomus; species Lichenostomus cassidix. The sequence goes on along the minus strand of NC_139511.1, from coordinate 10,696,209 downwards.
GAGGATTTTCCCTGATCAGCTTGTTCCTTAGGACCCTCCATTAAAGTTGGTCTTTCAGAAAACCTCCGTCTCTCTGCCCTTTTTGCCTGCGTGGTCGTCGTCATCGGTTGTGTCTGCTGCTCACTGGGGACTGTGCTTTCTCGGGGGCGAACTAGCCGCCCAGACTGCCCGTGTCGTGGAGAGCCAGCCGGGGCTCCGGGCAGAGGGCAGCACAAAGCCCGGCCAGGCGGTCGTTGTGAGCCCACCGGACCGCAACAGTTCTCCGGGAAAGTTTATCAGGCAAAGAAAGGAAGGTGGTGAGGAGAGACAGAAGTGGTGAGGGGCGGAGAATCGGAGGCTTGAGAGCCCTGAACTAAAGGGTTGCAGGGGTTTAAAAGGGAAGGGAAATGGGGAGTGGCTGGCCCCAAAGAGTCAACCAGGGAAGGTCTGAGGGGAGGAGATAGGGAGAGAAAAAAGGGTAGCAACCAGTAACATTAAAACGGGGGAGGGTACAAAATCGGAAAGCCAATGGGGCATTGAACTGGGGAGAATATTCCAGAAAGGGAACCATAGGTAGAACAGGGGTGGGGGAGAGTGTGGGGCCAATGAGCTCTTAACAATGTGAATAACAAATTCCTCAACCTCAGCAGCTTCTGGGCCATCACCCTAACTCAAACAGTCCATGCCACTCACTTAGACCCAAGTGGCCTCATCGACAGGCACTGACCCCTGTGGCTGGTCTCCTGACCCTAAATGGTGAAGAACCACCGCAACATTTCCCTACGTTCCTGGCTGCCCTGTTTGAAGGGAGGCAGATGTGGCACAGGAAGGCGATGAATGTTCTGAAGTCCTTAATTGCTGCCCAAGGCAAGGGAGAACAAAAGAGGCAGCACCCAACAGGCTGCAAACAGGCTCTGCCAGAGGCAGCCCAGTCTGCCAGGGCTGATGGCCTGGGCAAGGACCAACCTGGCAAACATGGTCCTGGCCAGCAGCTGGAAGAAAGAGAGCCAGACCTGGAACTGAGCATGAAGGAAGCAACAGAAGCAGGAACACCTGCAGGACCTGCCGTCAGATCTCCTTCGCCCACAGTCATCAATGCCCTGGCTCGAGAGAGACAAAAGTCGTTCTTCAAGGGCTCTGCAAGGGCTCTGCCCAGGGCGTTCACTGCAATACCCAGGACAGGAGAGCAGGAAGAGCAGTAGCCCATGGCCCGTGCACTGGATGGGACACAGCCCAGTTTACCTTCCGTGAGTTCACGAGAAAGGTTCCAGTTGTGGACCACAGACTCAAACAGAAAAAAGTGCAACAGTACCTGGAACACAGCAGGGACACAACATGGGCTGTAGGAGACAAAGCAGCAGGGCCAATGAGGGTGGCACGTGTGCTGCACAGCCCCACAGCTGATTACTCCGTTATCCTGGACACAGTCCAGTACATCCCAGAGATCCTAAAGAGAGCTATGATTGTGATCCAGGGATCTGAGGAGCACATGTGTTATGATCCAGTTATTAAGGTTCTTTAGAAATACCTCTGCCCAAACTAAGGTGCAAATGAGATCGTATGCTAGTCAATAGTATGAGTTTTATTTGATAGTAAATACCACAGAGAGAGAGAGGAGAAAAGAGAAAGGGAGGAGTACAAAGAGAGGCGGGGGGACAGAGAGGGACAGGGACAGGACAAAAGGAGTATCACCGTTCCGTGAGTCCTACTGGCGTCCTGATGATCCTTCTCATGGTACCACTGCTGCATTACACGCAGAGTCTTTCCACGATGGGAACCTTCCTTAGTGGCACACAGCTGCAGCAAATGTCCCAGTGGTTCAGGTTAGTGGAGCACCACCTCCATATGTTAACGAAATATTGTTGCCCTTTTGTGGTGTGGCACAACTGAACCTCAGCATACTGTAAGCACAGCACACTGCACCAGTCTATGTCAGATCATTCTATGATCAGTTCAAATAAGCCTCTGACATGTGATTTGCTTTTTTACGTGTTCAGTTTTTGGTGGAAAGTGGTACCAGGTAGAGTCCAGGAGCCATATGAACTACTGAGACTTACGCCATATTTTTTCCTTTTAAAAGAAAACAAATGGCTTCCTTTCTACCTGTAGGCTGTAGTAGTACTGTAAACTGTATTCCTGTAAGGATGACAGAAAGCACCTCTTCAAAGAAGGAATTTGAAATATTTCTGTTAAGAAAGACTTGTGCTTCCTGAGTGAAGAAAGCTGAGTAGTGTCTAACAACTTCCAATATTTTTAAAACATTCCTTTTTTTCTTCAGCAGAATTAACAGTAAAGCATATATGTGAACTGTGTATAAATAGTGCAGAATTTGACCTGAGTAAATTTGCCTAGCACAATGGAGGTCTATTTGAATGTCGTTTCTTTTAGGAATGACTAATCAGAAAGACATTAAACTTAGAAGGGTCTTGAAAAAGAATACAGAATATGACAATCAATATGAGTGTAGTTTTAAGGATATGGAATGGTAAGTGAAGCTATACTGAGAATTCTGGATTCAGTCTTTTTGTGCTGCTCAGAGATGGAAAGAGGAGCATACTGCAGCTGTGAGTTGTTACCGTTATTGGCCATTCAGTGTTTGAAAGCAATAGTCAGATGTAGAGGTGATGAAGTGAGGCATTGTCCCCTAGAACAGCCGAAGCCCCCAATGCCACAAAGGCTAATGGCTGCGTGGGATGAGCTGAGCCGGGCGGGCCAGCGCCGGAGCTGGGTCCGGGGAGCGCGTAGCATGGCATGGAACTTGGGTGACAGAAACTTGGCAGGAACCGCAGTGAGGCGAAGAAACATGCTGGATACAGTCTCTGGTCTCCCAGGGAGGTTTATTAGGGTCTTTGGGTACAGTTCCTGTGAAGGGCTCTGGTTCGCGGAGCTCAGTCCTTGCACAGTTGGCAGTGGGCTGACCGCAGGTGATGCGCAGCTTCCCAGGAAAGCGTAGCTGGGGAAGGCACTTACGTGAGGAAAGAAGAGATGCAGGCCCTCTTGTGAGGAATCCAGTGGGTTTATTGGAGGACAGGAAAGAATGACTGGAGGTTGGGAGAAGGCTGGAGGCATCAGCAGGAGAGCCTCGAACAGTGCTGTGCAAGGGTTTAAAAGGAATACAAAAGTGGGGAGGAGTTTCTGGCACCCAGGCCAATAGGAAAACTGAGAGGGAAAACTGACACAGGTAAGAACAAATGAGTACACCTTAGGGGGGGAGAAGCATTAGACTGAACCAATTACAAAGGACACATCTTTAGGATAAAGCTGAATATTCTAGAACTTAACCATACAAGGAGAGGGGAGGAGGAGAGGCAGGGGACCAACCAGGCACGCTTGAGGTGCATACTAATATTTCAAGGCTCAGAGGCTCTTGGGAGTGATCTAAACAGTCACCACAAGTTAGAAGTCCAGCTCCCAAGGCCCCTCCGGTGCCTCCCCGCCAGATGGTGTGCCCCGAGCGGATAGCTCCGCAAGGGCGACTGCAACAAGCTCCAGGGGAGGAGAATGGGGCAGGAAAGCGGTGAAGCGGCAGGGAGGCTGAAAGTCCAGACGCTGTGACGCAGAGCCCACGCTGGCAGGGGTTTATAAGGGAAGGGAAGAGGGGAGGGAGTTGGCTTTAATGACCCAACCCAGTCTGAGGGGAAAAAGGCAGGGGTACACACCAGTAGACTTCTGATAAGGCAGGACGCATAAATCAAAAGAACCAAGAACATACAGAGAAGGACAGCAAAGGAAAAACCTCTTGGAGCTCGGCAGAAACACACTGCAACAATGAAGCTTCAATTTGTTTGAAGATATGGTGGATGGCAAGGACAGAGAGAGTGAGAACAAGACAGTAAACATTATGTCATTTTTAAGTGAAGGGCTTAGGCTGTCTCTGTCTTGTTATTACCTTGCCGTTACTTGGGTCATGACTGGTTTTCTGCAAATATTAGCTGCTGGAGTAAGTTGTTAAACTCTGTGGTGATATCCATGCAAAGCAAGGAGCTTAGACATCTTGCAATTTTTTCAGCTGAAGGAAATGGAAATTGTGTTGTGGAGAAGAGTGATTATTCCTACTATGCTGCATCACAAATTCCAACATAATGGATAATTTATTAGGTACACAGCCCTCTGTAAACAGTCATTATCTAATGGCACAAAATGCTACAGTAGCTATATTTTGCCACCACTTACTTAGCTGATAGTAATTTGGTGATTTAAAATTGTACTAATGTATGCTGCCATGTTAATTGGATGCTGCTGATAAGGCCAAAAAACTATCAATATATATTGAAGAGTGACTGTAAGTAAACTAATAATGATAACTGGATTAGTCACTTAGCAAGGAAAACCAGTAAGTTCTTTTGGCTTATTTAAAGGTGCAATCAGCCTGCTGCTGAACATTTTTTGAATTGACCTAATTGATGCAAAATAGACCAGTCACAAATGGAATGATTCATAAACGAGTGCACCAGTACAATGTGTGCATGTTGTACACAATAATAGTAATAAATAATAGTAATAACAACAAAAATGTTACTTCCTAAAACATTGGCTGAACTGTACGGCATGATAATTTCTAAAAATCTGCTGTGGAAATAAATAACTGTATTAGGGTAAGTATAGGACATCAAACATGTGTTTGATGTCCCCCAAGTCGAGTTTGATGTGTAGAATGTCAAGGTTCTTGTTCCTCTTTCTTCTAATAAAGAGGAAGATTCATCCAGCTTTTAGAAAACTACTAACCTTACTATAATCCCCTTGCATAAGGATAATATTTTCATTAGCTGTTGCAGCTTCTTTATAGAGCCACTCATACCCTTGAATATATACAGCAATTCAATGCACTTACATTAAGTTACTCTACTAGTTGGTGAAAGAAAAGTTGCAGGTATTCTGTTTACTCTGTTTTTCCAAAATGCTGTATACGTGTTCCAAGCCCATTCAGTAAAAATGCCTCAAAAGGTAAGATACAAAGATGGTAAAGGAAAAAAAAGCAGAAAAAAGGCTTATACTCTCCATCTCCAGTGTCCTCATTCCTTGAGTCCTTATCAGCTCACCGTGTCATGGCTGCTTAGCTTTAAAGTGGAAGCTTGATCACCAAAAAACATGACGTGCTTTATTGGGTCTCTGCAGTTTAGCCAGTGGAACACTGAACTGGGAACTTTGCATTCATTAAGCATTAGAGTCTATCTATCAGCTGGTTGTTAGGTGGAGGTATTTTTTGTTGTCTATGTTCTGTGAATATATTTCTTACTTAGCTGTTGAAGCTCCAGAGAAACAGAATGGAATTGTTTCAGCTAAGGGAACCTCCATTTAGATTTACAGGAAAATTTCTGTTAGCAAGGCTTTGGATCACAGAGCTTTGCTTTTAAAAAAGTTTTTGCTTTTCTGCTTTGCTTTTTAAAGCATTTTAAAGTAAGACAGCAGTGGCCCTAACTAAGAGACATTCTTAAGTGTATTGTATTTAGGATTTCTGGGGATCTTGTTTCTTATTTCATGGCTGTTTTGAGTGGCTCTCAACAGCTAATGGCATTATTGGAGGTTTTGTCCAAGGACATTTGGAATGATTTGTAGTGTGGTTTATTGTAAAGTTGTAGCTGTTTCTTTGTTAATAGGAAGTTAACAGAAACTTGACTTACCCTTAACTATAAATCTGTGATTTGTATCTCCTGAATTCCACTTGTGCTATTAAAGGGGAAGCCCTCCCATGTTTGCACTTTCACTGATTTTGCTGGCAAGGAAATTGTGTTGCATAGCTGTTGGCTGGTGTATAGCTGTTGATCCATGGACTGAGGTAACACTAGGCTAATGTGGCACTGACATGAAAAAGAACTACCAGTCTTTGTACCAGTAAAGTTAAATAAAAATAAAAATGACTGAAATGAATTTCATTGTTACTGGTGTTAACAGTCCAGATCAAGACTGAAGATATTATTATTATGATTCCTTAGAATAACTTTTCACTCTATCAAATAGAGACCAATAGTGTACTGACTAACCAGAAATTGTGTGTGCATATGTGGTATTGCACTTGTGGCTTCTTTGTTAAGTGCGTTTGAAGAAGAATAAACTTTCAAGAATGGTATATTTTTCTCTGTTCGTACATTTTTTGTTTTCTCAGAGTTTTGTTGTGTAAAAACTGACACACCATACTGCACATCTGACACCACCTTACTGAATCAAAACCACAGGTTTTATTTCTGGAGTGAATATTTTAAATTCTAGTTCTCTATTTTGTCTCTTGCCTCCATCTGCTGGTTTTTAAAATAACCTTCAGTGACTTCTGATTTCAAAGGTAGAAGTAGTGATGGAGATTAAATTCTTGCTGTGACTTTTTTTCCCTCAAAATTTTCAGTCTCAACAAAAAAGAACCCTTTTCCTGATACTGCTTTCAAACGTGTAGACTGCTGAACTTTGGAAAAAAAAAAGATTTCATAGAGCTTATCTCATCTTTAGGCTTTCACTAGGAAATATTTTCTTGCACTTAAATGCTTGACACCTCATAAGCTAACACCTGTTAGCTTATTTCCTTATGCTCGTTTGCCACCCTCACCTGTATTGCAGATCATTGATTCATTTAAGTTCAGTAGTACCAGCCCTACTGGACCTCGTCTGGGAGAGATATATGCAGATATATTGAGCTATAATCTCTATTACAAATTTTAGCTAATCTGATACTTAAATTAAGTAAGTGAGTAGGCAGAAGTGACCTCCTTTCCACTACTGTGGCGATTTTTTAGGTAAATAGTCTGAAATAGATCAGCAAAGAACTTCTAGACACGGCCAGCACAATGGGAAAAAGTCTTATGCCCTCAGGAGTGGCATACATTACAGACCTTGGCACACAATTACTCGAATTCATATATATGACTTTTTATTTGAAGGGCCTTTCACAATAAAATCCTAAGAAGACATTTGTGGACACCTGCTACATGCGCAGCAGTGGTGACAGAACTAGTGTTTGCCATGATCATCTCTGTGTTTACAGCTTTAAGAAAAAAGATATATTGGCAATTTGAATTTTCTGCATAATAGGCAGACAATGCAAAACAGAAAGCTAGGATATTGTGATAGGAATGCTCAATGTCACCAAAGCTATTGACTTTTCCCACCTGGCTTGCAGGCTTTTGGAGAGATATAACGTATGTGCCATATTGTAAAATGTAGACATAATGAACACACAACCATTATGTTGTACCTAATGTAACAATAAATGTGATGGCAAGCAACTTAAGAACATACGACAATGTTTTGTTTGTTAGTAACTGATTTGCCTTTAGTAACGTTATGAGGAAGACTGTAGACATTTAATTTTCAGTCCAAGAACGAATAGAAAATGTTCTTAATTTGCACTTGCATTTAGTTTAAATAGCAATGTCAATATTTTTGTTTAAAGAAAATGTTGGCATTTTTGGTTTTAATTTTTCTTTTCCCCTGTGTATTTCACTAAAGAATTTAGTGTTCTTTATTTGACCTTGACTTTCTGAAGACTTCTATGGAAGTGTTTCTTTCAGATCTCAACTGCACAATTGTCGTGGAAATGTTCTGCAAAATATAAGAAAAAAAGTAGAAAAGAGAGAATAAAAATTGGAACCCTTCAGTGAAGTGCTAATGAAATTAATTAAGGACCTTATATTACCTTGAAGCACTATGGAATTAAGCGTTAATCCCACAAAGCCTTAAGAACATGAATAATATAACAGGTCATTCAAATTATTGTAAGTTTGATTGTTTATCATGGAAATTCCATGGAAAATAAACCTGATGGTTCTGCTTTTGCTGATGAAATGCAAAGGAGGAAAAATACTGTTCGGGATAGATCACTGGGCCAGTAGCCAGAAGGCAATATTTCTCTCCTTTGATTTGAACTTGTTATAGAATCTGGAAAATATCTATTGCATAAACAATAAAAAGTGCCAACATGCCAAGTTGCCTATACTTTTCTTTGCAAGCTGTTTTCTTTAGTTCTAAACAAGTGCATCAGTGGCAATGCTTTCTGTAGAAATGTTTCAGAATGTTGTTTTCATGAATCCACCAGAATCCTCATTTTTGCAAATCCTGGGAGAAAGGTTGAATGCACCAAGGAATGTATGTTCTGAGGCTTCTTCTTAGTGAGCACTGCCTGTGAGCTATCAAAACTCTCAGGACATAACAATTCACAATCTCTGCTTCCTCTTAACTATGCCACATAAACTAATTATGTAGTGTCAAACTGCTGCATGCCAGTGAGGTACAGGTCACTTTCCTGATGAAGTGGAATGATATGAAATAATTCCCAGAGGTAGTAGAACACTGCCAGTATCTTCCTGATCTAAAGGTGAATTTTTGTTAAACTTCATGGTAGTCGTGAGGTGCTTGTATTCTGTCTAAATGATGTTCAGCAGACCTGATTCAATATGCAGCCACTGTATTTCATTCAGGCCTCTGCTGCATAAAAATGTGATGTCCATGCAGAATCTGAATGAGAGGGGCTGGCATAAAAATCTGAACAAATACAATGTGCATTGCCCCAACAAAATCTCTAAGCCTATATCCCGATTTGATAGACTGCCTATGGGCAGTCAAGCAGCTCTTCTGATAAAATGTGGCTGTTCCGAAACAGATTTTTGATACACAATTAAAATGCACTTTTTGTAACAGTAATACAATGCAATATGTATCATCTGCAGCAATAGAGCAAAAAAGATGGCTGTGTTTATAAATTAAATTGACATTTTGAAGGGTTAACACAAAATCTGCTTTGCTGCCTGTGATCAATAAAGAAAAGATTTCAAGTAATTAAAATCTTTGATGTGGACATTCCTTATTTGGTACCTGTCAGAAAGGACAAAACAGAGTAGCCTTAGAGAGGAGATAAATACGGATAAAACAGCCCCTGCTCCTAGAACTTCTTATCTGCAAGAGGAATTATTGGTGCACAAGTCTTTCCTGGTAAATGAATTAAGAACATGGTAAGTATTGCTGTGAGTTTGCAAGTTGGTAAAGGAAGAGAAAACAAGATGCAGGGCACTATATTCACATGAACAATAGAGAGAAAGAACTGTTAGGTAATACTAGATGTTGTACATGTCTTATACCTAGATTTGTATTATTTATGCTTGTAGAATTAGATGAAGTCCCTGTCTATTCTCATATGTCCTTGTTATAAAATAAAAGGAAAAAAAGAAGCATTTGAGCACAACCCTTTAACTTTCTGTGAATTTGTTGTTACAGGTCCTGTTTGTTATTGATAAATATTTTGTAATTGATACCCAAAACACGACTTATTGATACCCAAATTGATACCCAAAACATGCCTATGGATCTTTCTAAAAAAAATTATGTTATTACTAGGAGAGAGCAGCCTCTTTAAAAGGTTAAGGAGTGCCATTGACGTGGCTGTAGAAAAAGGAGCAAGGAGGGTTGTTGGTTCAGGAGTGATGGTTGGATACAGGCTTTTTAGGAATGAAAACAGGAAGATGAAGAGAATGATTTGCACTTCATGTGAGAGAGCAGCAGGAGTGCCCACAGCTTTGTCCAGGGATAGGTAAGGAGTCAGATGGGAGCTTGTGGATGAAGGTCAGCAGGTGGACCAGCATAGTTGCTGTTGCAGTGGGTATCTGCTACAGATCTCCTGAGCAGGAAGAAGTAGTAGCTGAAGCCTTCTGTGGATGACTGGGAAGAACATCATATTTGCAGGTCTTGGTCATTAGAGGAGATTTTAACCACACTGATATCTTTTGGAGGGACAAAACAGAAGGTTCAAGCAGTCTTGGAGATTTTCCAAGTGTGTGGATGATGGGTTGTGGCTAGCACAGGTTTTTCCCATGAGAAGTTTTCTTGTGTTTTGTAAATAAAGATAAAGTTTGGATGTTGTTGGAACAGTGTCCCAGAACTTGGGCAGTGCAGGCCTGGCCAATCAGGCCTGGGGGAAGGCTTCTGACTGACCAATCTGGGTGACTTTTGAGAACTCTATATATGTGATGAAATCAAAACAATAAAGGTCATTCCTTCTTGCCACTGAGAACTGATGCATTCATTACTCTGCTAGCTGCTCAACAGCGACAATGGGTGATTGAGGAGCCAAGAAAGCAGGGTGGTCTGCGGGACCGCTAACAAGCAAGGAAGAAGTGGTCATAGATATTAAAAGTCAGGGACAGCCTTGGTTGCAGGGACTGTAAGATTGTGGGTTCATGATACAAAAAGGGCAAAAAGGCCAAACCACAGCTCTGTTTCAGGAGGGCAGACTTTAGCCTCTTCAGGGATCTGTCTGGAAGAATCTCATGGGATACATACCTGGAGGAGATAAGTCCAGAAGAGCTACACACCGGTCCTGTAGCTTGAGAAGCTGAAGAAAATGTCTTAAGAGTATTTGCATGGGCATAATAAGCAATGAAAGCAAGTGAAAGCAATGGCTATAGTGCTGTTAGGTTCCTCTAAACAGCATGATTAGTATGATTTATTTCCCTCTCCCCCCATCAGAGCTTTACAGGCAGTGCCCTTACCAATTTTGATTTAGGTGCTCTAGGATCCTTTCTAGAATGATCCAGAGAAGATGGCAGCACTGCTTGATTATAACCTGAAGTGACCTTGTTAACTTTTGCCATCCCTGGCACTTGGCAATTGCTCATTCACAGGTCAAGGGGAAAATTCTTTGTGTCCTCAACAGTAAACCTGTATGGTATCCTTCTTCATACATTTTCTTCTGTCTTTCTGTATGATGTATAAGTGTACATCTTGCAGAACTTTTTCAGCTATTGTTTTTCTCGTCTGCTCTCTACTTCTGGCAAGCAATGTATTTTTTTTCCTATTATAAGAACAGGAATGTTTTTGCATTCGAGAGATGTGGGGAGAATTGAGGTTTTCGACACAATTCATATAAACTTGAGATAAATGTGACTGAAGATGTGGCTCTGACTCAGTTGTGACAAGTCCCTCTAATTTCTCATGCTTTTCTGGTAAAAGAATTAGCAACGACAGGAAGTGTGACTACACTGTGATTTATGGTATTTATTGTTGTTTGTGTAAAGAGGGTCAAAACTGGCCCTCTTGGCTTACTGTTGTCAGAGATGCTTCAGAGTGGAGGTAAAAGAATGCAGGGGGATAAAAAATAGTGCAGGTGATACGTTCTTGAACTCTTGACTTTCAGCAGCTGCATTTTAAAAGCTGTCGTTCCATTTTGCTGGTATGTCTGTGGGACCTCTCCATTATGTGTGCAAACACAATCTGATTAGTATTTTTTATAAGCTAGTCTTGTCTGCTTTTATTACAGACATCACCTTCAGACGTGGGGCCACCACAGCCATTAAATCAAGAATATTTAGCTATTATTTGTAATAAATGTCAGCAGGGCTGAATTGAAGCCAGCAGGAAATGTTCAGGGCAGAAAACACACTGACATTCATTCATGCAAATTTGTACCACTGTTAAAATTAATCCTAAAGAGGGAGGGTAGAACATACATTGCATTTATATTACTGTTTTCGCCAATTGTGATTCATCACAAAAATGAGGGCTATAATGGGTAAGCAGCAATCTAGTGACAAAAAGCCACATTCAAAATATAATTAGGTTGAGTGTAACATCCAAGACAAGACTTTCAAAGACTCTTTTTAAGTTAAAATGGGTCAATGTAAAAGAAATGCAGGTCCTCAAATTTTATCAGGTCATTCCAATCAGATTTAAAAAAAAATCAGGCAACTTTTTTACTTTTATATTTTCTGTCTCTTTTCACAATGTGGAAAGATCTGTTCTAAATAATACTTTGCTAGGAAGTTTCTGAAGGTAAAATACATAAAGCCTTTTTAACTTCAATATTGTATGCTGGAGGAAACTTACTAAATGTATCCTGTTCAGAATACAGAATGGGAATTCTTGTATTTTAGCAAGAACAGGTTTTTTTGGCAGGTTTGTTACTGCAGCATGGAAATGTTTTGCTAGATTGAGGGTGGAGATCACCACAAGAGTTACACTGATAAAAACCCAGGAGGTTGTCTAGTGTCAGGAAAGTTCGAGATCCAGAAGCTGCTGGGAGGAAAGATTACTTTTCACTGATTTTGAACCTGTAGCCTGCAGAGCTGACATGAGCAGAAATTGCTTCAGGAGCCCAGCAGTTTAGTACTATTGGACTGATGCAGATTAGGAATTGAATTCTGGTGGCTAGTGAATTCAGCTCTTTAAAATTTTGCTTATGAAAAAGATGAAGAAAATGCTCCCTTCTCCACTTCTATGCTTTGCAAATTCAAATAGAGAAAACACACTTAATTGCAAATATATTAAATACTTAAAATTGTAAAAGTGCATAAGAATATGTATTTTTAGTAATTGTATTCTTTTTCACTCCTATAAAAGTGAATGAAAACTAATGTTAGATCTAGATGTCACTGAATCAGGATCTGATGGACAGCCTACTAGCATTTGGTTTAATTTGATTTTTGAGGTAAAAACCCATTTAATCCTGTTTAAATGTATCCCAGTGCAATATTTGTTGGAAATTACATGCTTGAATAACCTGTAAAAAACCTGTAATTACTGTTTTTTGTATAAGATGTAGTCCTTTGCACCAAGCCCCAAGGAAGATTATAATGTGAATCTGTAAGTGATAAAACTCAGAAAAAAAATTTATATTGTATTCTATTACTCTGGAAATGTGAAAAAACAGAGGATGAAAGCATATACTTTTTTATCTCCTTCTATTATCTTGATATAAAAAGAAAAGTCTTACATTCCTTCTTGAAGAGATTAAAAAGTAAGTCAGCTGACTAGAGGTGACATAAAAATGCTGGGGGAATTTAGATACAACGACTATTCTCACAGTCCTTCAGTTGTAGGATTTAAACAGTGAGTCAGAGAGAGCATGAAGCTGAAGTATGATTCATAAAATTAAAATGAAAAGCTTTCATATGGTGTTCTCTGAGCCAAATATAATTTTTCAGAGTACTGAATTTCCTGAAGTGCCAAGAAACTAAATGCCAAACAAATATTCCAAATGAATTTTCCATTCTCACTGTTCATAATTATTACGTAGGGTTGTATCTTACAGACTGGGGGAATATGTAAACAAAAACACCTAAGTGTCAGGAGGAAGCAGTGTTAATTGTTTCATCAGGGTTCTGATTTTAGTTCCTGAAGTTGGGCAAAGGACCTGATGTGATCAAGGGAAAACGAATGCTTCCTATAAAATGAAATACAGCTTCACTTCACATGATTCATTAATTCACACAGCTTAGCTCATACTGCTCCGTTATCATTATCATGTTATACTCACTGAAAAAAAAAAAAAAAAATCATAGTTAGATGTCACTGTTCTTTTTTTAGGGCAAAATGTCTTTATTTTGTCTTCCATGGTATATGTCTGAATCAGTTTAAGTGTATTTGTATCCTGACTGCACTGTGCATTAGTGTAAGGCATTTCTGGTGGTCTTAAATGTTCTGTTTAGAGGATGCAGGTATCCCTCATCATAAAATGTCTTGTGAATTTTTTTCATCCCAATAACATTGAGTCATAAATGGCAAGGAGGCAGTAATTACTTAATTAAGAAATTAGTCAGCACTTAGCTAAGCAGAGGTGGTACCATCTACAAAATCATTTTTCCAGTTAAATTAGGCACTGGCTGGAACTAAGAGCCAATTCCTGCATAACCTAAAACCAAATTTTGATATGTCCTAGCTGTATGCACAAGAATGTGGATATATTTAATTTTTAAAAATTTTCTTTTTGCCTCCTGTTTCAGTAACAGTCAAAAGCTACCAGTGGTATCAAAAGGTGAATCGCAAACAACTCATTCCAAATACTCCCAAAAATTTTGAGTGGAATTGGTTGCCTGAAGCAGTGCAATTAATTTAGAAATCACAAACCTAAAAAGTTACGTTTTCTTCCTGGTTATGTTTTTATTTTTGTTATTCATTCGCTTTTTTTGGAAATCCTGAGAAGCAGAAAAAAATCCAATTTAAAAAAAAAATATAAAGCTGCGGTGGTTGTTGTTGTTGTACAGTTCTAATAGATGAACTTACAGAAGAAGCTTAATACGGCATCTCCAAGAATTCTGTCAGTACCAGATTTCACTAGTGTAGTCGGCTCATATCCGCTGCAAAATGTGTGGGTTCCATCTCCCCTGCAATTAAAAAAAAACAACCAAAAACCACAAACTCCAGATTTACCTTCATGTTTTTGTCTTATTTCCCTGAAAGTGTAGCTTTGTATCTAATAATATAAAGGGGAAATAAATACATACCAGTTTTGGCCTGACTCTTTATTCAATGGTAAAAAAAATGCATTTCTTACCCTGTGACTGTGGCATTCTGAGTGCTACTTTGTAGGGGAGTCTGGTGTGAAGGCCAGGTGACGGTTCAGTGTCCCTCAGCACATTCTTGCTCTAGAGCACTAGAAGACAAGGTAAGGCCTATTACGTTTGTATATCCTGGCCTGGATGCAGTAAGATCAAATAAAAACATGTGGTACAGTATAAAGGGACTGAGCAGAAGAGCCCTAACTAGGAAACAGAACATGCTTAATCATTTTGGTTCTGATTTCGTTGCTTCAAGGTTGCATACTTCCTTGGTAAGGAGAGCTTACCAAGGTAATGTTAATATTATTAATATTAAGCAAGATTAAGCTTAATCTTGCTTAATATTACTAAATAGAATGAGTATTTTGATTCAGGACTTCTTTGTGATTATTTTTAGAAACCAAAATTTCCAGTAAAGTACTAGAATAACTGCAATTACTAAAAGAAACAGTTTCTTCTGAGCTGGCTTGTGGTCTGTTACTGTTGGTGAATTCTTCCACTGAGCACATTGTGCAACTATGGCTCACAAAAAAATAAAGCAGTATTAAACATCTAATAGGGAAAATATATGATAGTGGTGCTGTCAGTCTTTAAAAGCTATAGAATATACATTGTTACTTGGTCAGAATTACTTTCTGTGTATTTTACTCTGTGCATTTTTTTAAAGATTTAATAATCTACCTTCAGTATTAAAAAGTGAAACAATTTACAGGTGTATGATTATGTTGCCTCTCTATGATGCCCTTGATTAGAGACAGAAGTTTTCTACTGTGGTTTTCTACTGTGGTTAATTAACAATTAATAAACTGAAATTTAAAAATAATTTTAAAAGCAATGCTTGCTCTGTGAACTAGAAAGTGAAGAAAATAACAGTCCTGTAACTCAATACATTTAACTTTTCTTTTTTCCAGAAAATTTGTGTATAAACACACAAGTTTCTATATAAACTTACAAATTTTTGAGTGTTTACTGGGAACTATAAGAACAATGAAAATGGAGATGTGATTTACACTCATGTAACCTGACAGTTTTAGGGTATATATCTCCCCAATGCTTTTATAGTGAAATCCTAAAAATAGGATTTCTGGGGCTATTTTAATAGCAGGGGCTATTTTAAATACTTTGGGTTATTACTTTGAATTTACATAATAGATATGTTTGTACTATGTGAGAGGTCCTCAATGAATGGAAAGGTGGAAAAATTTCTTGATTTGTGATGCAGAGGGTGATATACTTCTCAATTAGTTAATACTGACTCAAGTACTCTAGCTTAGCATTGCATGGCACTTTCTACCTTTTAGCTGAGTAATAAAATTGTGTTCATGATAACTTTTGGCCATTTCATAGTACATTTTGCAAAAATAGGTTTTTGCATTCTATTGTCCTTGGCTAAATTCCAGTTGCAATAATTACATTATATCTTTGTGAAGTCACTTTTGAAGTATCAACTATAACCTTCCTTTCTTTTCCTGACATGGTATCAAAATTGTAATTGGTTTTTTTACTGTTTCATGGTGTCTACTTGGGGAACTGAGAGTATGTTCTTTCAAAATCTTTTTGACATGTCAGCATATTGAATCAAAGTGAGATCGACAGTAAGGCTGAGCATATCTGCTGCAACTGTGTTGTGAGCATGCACATCTTACAGAACACGGGCATCTGAAGCCTTGTGAGTGGAAATGCACAGTAGTTGCTAGGTTTTGCTGTAAGACTAAATTGCATAGAGGATGCTGGAAATAGTCCACAGAGCAGGGATGTGACACAGAGAACACATCCTTGTGATGCATGACTGGTTCAGCTCAGGTCAGCCTTTGGCGGCATACTCTGGGCACGAAATACGATACTGAGATTTCGCCTTCAGTCTGACACTGAGACAGTTCTTGTAAAGCAAATGTTTTACAAATCTAGAGAAATAAGTGCCTGAAGAGTAGGTGAATCCCTTCCATTTACATATAGCTAGTAGTGCTCTTTCCTAAGGATTTTAAGAAAACTTTGCTCCATATCACCCTGTGAAATTTAACTTTTCTATGTATGACAGGTCTATTATAGTACTGTGCTGGGTTACTACAGTGTATTTGTGTGTTCATCATACACCTTTCCAAAACTGTCCTTAACTTTTTTTAGTTATTGTGCAGAGTAAAGAGTATTCTAAAATGGATATGTGGGTATGATTCCAAGCAAGTTGATCCATTGATGTATATGCTAGCACAGAAAAACTACTGAGTGAGCGTGTCCTTGCTGTAGAGTTAATTCTAGAGTTTGCTTAAGGATAAAATGATGGATATATCCATAATTTGAAGTACAATGTGATACAGTGATATCCAAGGTACACAATCAGTTTGCTGCATCACACAGCGTAACATTAAGACAGATACAATTTTGAATCTCAAACGTGTTTTCTTCGTAGGATTTTGAGCTTTCCTGTATAGTAAAGAGAAATGACGAGAGGGAAACTCACGGCAGTCTCCATATGAGATATAAAGTAAGCTCCATTTTATTTCACCAAACGAGAGACTTATATACTGTTACAGAAGTTACTATTCATAGATACACACACACACCTGCAGCTGTTCTCACACATTCAGGGATCCTCCTGTTAACTCCCTTATTCTTTTCTCATAACACTCCTGACTCCTAATCTTTCTCATGGCATTCTTCCCACAGAACATTCTCAGGCAAACAAACCACTGTAGCTTGTTGGAATTTTACTGAGGCCTGGGAATGCTGAAGCCTTGCTCAGGCCTGCTCAGTTAGCATGAGTTTTGCTGGAAAACTGTGTTTTCCAACAGTATAGGAATAAATGTGTTAATATATAAGCAGTCTAGCATCAGTAATGTTAAATTCTGTAACTGTGCTTATCAGGGCATGCATAGCATACATTTTTGTGGGGTTTTTTATCATTCTGATGTTTTCTAAGTGCTGTTAAGTTCTTGAAATGTGCAGGTGTCTCTGATCACACTCTGTGAATATTCTTTCTCATGCACACCTGATGAATAACTGCCATAGATAAGAGTAGTAGTTGAAGAGGTTTTTTTAAAACCTATTATATTTTTCATAATGTATTATCAATCATTTTAAGGTGAGTAAAGTCTTAAGAGGTTTTTGGAAATTTTAACCATCATTTTAGTGCTTCAGCAAGTTTTGGCACTAGTGGTTTTATGTGCTTGGATCCTCGGCTACCTGAGGACTAAAATGCCGTATTGCTATGATCACAATAATTTAAGAAGTTCAGTAGATAGTGGGACTATGTGTAATTGCAGTAGGTGAAACCTGGTGGTTATCACATGTTTTGTATATTTCTATGGCATTTAAATTCTGCAGTGAACTTGCTATCCCATAATCTCCTGGTGAACATTGTATTGGGCAGTTTAAAATGCCTTGCAGTCTGGTATCTCTACCTCTGCTGATGACAGTACCACCCTGAAACAGGATTTATAATATAACCCTTTAAGCAATACTCTGTTTTGTCCAGTAGCAGAAATTCCTTTACATCTTAAGATATAAGTTAAGGGTGAATGAAGAGTGATGAAGATTTAAAAATAGGAAGCAAAGTGAGTTGTATGTCACAGTCCTACCCTTATGACCTCACTTTACAATTGAGGTATTGTAAAATAGCTGTAAACAGTCAACGCCCTCTGCAATAAGTTATTAAATATAATAAGCCACACTGGAGACTCAGTACCTTAGAAGCTGTTCTCAGTCCCCAGGGAGCTGGAAAATTCTTCAGGGGAAAAGAAACCACTGCAGTTAGATTTCAAACCAAGACTGTCTAAACTTTTATGGTTTTTAGGCAGCCAGCTATCTCGGAAGAGGATTTAAACAGGGACCAAAAGGATCAATATACCGCCAATGGCTACTTATCTTGTAAAATGTGCAAGTATTCTGTTGTTTTGTTTTGTTTTGTTTTTAACATATGTAGCCCAGTACAAATTAAGATTTTTGTTCGTATTTCCTTATTTTGATGAGATTTTCTGCACTGCTTACTCTCTGAAAGTCATGAAGGTATGAGGTAATTCTTCCTGTAGGAGTTTAAAAATCCTAGCTGCAAAGATTTTCATAGAGATATATTACAATAGACAGCCCATGGTGCCTGGTTCTAGTGCTTGATCTTACGAGTGATTACTCTCATGAATTGGCAGTGGTTCTATGGAATATTTATTTTAAGGAATTATATTAACCACGGCAGTGGTTCTATGGAATATTCCTTCTCTCTTTTGTCTGTCAAGTTTTTTTTCCCCCTCTCAGTTTTAGCATATGATATGTAGCTAAACATATAAAATATTTAGCATATGTTCTGTAAACATAAGCACAGATATGTTTTTGTTAGGCCCCACCTGCTTGGTTACAGCAGTGACTTGCTAGACCTAAGTGTTCCTGTTTCTACTCTGTTGCTGAAAGTCAAAAGTGTCACTGGGAGAAATGAAGACTTTCATCTGAAGGCTGGATTTGTTTTTTGAAATGACAATAAATGCCCATAATGGTAAAGGAAAGAATGCGAATTAAGAGCTCTTTAGCACCTAATTGCTTCAGACTTTTGAAGATAAATGTAGGCACCTTTAATTTGGCTTCTGAGTGACTGAGAAAACACCAGAGAGTAGAACTAAGTATCTGTGCATTCTGAACCTTTAGTTTTGACTTCATCAAAAGAAAAAAGGTGGAAGTGGGGTGTCTGTCCTTTGTTTTTAATGGGAAGTTTTACAAGCTGTGAGAAATTTATTTAGTGATAAGTATAAAGAAGAAGGGAAAAAATCCAAGAAAAATATTTGTATGAACTTGATCTTAACATGTGATATAAGTGCTTACAGGAAACAGTATTGAAAAAACACTTTTTGACCTATTGGAGTCCTCCAAGATTCAATTCTTGGGTTCTCTTTGTGATTGTTTATTTATGATATTGATCCTCTTCTGAAATGCAAAGTGTTATCTCTCTGGGGTGGAATAGTTTTTTATAGGTCAAATAAATATTTACGTAGCCTTTTGTATCAAACTCCTGTGTGAGCTGGATAATTTACAAGATTGTGATAAACTGGATTCTGTTAAATTCAAACACAGAAAGCTTGGCCGTTTGGTATACAGCTCTGCATGGCTCCTGTCTGATGGATCCTTTTATTGTTGTTGTACATTTCAAACAACTTGGGATACAGTTTTGTTAGCTATTAAAACTTACCATTGTACAGCAGACAGAGGTAAGAGAATTGTATATAGCTAGGATAATTTTCTACAAATAGAACTTGCTTTTATTTTGCAATCCAGGCAAAAGTTGCACAGTGTTTTACTGCATTTTAGTGACTACTTTAGGCTGAGTTGTTTTAATGGTAACATACTAGTTAGCTTCCATTCTTGCAATTTACATGGTTCAGATGGAGATAGAATATAGGATGGTCTTAATTTTCACTAAATAAAGAGTTTTGAAGGGAAAAAGAGAGACTCTTTTGAGGCCAGCTCTCACAGAACCACAAAACAGTGGACCCTTTTCTTCTTTCAATGTCCATACTTAGGTACTAGATGCACTCTATTTCTTAACTTGGAAGAGTTCAGGTAGAGTCTACTACTCCTAATATTCTATTAGCGAGAAAAGCATTTATCTGTGCTGGAGGGAGTTAGTAAAATTTCAAGGATTATCAAAACAGAAATGATTCCTTGTATTCCTTGTGGGTCTGGAAGTCTGTAGACTGCTTCTCATATGGTATGATACCTAAAATACACTCCTATTGTTTTTAATATTACACTATACAAAGTTAGTGTACAAAAAAGTGAGTCCAGTTTATGTGTATGTCTTGTAATTAGTTTGTCATTTGGAAATATTAAGTCCTTTGCAGAAAGCATCCCGTGCTATTATGGGTTTCTGTATACTGAAATCCTGGCTTCCCTGAAGAAGAGTCAAAAGTAACACTAGCTTCAAGATCTCAAGAGGAACATTAAATAAAACATTAAAAAGTGTGATTCCAAGGAGACAGAGGAAAATGCGAAGGAAAGGATGTCTTACGAGTGCGTTAGAGGCATCCTATTTTCTCTGTGTGCTTGGTTTATCACTGCTTGACAGCCCACAAACACTCTAATTTTAAAACTCTATAATGTGATGACCTGCAAGGACAAATGAAGTTATATCCTATACCTTCTGGAGATCAAATGAAATCAACTACAGAAAATTCCTTGTTAATGTTGTTGAGATTCAGCCATTTTACACCCATATTGTGCATAGTTATTACTACCAAGCTTTTAGTAAATTTTTTTAAGTAATTCTTGCCCTCTGCTTTACACACTAATACTGCCCTTGAGTTTTAGACTCCTTTTGAGTCCCTGCAGAGGGATTCTGTGTTCTTGTTAATTTAATTCTTCTCAAACTATGTCTTTTCTGAATAATTTATAAGCATATAATGCAACCTGTTGTATCTTATCTCTGCTGTTTTTCCACTATACCTCATGTCAGATTTCATCAGACCCACCTGGTTAATAACCTTAAGAAACTCTTGGTCATGAGAGATTGTGGCTGCCAAATGATGTCTCTGGGAACAATCTCTCCCCATATGTTTCCCTTGTATGATGCCAATATCTGCTGTTGCATGAAAGGGGTGCTGGAGATGCTGTCAGCTAGATGTATTTTTTACCCATAGAATACACACAAAGAAAGGCACATCCATGTAATACAATTCATTTACCAACTCAGCCAATTGCAAGCGGATGTTTCCCTTTGGACTCAGGTTTAATCTAAATGGATTTAATATCTCAGGACTACGTTGGTAATTCAAATTAGTTGGATTGCTTTCTAGTGAAGTTTTTATCCCTTTGATTTGAATCATGCCTTGTATCATACTAACCTAAACATAATTTATAATGGACAAGTCATACTTCAAAATACAGGCTTTCCTATGTTAGTGAGAGAACACAGTAACTTGCTCATTAGTGTAATTGCATCATTGATTGTTACCATTACAAAATCTTCAAGAATGTTGGATATAAGTTTGTATTTGTTGCTGCCTTATGGTTTTCTGAATAGACTACTACTGGTTGTTGGAAGACCTTGTTATGCTGATGTCATGAGCAAAAGCAGTTTCCACATTCAAGACAAGTCAGAATGACTGGTTTAAGTCAAGTGAGGAAACAGACATCTATGACTGAGAAAATAGACATCTAGTGGTTCTGCCTGATGTGTAGAATCAGCTTGGAATCTAATTCAGAACACTACATTGGAGATCCTGGTGGTTTCTGTATCATAAGCAACATATAATCAAATATAAAATAGAACAGATTATATAGGGCTTTATAAGTATTTCATGTGAGTTTCACTCTTTTTTCAAGAACTTTGTCTGTGAATTTTCATTTTCAAGAATTTCCACATGTACCTATGTGTTCCTTTTGTTTGCTTAAAGAAAAACTCCAAGAAAACACACCAGTAAACCCTAGGATATTTTTTTTAATTTACATGAATGTATCTCAAAAACCAAAGCCTTAATTCTCTGTGGAAGTACATACTTCTTTTTCCTTTACCTTCATGTGCAAGGTTAGTTTTTACCTTTTTTTTACCTTATCTTTTAAACAGATCATTGTTATCAAGGACTGTAGGAAGAGCTTCCGAGGTCTACAAAAAATATATTTTTGAGGGCTGTGTTTCCAAGTTGTGTTTCCTGGAACAGAGAAGGATGGACCAGTTTGGCACATCACTTCTCAGAGCTTTCTTATCCCTGAGTGTTATGATTTTCAAATTTTGTCCATTTGAGTAGAGTCCTCTATAGACCTTGTGTCAGAGGCAATCAGAACTCTTTGGTCTGTTCTGTATCTGTTCTGCCTCCTTGCCATCCTGCAATATGGTGTCTTGCTCCCTGTGAAAAGCAAGGCAAGAACTAACAGATGATTTGGCTGCAGGTGGCTTTTGCCATCTGTTGTAAGATGTGCATTCTTTTTCACATTAAGCACCCTGACCATAGCTACTGGTACTATTGCACCTGGGCTGCTGGAACCTAGCAATATTTTCTTCTCTGCTGAAGAAAAATTTCTGAATGGAAGCAGGCAGATGTTTAAGCAAAGCTTGTTACCCAATAATCTGATTTTAAGCATGAACAGCTGACAACTTCAGGGCTACTGATTTTAATTTCTTTTGTTAACCAGTACTTGAGACACATACAACACTGTGATTAGTTCCTCTTGTTCCTTGAAACAACCTTGTCATATACCACAATTACCTGACAAAATCCAGGCTTTATCAGGGAGATAGTGTTCAGTGACAAGTCACACTGCTTTACTTTTTTAATTTACAAATTTATGAAAAAAGGTAATAAGTAAACTGAAGTGATATTGTTCAACCCAACCTACTCTGGAAATAATAGCCCAGCTCTACAGTTTAGTCATGCAAAATTAATAATGTTAATAGTAAAATATAACATAAAAGTGAATATTTGAAATCACGTAGCTAGAGTACATAAAACTAGTACAAGAGCAATTGTTCCTTTGCTGCTGCTCTTTGATAAAATTTATAAAATAATAAATAAAAGTTTATTTACTCAATTATTTACTTGAGTTTTCAAAAACTTATTGAGTTTTTATATGTTTTCTCAGAAATATTAAAAACAAGTTACAGATGAAAGCCAAGAAACATGGGGTAAAACTGGAGCAAGAAAATAAAAGAATGGGTACTGGAGACAGAAGGATACCTCACTGCTTTTATTTGAGTTAATATATGTGTATGTTTTGAAGAAGAAATTGGATAGTGAATTAATGTTTACTTTGCCATGTTGAGCTATTTCATTTAGTGGAAATAATGGCAGAATGTGAGAATGACATATTTTACTTGTGTTATTGAACTTCTGTGCACACCTGCTAACAGTATACATGTTGAATTTTTAGTATAGAAAGATTTACCCTGCTCTGTGCTTAACTTTTTAAATATTTTAATATTTAATTTAATATTTAAAGATACTTTAGAAAGCTTCCCTGAGAAGATGCCAAATAAATAGTTTTGAAATGCATAATGCCAAATGTGAGTAATTTAGCAATAGGTATATGTAAACTGAAAAGAAAACGAGTTAGCAAGAAACTGACTAACTGATGTATTTGGAGCTGAGAGCATTTTATTGAGCAATAAAAGAAAAAATCCAATTGGTTTTCACTAAGAAAACAAGTGATATTGCAGAGCTATATTCAAAGAACAAATAAAATAATTTTGTTAAAGAGTTTTGTACAACTTTTGCTCATTTTTGTTAAGAGTGCTTTGCAAGTGTCCTGATTGGAGAGTGAACTAAGTTTGCAGTGAAAATAGACTTGGTATATTTTAGCCGTTTAAAGAGAATGGCATTAGGCTTTATTTATGAGGTAAATTTATGCCATACAGAACTAGCCAGTATGAAATATAAAAGGAATCTTTTTTCCATTTTATAGACTGGAAAACAATTGGCAGAATTCTTTTGCACTTGCTCTCCTTAGTGTTTAACAACATAGGTCTAGTTTCTCCAGCTGATAATGCACTATTTAGAAGTATGTAAAAGTTTCAGGGATATTGTAAAATAAGAAAATTGGGAAGATGTGTTCTTCAGTATTTATTTCCCCAGATTGCTGTTTCCTCTTCACTCTGCTTTCTCTTTCTCCAAAGTAAACTCCAACTGTTTTTCAATATAGGACATGTGGGGTTGTTTCATACTCATGAAAGTTAGAAATAGCTAGCAGTTCTTAACTCATGTAGTCTTTCATTCTGCCAGCATAGCTTGCTCTTGACACCACATTTTCTTGTGTATTGTTCAACCTACTTTCATAATTCTAAACAATGGACATTCTACCATTTTGTCTGGGAGACTATGCTCCCATTTAAGAGATCTCATAATCAGCAAGAATTAGGTATGTCCACCAGAGATTAAAATGGTCACTAATCTTACCAACTTTCAGACTAAATGTCATCTCCATGGGCCTGCTACAGCTTTCTTTCAGTATCTGAAAAAAGCATTGAAATTGATAGATGAGTGGCACTATGAAGAAATCTACATGCATAGGCAAGGCTGCTCTGAAGGAAGCAAAAGATCAACTTTTGGGCTATTGCTGATTTGATTGACTTGACCCAGAATTTTTCATGTTTTCTTGGTCAAGCTCTTTGACACCCTGGTGATAGTTGTAGTTAAACCAGCCAGCAAGATGAGAGAGAAGTCATAACATAGAAATATTTCTACAACAACAGATGGAGTACCAGCAATGAATGGATCCAAGGCATGTTGTCTAGAGAAAGTGCTCTGATTTTCCAGCTTTTTGAGTTGCCAGTGCATTGCATACCAGTAATGCTGAGAGGAAGACTCTTGATATAGAAATAGTAGTAAAGCTTAACTCTTCACAGACAGTGAGGTTTGAAATTCTAAACACACAAAGCTGGTTTACAGTGTTATATTATTGACTTGGTGCTGTCACAGAGACAGCTGTATTGGTTATTTTGCAGATCTAGAGAAAAGGACATTCACTGTGCCATAAAAGAAAAGGTGTGGGATGTCGACAGAGACTGTCAAGATGCAAAAATGTCTGCAAAATTTCTTAGTGTTGTCTAAAAAAGGACAACTCATACTTCTAACTACTGCTTTGAAGTCAAAGACTGAAAATACCAAGAGCTCTAATTCACTGCTGAAAAAGTGCTTCAGTACTCTGAGCAAAGATGTATGCAAAACAACTGCACTTTTTTGGAGACTCTCCAGATTGCAGGTAGGTCTGACAGAACTTAACTTGTGTACAAGGCAACAGTAAGCAATTAAAAACTTTCCAATTTTGCATTGTGTAGGTTGAGCTGTTTTGCTCTTGTTGCTCAGACTTTTCAATGTTCTTCTCTTAACACCTTCTACTCTCCTTGCCTTGTGTTTGAAACTAGACAGAGACCATATATTCTTCCTTGCACTGTGAAATCCTTATTGCACACTTGGGAACAGTAACCTAAGCAAAAGCACAATTAATAATGTGTTTCAGTCTGGGTTACCTCTGATGAATGAAGGAGAGTCAAAGAAGTCTGTGGGTTGTTACTTTAGAATCGGATGCTTAGAGAGTTCTGAGAGAAATGCAGATAGGAAATGAAGAGTTAAAATAATGTATTGACTAAGCCAGTTTAACTTAATGAAAGCTTGCTGTAAATGTTTGAAGTAGTTTGGCCAAGTTTTCAAATGTTCTCGAGAAAACTGCAGCCATTGTAGGCAAGTGATCCCAGGATCTTATTCTATAAGAGCAATCTATCTAACTGAAGTCAATGCATTTGGGGGTTGTGTTACCTTTGTTAGTAGCAGTTAGACTATTTTTATGAATTGTTATGGTGTTGAAATACATACTATGCTTCTGAAGTATTATTACTTAATTAGTACTTAAATTCCAAGTATTCCTTTACGCTTATTTCAATAATAGCTTAAAATGTAATATTAATTTAAAAGTAATAGACTTGAGGGCTGATAAAAAATGCATGTGCAGAAATATATGTCATGGTCATTTGTAAAAATTTGAATATGTCAGTATAAAGAACAGTTTTTCATTACCAAGATGTAATATTTTGTCTTTCTCTCGATTACTGTTTTCTCTGCTGCATTAAGACTGAGCAAGTTGTAAATGAAATATGTGAAGACAGGGGAAAAAGACTGGCAATTTGGCCTCTTAATAACTTGCTGAGTATTTTCTTTTGCCAAACCCATCATTATTTGCGCTGCTAGACCTCCACAGGGAGAGAACTTGGTAAGTCTTTTGCAGCTGTTGCAGGTCAGCTGGTGACTTTCTAAAGGCCAGTGCTTTTGTCGTTGCTGTACTCTTCTCTCTTCAAGTATACATAAGCTTAGAAGAGCAATAGAAGCTCATTCTTCTTTTTCTCTTCAAAGTCAGTACTTTCACTGGCAAATGAGAAAGAAACAGTCCAGGCAGGCATGGTCTGAATAGCAGAGGAGTCAATAGAGTGCTCATGTTATCGGGGGTTTTTTGACATCCTTGCTCCACTGGGAGGAAGAATTAAAGTACAACAAAGTAAGTGTCAGAATAAGAAATTCACACAAATCCAGTAAAGGCAGACAGTTGATAATGCACTGAAATGCAACTGGTACTTTACATAAAGTATGGAGATAACAAGAAGGAAAGATGTAAGGGCCAAAGATGTGCAGCTACATTAGAAAAAGACCTGCAAAATGATCTCCTAACCTGTGCATCAGCATACGGAATCATGACGTTCAACATGCATCCTTCTGGCAGGGTGTTTGAAGGAAAATGTTGTTATATCATCTACATAGTTACACCTTTCTGTTTAAATGTGTGAAACATGTGACATGTGAAAGCAAGGGGTGTTTCTATTAAAAGTAAAATAGTCTCGAAAATAACCTATATTTATAAAGAGATCACTTCAATGGTGATATGAGTGACAAATCAGGGCAATTTCACATTTTAAAACTAATACTTTATTAGATTAATTCATTAATAATATCCTTTGTCCTGATGGTCAGTTCTTACAAATCATACATAATTGGTACATATATAAAGCTGTCTGTCAGTCTTTAGCAGTCATATTCTAAAAGAGCTATGGTACACAAAACTACAGATATGCTGCTATATAGTTAGTACTGATAGCTATGGTCCCCAGGGTTTCTTAGTTGCAAATGTCAAATTAGTCAGCCCTGACAGGTCTTTGATGAGAGTTATACCTTGCTTGAAATGAAGATGCTTATGCTGTTTAACTGCTTGCATGAAGGGGGTTCTCCTCTGCCTCTGACGTTGCTCATCTTATATAATTTTTTCTTGCTGAGTTTGTGTCCTGTGCATTTGGGAAACTGCCCTGCCTATTTGCAGTTCCTTGTGCTTCCTCTGTCCGGTAATATTTGTTCCTTGGATGCCACCTGTTTGAAGCTTCAGCCGTCTTTCTCTGCCTCATTGGTGATCACACTGTTATATATGTGTTACCTAGACGAGGTTGTGTCTGGTTATACCATCTTAGTATTGCAAAATAATTTTGTGCAGTTCCTAATTTCGCCATTGTAGTACACCTGTATCAAGTTAGCAGTGAGTTGAAACTTCATATATGAACAGAGTTAAAGAAATAGCTGTATGATTACTTTAGATGGGTTTCATGTGAAAACGGTTTTTGAAGATGTGAGGAGTTGAACTCCCTGGATACAAAAGCAAATTCAAAGATTGCTAGGAAAACTGGGACAACAGAAGGGGTGAGAGGGCCAAGAGAATGATTCTGTATTAGAAGCAGAACTGTAGCTGGTAATCCGGATATGTGCACCTGCACAGTAGTTTACAAAGCTCATCACATATAACACTGGCAGTGTAACACAAGTGAGAAAGTAAAGTTTCTCTTTACAGGCACAATCACTCATCTCTAGTATTTTCATGACATGCTATATTTTACTTTCTTATGCAGCCCTTATATGATCTGAGTAATAAAGGATGATGATTTCTGGAGAAATTGTAATATATCAAGGTATTTATTGATCACTTCTGCCTGATGCTTGCCATAGTAACTCAGTTTTAATGGTGTTGTTCACACCATTGCCTTTTGCCCCAGAATAGGATGACACAGATGGCCAGAACCTATTACATTTTAGGAGCAGACTGATTCTTTCCTACTACCAAGTGTGAAATATGTCCAGATATTTTAACTACTTTTGCAGTATCATAAAACATAAACACTATTTCTGTCCCTACACAAGACATAAAGACACTGCTTTAGTGGCTCTGTTTTCAGAGGTAGTTAGTCATCCCTAGATGCCTACAAGAAACATGCTTATTGTTATGCTACATCAGGTTTTCTGTTTAAAACTATTTTTATGTGAATGCATTGATTTCATACAGCCACAGTTAAAAAGAAGCAGCAGTGTGTGGACATAAAACATAGTGTACAGCTCTGCAATCCTTAATTCAGTCTGTTGTTGGCCAGAAGATGTCTGGGAAAATGAACTTTGTTAGTCAACTGGTGTAGGCCAGTTCTTGGTGTAGAACTATCATCACTGTTTATTAGAAACTCTGACTATGGTTGTTTGGGAATTTTTGTTGAAAAAAAAAGTGGAAGAGTGTCAATGCTGATGAAGTTTGCTTGTTTTTTAGGATTTTTTTACTGAAGCACTGACATTACCATTTTTTGTTATTTGCCTCCACACCCACCCACTTCAATGGTTTAGTCTGTGCATTAGTAACAAAGAGTTGTAGGAAGGAGGAATTTTTTCCCATTTCGTTACAATCAATGACATTTTAGTTTTACTTTGAAAATCCAAAAATTTTTCAGATTAATTGGAAAAAACTGAATATATTTTTTCCTGATTAGAAGTCTGGATAAAAAAGCTTTCATATCTGTGAAATACTCATGGGTATAATAAATGTTTGCTGCATGTCTTGTGACATAAGCCAGATTTCACAGTTGTCTCTTTCAGGAGAAGGGTAGCTAGCATACTAGCTATCTGACACCTGCTTTATATATTCTTTGACTGAGAAAAAACAGTGCATTAATTGATGACATTATTTTAGTTGGTTCAGTTTGTTAATGTCAGAAAAATATTATCCATAAGCAGGCCTTTTCTCCCATATTTTTTCTCTTTGTCTCTTTCTTTTACCTTTTATTTCATTTTAGTTTTACTTATTTGGTGCGAAGTCAAGACTTGTGTTAATGTTCACTGTGACAACAGCTTCCTCCTAAAACCAGTAATATGCTCAAAACTGTAAATGCCTTTAAATTACTTTTCTGGGTATATACGCTCCTGTCACAGGTAGAGAGAGAATCAGTAATTCTGTCTTTTGAAATATTCAGTTTTCCAAGAAATTATCTTTTGCAAAAAATTCAGAGATCAGCCCAATATTTTGCATCCCATGTAGTAAACAATGATAGGAAAAAGAATAAAAAAGTAATAGATTAACTTTTTTCACCCCCTTATATTTTGACCAGAATTGGCCTGGTTAAACTCTTTTGAAACCATGGATATTTTGTTTTTTTCCACTTGGGCCTGTGCTGAACCAGAATAAATAAATAAATAAATAAATAAATAAAATTAACTATAAATACATCATATATTTTATATGAAAAAAATAAGTGAAATTGACAGCATGTATTTCAAATCATGTGATGTTTCTATTTTTTGAGGAGATCCAAAAATAGATGTTTTCTTTCCCTTTCATTTGATTGATTTAGTAATAAGGAAAATAGGGAAATATAAAAGAGAAATCTGAACTTGTAAAATCAGTCTGCAAAAGTGGTAAGAAAAACTCTGACTTTTTTCATATAATGGCAAAATATTGTGCAGTTTTGTTTCCAGCTTTGTGTGGCCTGAGATACATGTTAAGCATGCAGAGACTGAAAGCCTGCTATTTTGGCAGCAATCAGAACTTGAAGTGAGGAACATATGGCTTAGTATACCAAGAATGAATAATTAAATATTGGGATAGATATCCTTACTTTAAGGAATTCTATAGCTGCTTTTAAAAAAAGCTTTGCCCTTTTGAGGTCTCTAAATCATAATTGTGGACTCTTGGTTTCACTTGTGAAGGCATAGAATATGCAGAAGAAATAAGGCCCCTCAAAAGTATTTCCAATTTTTTATCCCCTGGATGAAGCGATAGCTAAATTATGCTATGTGAGAGCTTATCACTCTTTTTTTTGGTGTGACTCATATGACATGTTCACAGCTTTCCTCTATATGAGCAATGTGGCCAGACTAAACCAATGTTGAGAAAATCTTTATATCATGCTACATAAGTAAAAGCCCTCACTTATGCTGCTAAAGGTATTGCAAAGAGAAGATAAGTAGCACACTGCTCATTACCAGCTTCCACTACATTTTTCACAGACTCCACATAATTGTATTATGTCACTGTGTCTAAGTTGCTTATCCAAGCAATAAGCTACGCTTTCAAGCTAGACTTCCTCAAGCAGAAGAAATTTTTTCCTACAATTATCTATTAAGGATCCCTTTTACTGCACAAGAATACTCAAACTGCTGCTAGCTCAGCAGGTAGTTAAGCAGAGCTCTAGGACTTCACATGCTTCCCAAAAGCAGACTTTCCTAGGGACACAAAGATTATATGTCTTTTCCTTTTTCAGAAATAAGAAGAGAATATTGATTGTCTCAGTTCTTTTTCACTCGTGTGTTTGGACTCAAGATCTAGTTTAATTTATAGCTTCTATTTGAAAGGCTTTTCTTCCTTTCATAAACTGTCTCTGTGCCTTTCATAATTTAATATTTTTTCACACCATACAGATCTTTCAGTTTCTCTCAGTTTCTCTCCATCTGCCCCTTTCATTTATTATGCTTTCCTTCCTCTTCATTATTCTCTTCCTTTTTCTTTCATTGCCCAACCGAGTTTCAAATGAATTCTTTTTCTCATTTAGTACCCTGTTTAATCTATACAACCTCTTTACCACTGTTTAACAACTTCCTAAGACATGAAACCAAAATGATAGATGATCTAGTCTGTCCTCATTAGTGTTGTCAGTTTTGAGCATGTTCTGTGCAATACCAAATCTCATATTGTACAGGCTGCATTTTTCACTGAAATATTCCTTGCTCATTTTGGGTTCAATACAATAAACTTTTTTTCTTAAACACTAAAAGTAATGGAATTCAAACAGAATGAGAACATTGCCCTATTTTTCAGTTTACTAATCTGCTTTTAAATGTTGTTAAGAACTGATATAAACAAATCCAATGGCAAAATTTTCTCTCCCATCTATGCTGTAAGTGTGGAAAAGGCTGTGTTCCTGTACATTTGCCTGTGATTTTTAATTAAAGCACTCAGTTGCTGGCAGGTGAGTAAGAATAAATGTTAAATGTTTGCTTAATTATTCATTCTTTCCTGTGTTAAAAATTGAATGGATTGGAAAATGCATTAGTGTGAAAATGCAAAGCAAAAGGTCTGTTCCATAAAAGTCTTAATAGGAAATCCTCACTCTCCTTCAGAGTACAAAAGAAAATACTATTTAAAATGTCTAGTTTTATTTGCATGAAATATTGACTTTTGCTGAGATGCAAAAAAACTGGTTTAAGTTTGAAAATTATAAATCTCATAAATGTATTTGCCATAAGCCTGTGAAGAGACCAATGAACTCTAATTAATATCATAGCCTCATAAAAGAATAATAATGAGTAATGAGAGCTGTTTAACATCAAAGATTAATCTGTTAAATAGCCAAGTTAAACAGTACAGTTTTTATTACACCACTTTGGCAAATATCTTTCATTTGTGTGTTTCTGAAACTCAAGAAGAGGGCCGATTTAACCTCAATTAAGTTTTGTTTTACTTGGCTCTCTAAATCTCTAGACTGTTGTACTGTATAGTCATAGAGAAATGTAGATGGAAAAAACCCCTGCATGGTCCTCTGGCTTTGCCTCCTTCTAGAAGAATTTTGCCCTCTAGCATTCTCACAGTTGCCTTTGCTGGCTGACCTGACTATGATGCAAATGATGTGCTTGCAAAATTTTGCTGAGGTTCAACAGAACTCTGAATTGTTTTCTAGCTTTTTAAGCACTTTTTAACTGTTTTGTGTCCCTTTTCAAAAACTTTATAATTCCTGAAACTACCATTTATATAGTGTTCATATCTTCCTCGTAATTGTACCCTCTCTGTAGACAGCAATCATCTTCTCTGCCCAGCCCCTTGCTGTTTCAGATTTAATTTTCTACATCCTACGTTTCTTTCCTCATAGCTGTTTTTATGGTTGCCATGGTTGCCCTGAGTCATGAAACTTGAGATCTATGATCTCTGCATTAAGTATTTGACAATTCATTGCTTTTTTACAGAATTTATGAAATCAAATTTATGTCTATTATTTTCCTTCCCCTATGACAAAGGACTAACAAAGAAAAGTAAAGAGGAAATAGTAGTGATTGAGATATTAATATGTTTGTGACTGCTCAGGGTTAATAACTGGTAGCCTGTCTATTATACACTCCCCCCTCCACATGCCCCTCAAATCTCTCTTCTAATAATCCCCAATAGTTTAGAGCAGGTAATAAGGGAGGTAGCAGCTAAATATCAATCATTTATGTGTACTATATTAATTCTGAACTTTTAGACATTCTGCCATTAAGTTATTTTGCTGCTACCAAAGTCATTCAGGGGGCAGGATGGAATGGCAGGCACAGAAGGGGTCACATACACAATTTTAAAACGTTAGGAGAAACCATCATGGATGGTAACTTATCTACAGTTTCACTGTTGAAGTATCTTTCTAACATAGTGAGCTAAATTCTCACAATGAGTGGTGTGAGGTCCGTGCGACTTGACAAAGTTCGTAGCAACAGTATGTGCAACCTTCAATTAAAACAGCTGTTAATGAAAACTCATTTTCATAGGTGTTGCTATCTGATCAGACTTCTTTCTTGCAAGGCTGGAGAGCAGCAGCTAAGTGCTAAGAGGAAAACACCCCTGCCTTCTGTACTCTTTGTCTTGGTAGTGCACAATACCAATGCCTGAGCTTCCTCATGCAGAAAGCAAGGACAATCTTCTTAAAAACACAACTCAAAGAGTGATTTCAGAGGTAGCAGGAGAAACACCTGAGCTATTTGCAAGCAGCAGGGGCTGAACAATAAATGAGGAGTTCTGTGTCTGGATTCCAAAACCTTCCAGTTGGAATTGCTTTCCCTCTGCAACTTGGTGCCTCCTTTTCTTCTCTGTTTTTTTTGCACAATGATTCAGAGACAGCCACTGCCTGCTAAGGGGACTTCTGCTCTTGGGGCTTTATTATGTCCTTGCATCAGTGATTCTGAAAGGCCTGTGATCTTTTACTCATTCCTGTAACTTCAGCTTCATTGATGATACAGATTTTCTTTGTCCTGTGCCCCGATTTCTCAGCCTTTTTGAGCATCAATGTTTAAAAACTATAAGAAAAGTGAAGGTGCAGAAAGAAAATGTCACAATAGCTCCTCCTGCCACTGACTCTTCTAGTTTTTCTAGTGTGTATAATGTGGCAATCTCAGAGCCTTACAAGCATGAAGGAATCAGCATAATGGGTCTGAATAGATGGGTTTCTCTTTAATGAGAGAATGGGATTTTGGGGAGCTGAGCCTCTTGCTTGATAATATCCACATGTGAAAGCAAGTGGGAAAAGTTTCTTGTCAAAGCTTACATTATCCACAAAATTAATTTGTGGCAGTGCCATCACTATATGGGCACTTTTAATGCTTTTTAACTTTGAGAGGCCACATGTGCAAAATATACAAAATTAATTTAAAATATCCTTGTGATTATTCGTGGAATTCTGTGTGGTTATCTTGAAAAACCCCAAAAACCAATAAACCAAACCTGTGGTAACAGTACAAGTGTTTCCATGCTTTCCATTTGCTTTTCATTACACTTCATATTTTTGACCCTTACTATACAAGATCATATTAACTGATGATACAGCATCATGCTGTGTTTTAAATGATTACTGGTATTTGCTTGAAGACCTGTTGTCAGTTTTGCTTGTAATGACTATATTTCTTTTGAAACTCTAAGGGCAGGAAGGGACAGACGTTGTCAAAAAAAGTCAGATACAGAGCATGTGACACACATTACAGTTAATTTGCAAAGTGTTGTCTGTGAAAATACAATGCCAAATTATGCTTGTTAAGACCTCTTAATATGATGACAATTTGTGCCTATAAAATGGAATAGCAAACTCTATGTTCTTAGGAGACCTACATTATATACATGAGTAAAAATGTCAAAATTCTACCCTTTGTGTTTTGAGACACAAAAAACTCCCCTCCTTTCATGGATCTTTGTTCATTGAATGTTCTGTGGAGTTTATCAACAGGAT
This sequence comes from Lichenostomus cassidix, assembly GCF_008360975.1. Lineage (NCBI taxonomy): Eukaryota > Metazoa > Chordata > Aves > Passeriformes > Meliphagidae > Lichenostomus > Lichenostomus cassidix. The sequence goes on along the minus strand of NC_139511.1, from coordinate 10,662,270 downwards.
ATTGGGGGTATGGAGAGGGGTGGGAAGTAGAAGTAATTAAAAGAATATTGTGTCAGTTGAGAAATCAAGGAAGGTAAATTATATAATATTAAATTACACTCTGCAGATTTTTTTCCATTTGTGAAAGAACTTATTTATGTTCTGTACATTTTCATTACTTGTAGTGTGCCATAAAACTCTTCTCTCTGTATTTGTGATCTCATTGAAATATTTCCTTGAGGTTAGTGATTTGGTCGACGCTTTCATATGCATCAGAATGACAGAAGTTCCAAATCACTCTTTGGTGCCCTCTGCCTATCCACCTTTCTGCCTACAGATTCTGAAATTTGAAATTATATGTTGGTAGTGTTGGCTAAATATGTTCTTTTCAAACTTTTCACAGTATTTCCAGGTGGATACCTGCAGAGGCTCAGGGTCAAGCACTTAAACGTTCATTATTTTTTACTTTGTCAGGACACTCAGTTCAACCTAAGTTCAACCTGGATGGTGAGAAAATGGAAAAGAAGTATTGTAGACAGTTGTTGTCTGTGTTTCTGCCAGGGCACTAGGAATATACAAGTAGACAGTTGTAAACAATTTCAAATTAGCAAAAACTCAGATAAAGTGCTTTCTGCCCACCTTTCACATAGACCTAGAGAACTGCATTTATTTTAAAAGTGTTGCATCAGAATGTCTGATAACATTGCAAAGCATAATTTAGGTAGAAAATAATGTCGGGAGTACTTGTTTTGACTTTAGAGATGGAGGCAGTTGTGATGTACAGTGTTCATCTCAAAATGTGATACTGGCCATGAGTCTGGGCCTTATGTGGTTTTAGATTTTTATGAGAGGACTACTATATAAAATATCAGCCTAGAAGGTTGAGATCCTCAGAGTTTAAATGAGTAAAATATCCTGTGAAAAGAGTCTCTCATCAAGGCCAAAGCACTATACACTTTTCTTTTCTAAGGGACTATACACTTTTCTTTTCTAAGGGACCATAAATCACATTAGAAATGGAAAAAACCCCGAACAAAACAGAAAGTAGTGCAGAGATGAATCCTTACTAATACCAACTGACAGGACTATTGTATATTCATCTCAATTATGTTGAAACTTTATTAATTGATTTTTAAAATAATTCCAAGACATACAGATATGTGGATGGGCAGGGCAGTGTTGCAAGGGCTTACCAACTTCAGCCACAACTTCTGTGGCTACTGAGTCCTTTTGAGCAGGTAAGGAATGGGGGACAGCTGTCAAAACAAAACAGGATGTATAATGCCTATGCTGAGTCTTAAATATTTTGTGTAATTCTGAAGTGCAGCCATTTCTAACAAGAAGCATTTGGTCTTGTTTCTCATTTACCTCTGCACTGCGCAAGGAAGTCTGATGGAGCTCTGAGCAGGAAAGGAGTGCTGTTTCTTTCAGCTGAAGCTGTGAGAGTAACTGTTATTGCAGAAAATATGTAGTGTATTATGAATTAGATATGGATATGCTTCTGTTAAATGTCCTTTTCTGGGTTTGCTTTTTTTTTTTTTTGGCTCTTTATAAAGATCAGCATCTCCAAAGATTATATTCTAGGCAACTCACTGTATGATGCAGGAATTATATCCAATTTAGTGTGTAACTGAAAAAAATATGAGCCCCTATTAAATTGTCTTTCTGAAACTAGATTATTTTTGGGGTTCAGCATGGCAATTACAAGGACAGTAGCAATAGGACTGAGTAACAGATGCTTGTGGAGCCCGACTGGTTTAACTGAAATAGATTTAATAATAACGGCGCTGAAGAAAAATAAAACTCTTAAGAAAAATTATTTGAAAAACTTCATTAGCTGTCACCTTTCAGGTACATAGATATTTCCTTGAAAAAAATAAAAAAATAAAGTAAAATACTGAGTGAAGGTAAAAATGCAATTTCTTAATTAACTGGTGTTAAATTCAAAACTGCTATTTCATGTCACGAAAGTTGACTGATATAGTATAGTCTGGGAACAGCTGTGGGTGAAAGGCCCTTTTCTTCCAATGCTCAGTATCCAAAATAAAGATTCCAATGTGATATAGTTAAGTGCAGGCAAAACTGATTCTGATGTGTGTGGTCATACTCGGTTCACTTAGCATGAAAGACATTGTTCAGCTATTGTTTGACCAAACAGATCACTTTGTTAGTTCAGGACTGAGGGAAAATGGGCCTGAACTGTATAAAATTTTGTGTTACAGTGTTTCTCTGTGGTATTTGTATTTGTATGAAGTCACGTAGTACTTTGAAGTGTCTTAATAAATGATTATCTTTCGTAAGATCTAATTCTAAACTTGGTAGAACAGAGCATTTAGAGAGTCATGGACTTATTTATGTTGTATATGAGCAATTAGGGGGCCTTGAGCTCTGTTGCTTTCTTAGTAATTATGTGTGGCCACTGAGTTCCTGGGCAAAACATCCTTATGAAATTTTCATTGATGGGAAGATCTGTGATTTTCTTTTCAGCATGGTGTGAATGAATTTAGCTGCATGACTCCCATTAATGTTAATAAGTGTTGTGCATCTAAATGACTGTGCATTGTACTGAAAATTTACCTCTTGGTGTGCTTAGAGTAGAACAGGATGTATTTGAAATCATCCTTCCTTGAAGTAACCTGAAAATCTAGTGAATATGGGGGTAGTGGGAAGGCATTCAGAACTACAAATCAAAACAGAACTGGAAAGAACGACAGGGGAAAAAACAGAAAAAAAACCCCAGAGATACAAAGCAGATCAAACAACTGTAAAGTCAAAGAGAACATGTTGGAAGCAAACAAGGATGTTAAAGGCTTAACAAACCAGACTACAGAGGAATCACAAAACTGCATTTAATTCAGGTCACCATGAAACTAAAGCATTGTGTATCAAATCACATCATAAACCCAGAAATCTCTCCTGCTGATGTCTCTGACTCTCAGTCTTCTGTAGATGCTGATAGTTGTGAATCATGGTTTGTAGAAATTTATGAAGGTACTTCTATTCTTTTACCCCGAAGTAAATCTGAGGACATCAGATTGATCCTCTTGACTTTTCATGTTGGGAAGTCTAAATTTACACCTTTGTTTTTTTCCTTGACACAGATCAGCAGTTTGACTCTGTCATCCTGTTGAAATGCTCACAACTGATGCATTATACAAGCTTGCAGTATAGGCTTGCAATAACCTGATCTCTCAGTAAACTGACATTCCTGATCTCAGTGACCTGTGGGGAAAGAGTTGGAGAAAGAGGAAAGCATATTATCTTTATTTCCTTACATTTGCTGAGTGGGGTGATGTTGTTGATAACCAGCCCAAGATGGAATTGCAGATTCTGTAGCACAGGCCAGGCTTTCACCAGGCAGAACTGAGCAGTAGAAGGGCTGCCAGTTATAAATGAAAAGCAATATTGCCAGGAAGTTTATGGGAACAATTTTCTCAGCTATGCTCACCTTTATGAAAGCCAACTATTTTACTAATTTTTTGTGAGAAACTATGTATGTAAGATAATAGTCACAATGGCTTGATGGATAAAACCCCTCTCTTATTAATATTTTATATCTAGTATTCCAATAAAAGAATGCTTGATTTTGTTGAACATGCTGAAAAATTCCTAAAGAAATAAATTTTTAATTAAGTGGTGAATTACTGTATGCTCTTGTGGTATTTCTTGTGTTGCTGCTAATCAAAGCTGCTCTGTAACAATCTTTATACTACTGTGGGTGTCTAGTATCACTGTAGTGCTTCCCCACATTCTGTTTAGCACTTTCTTTATAATAAAAAAACAATGTTCTTGGTGAGTTGGGTGAGTTTGAATTAATCCATTTGACATTTTCAGTTTGCAACTCAAGAAAAGTGCCTTGGGATCTCATTAAGAAGTTGTGAAAATTGCTTTGTCATGCATCTATTGTGTCTGGCAGACAAATGCTAATACAATTTTGACTCTCCCCTTTAGACCTATTCTTCCTCTTCCTTCCTCCCTTGTCATTTGTATACTTGTATTTATAGATGAGTGAAGCTGCTGTTAGGGAAAGAGATATCTCATAATTAAAAAATAACCACACACCTTTGTGGTTTACAAGGGAGAGTTAAGTACTTCAAAGAGCAATGACTGTGTTACATACACTTCTGCAAATGTGCTAGAGTGGTGATCTAGCTGCTTCACAGCTGGGGTGGGGAAAGCTTTGGTTCTGACTTGTTTGATCTCCGTTGTGACTTTGCTTCAGTGTTTTACCTTAAAGATTGTAATATACAGCATCAGTGTATTATACTGTGGACAAATTTAAGTAAAATGCATCAAAAAATGAAAGTGGTAGTAAATTATGGAGGAGAGTTGAGTGAATATTGTTTCTGTAAAGATTAATTTATCCTGGAAAAATGTCAGGCTAGAATTTTTGAACATTCCAGGCTTAGTGAAATTGGATATCTTTTTTTTTTAGTATGGAAAATAAGCAATAGTTTTCATATCTTAGTGTCTTGTCTCTATGAGTTCAACATAAGATTTTTCTGAAGAACACAATATATCCATTATACCAATTGTTCGATGCATCTTTATAAGGGATTAAATTTCCTCCTGACAAAACCCAGCAATTATGTTATACACTGCAGCATGTAGATTGATTGCCCTTTTAGTTTTATTCTAGGTGACTTAGTCTAACTATATATGCTATTTTTATTTATAAATGTGAAATAATTTCTCTATCATCTTAATACTTTCAGTTATGTCTGCCAGTATCAAGCACCACAAATCAATTATATGGTATATTGTCATAACCCATAATTTGTGCATTTTAAATGTGTAGCCTTTTCTGACAGAGTGCATGGTTTAATCCAACCAGCAACTAAGTTCAATGCAGCTGCTTTCATTCCTCTCTCCTCCAGCCCTAGTTGGATGAGGAGGAGAATCAGAAAAAGATAAAACCTGGGGGTTGAAATAAGAACAGCTTAATAATTGAAATAAAATAAAATAAAATATTATAATAGCAACAATAAAAATAATAAAGGAAAAGAGAAAGAAATCAACCTGAAGAAAAAAAAGTGATGCACAATAGAGTTGTTCACCACCCACTGACTGATGCTCAGCCAGTCCCCAAGTATGTTTTGGTTATGACTCTACAATATTTACAAATGTCAAATACTGTCAGATGTTTTATGAAAGCATATTTCCGTGATATGCTAATTGTTCATTGTTCTGTAGCTAAAAACCAGTTTCAATAAAGGAATTGAAACCTAACCAGCATGAATAGTATGTACAGTGAAGAGCTCAAAGACTACCTACACATTTAGTTATTTATCCACAGAAAATTAAGCTAGCAGCTGTGAATAATAGATACATATATCAAGAAAATTAAGATAAGTTTCACAAATTGTTCTGCATCTTCCTATATGAAAGGTGTAGTCAGAATACACAGTAATCAAAATCCTAAATACTATTGATTTCAGAAACCTAAATTTCAGAGCAAAGTTGATCTAACTGGAATGCTTGGAAAACCACGTCTTGTATCCAATAAAAACAATGCAAATTTAATTTGTCAAATGCCTACAGCAAGCTGTTGATAATCTTATTGCAAACTAATTTGTATTAAGTACAAAAATTTTTGCATGTCAGTACCTTCAGATATACTCATCAATCCTAAACATAAGTAGCTAACTAGGATTTTCTGTATGAAATAATTTGTTTAGATGAGGTATTATTGTGGCAATTTCAAGACCTTCTTTATCTCTTCTATCAGACTATAGAAGTAAAATCGGATTATCAACCCCAGAGTAAAATACATTTGCATAGTTCAGCAGCCACATTGGAAGAAATGTCAAACTAAAGATTTTCGAAGCTAAACATTGTGCTTATATTTGTCAATTACAAATTACTGTGGTTTAAATAAAGTCCAATGCCACTGCAGGCTGAGGAGAGAGGATAAGAATCCTGTTTTAAGTCCTTCATTCTAGTCAGGTAAATCAGACATCCCTTTTATCCATAATAACAGGTAATGAAATTCTAAGAAAATAAAATATTCATAAACTCTGGTGAAGGACCAAGAAGCCTATAGTATCAGACAACCATAGAACTCATAATTGTATTTGATCTCAAGCTATGATTTTAGACCAGGTGAAATGAGGGTAATTACTGAATATCCACAGTGACTAGAAATGGTGAAACTACTATCAGTTCTCCCCTTTCCTACAGCCTTCTAGACTAGTAGGAAATCATGTCTACAAATCATGCCTCAATGTAAAACTGTTTTTTTAATATCCCTGGGGTGAAGATGAATTTCATATCACTATTTTTATTCATATCTCCACAAGGGTCTCATCCGTGTCCCTTTTTTCCAGTTAGAAAAACTAAGCCTGTCTTCTTCTTTCCCGTATGCAGTAAACAGGCAGATATTTGACTTTTGACTGCAAGGCCTCGCCTCCTTGGCTATCACAGTGCAGATTGTTCTGTTATTGTAATAACACAGTGAACATCCTTGTGTTCTTCCTTCCCCTCCCCATTAGGATCTCTTTGCTTCATTTACACAGAATCTAAAAAGAAGATTTTGGATTTCTTCTATCCATTATGCTTTCTGAATAAGAGAAACACCACATTCAGCTGTCTCTGGTGTAGCAAACAGCCCTTGGAGGCCTGATCTAAATGTGTACTGCTTGGAATAAAATGCAGTGAGCACCACAAGGCAGTCCTGCATTCCTGCAAGTGTGCCCGAGGGCATTATGATTGCTGCAGCCCCCTGAAGACTGAAAGCCTTGAGGCACAACTTCCTGTGTCTCTCTTCTAGTTTTTCACTGCCTACAGTAATCCTAATTTAGCCCTTAATTAGCTAACTGTAGTGGTTATCTCAAAAGGTGAATCGGAATTTAATCATAGAGATATTTGTGTATGGGAGCACACCAGGATTTTTTTTTTTTTACTGGTGGCTTGTACCAGATGTTATAGAGAAAAGCACCAGAGGACACACAGATTTTGTTCACTAGCATTGAATTCTCTGGAGAATAACTACCTTGATGGTTAATTAGTTTTATAGTACACAAAGCAGTTAAATGCTGCTGCTACTGAGATGGAGTCAGTGCTGAAATGAAGACCAGACCTTTTCTGTGATATTTTCATCTCTGTTTCAAACAAAGAAGTAGAAAGTAAAAAGGCAAAAAAAAAGGGAACTATTCTTTTCTCTACAAATCTTTATTAAAGCCCAGATACTTTCCATGAATTATAAATAGACTACACACAGATTTTCCTAACCAGAGAAGAGCAGGAGGTGAGAACATGTGAGGAAAAAACCATAGATACTCCAAGGTCAGTGAAGTAGGAGATGGAGGAGGTGCTCCAGGTTGAGAGCTGAGATTCTGCTGCAGGCCACAGTGATGACCATGGTGGAGCAGCTGCTCCCCTGCAGCCCATGGGGTCCATGGGGGATGCAGAGATCCACCCACAGCCCGAGGGGAGGTGCCCACACCAGAGCAGGTGGATGCCTGGAGGAGGCTGTGATCCAGTGGGAGACTCAGTGGAGAGAGGGGGCCCCTGCTTGCAGGCTGGAGCAGCCTGTCCTTGGAGGTCTGCACCCTGTGGAGCAGTGACCCACACTGCAGCAGTTTGGGATGGCTGCTCCTCTTGGGTTTGGACCATGTCAGAGAAGTTCACAGAGAGCTGTCTCCTGTAGGAGGGACCCCATGGTGAAGCAGGGGAATAATTTCTCTCCCTAAGCAGCAGAAGATGTTGGCGATGAACTGACCAAGCCCCCCACGTCCTGTCCCCCTGCGCTGCTGGTGGGAAGGGAGGAGGGTTGGAGGAAGGAATGGTGTCTTTACAGGCTTATTTTACTGCTCATTATCCTCCTCTGACTCTGTTAGCAATAAATTCACTTTGTAACTCTAGGTTGAGCCTGTTTTGTCCTTGGAGTGCTTCCTCTCAGTCCTTATCTCAACACATGACTGCCTTGATAAATTTTTTTTCTCTCCTCTGCTCAGCTGTGGCAGGGCAGAATGAGAGAGTGGCTGTCGTGGGTGCGTGGCATTTGGCCAGGGCCAAACCATGACATTTTTGGTCAGGAGAAAATGCTTGAGAAAGATTATGGGTGAAGCAATGGAAGGTACAGATATGTAGATTGTATCAATCACAGAGAAATAACAATGATCAGAAATACAATCAAGTAAGCTGTACCAATGTCTTTTTTTGAACTCTTCAGTTTCTTTGACTTTGAATCTTCTGTTGATAATTGAATTTAAATCTCATTCAGTGCTCCTAAAATCATCTGCAGAAATTGTCTTTCCTGATGAAGTACCTAATGAACTTCTTATGAAGTTTTTCTGCTTTCCCCATCCTCAGATATGACCCAAGCGTCTTGTAAAAACAGTCATAGAACAAATATTGACTTGTATTAAGAATAATTTGTTAATTAGATTTTGAGGATATTTACATAATTTTTCAACAAAGACAATAATGCCCACAGACCTCCTGAAACATCTTCACCTTTCTATACTTCTTTTTTAAAGCCATGCAGGCTGAATGGGCTTTTTATGTGTGGATCTTTTGTAGATGAACCACAGTCACAAGGGGGGGTGCCTTGTTTTGTCGAATGGTGCTGTTTTCTGGTGTGTGAGAAAACTCCTTCAGTCAAAACCCCAATGCTGTCATATCATGCTAAATTCCCCCAAGTCTGCTTAAGCCTTTGAAATAGTGTTGTTCCATCAGAATCTTACTCTTTAGCATCACCCATGTAGAGGATTTAATTATTTAATTATTATTTTAAATTAATTTTCTGTTCCATTAAGTATTTACATAAAACCTTCTAGTCTGTCTGCCAAGGCTAGTGTCTCAGATTTCTGCTTTCTGGAACTGACAAAAAGTGTTCCTAAGCATAAATAGCCATTAGCAACCCAAATCCATGATAAAAGCTACAAAGGCAAAAGGCTGAAAAAGACCATACATTTTGCTGTGGTATTACATTGTCTTGTGTTCTACTGAAAAATCTTGTGAAAAAAAACCAGATGCATTTTTTCATCCCATGAGAGTAGAAGATGCCTGGAGTTTGTGTCTATGAGAGGAAAATATCTATTTTTTATCTTCCCCCTTTTAATGCATGTTATTTCTTATTTGACTGTTTAAAAATCCCTGATTACTTTTCTGTATTTCTGCCTTTGCTGACGCACTATGAAACTCAAGGTTCATATATTCATGGGCAGATGGGAAAGTATTTTTTATTATATTAGTGGGTTTTTTCACTCAACAGTTCTCAGATTTGTATAGATTACTTTTAAATTCTCCCTAGATAGGCCTCTGGATAAAAAAATAATACTACATATGATTCTGGAAAAGATTTGTAGATTTATGACCTTACTAATTTTACAATAATGAAACTTACATTTTCCAGTGGAGTGCATCCTGTGTCGTCTTAAATAGAATACATTAAATATAATTAAACAGATGCACTAAAGTATTTTTTTTCAAGTTAACACTGGCATAATCTCTTTTTGCTACAGCTTCATGACTTTTCTTAATTTGCATGTGTGAGAGCAAATTTTAAAGAAGATCACTCTTGTTGTCCTATTGAGTAACCAGTTGGATGTAGCAAACATTAACTAGAAATTATCTTCCTGTTCAGGGACATCATGGGGTCTATTTATCTATAAATGTTATGTAAGTCTTCAAAATTAGACTAAAATCTTGCAAATGTTTTGTGCATGAGGGTGAATTTCTGCATTTTGAATGTATATCTGAAACTAAGGCCTCTTTTCACCACATTATGGGGAGACTGAGGTTTCAAGCTTCAATCTACAAAATATATCTGTAAGCCTCCAGGTTTCCCCAGATTTGTGTGTTGATTTGTGTGTTTTTCCCCAGGTTGAGCGCTATGAATGGTTAAGGATCAAAGATTTGTAGTAGTTGATCATTTTAATTAATGCATTTGGATATTCTGTCTGGTGAGAATGAGTGGAGTGTCTCCTTAGGGTGCAACAAAGAGTCTTGACCTTTGCTTGCACAGAAGTAACACTGACATCAGCACAAAAAAAAATTTAAAAAAAAATAGAGCCAGTCTTCTAGGCTGGAGTGAAGTCACTGACTAGTGCCTGTCCAGAAGGAAAATTATAGTGAAACATGATACACAGAAGAATTAAAGTAGCTGTTAATTTTAGCTGTCTACAGCTTTTAGTTATGAGGAAGAACTTAATTAACTTCTGTAGAATTACAAGATAGAAAAGAACAGCTGTTCTCCTAGTCTGGTGGGATTCAGAATGAAACTTGTATAATGTTAGAGTAGAACATTAGGTAGTTTTAAGCAGAAAAGAAGGCTAAAAGAAGTAAGGGCTATATGGTGATTAGTACTTTCTTGGATACTATCAATGTTTTGTCACAGAGTAGCAGGAAATGCTAAAAGGATATGCTGTCAACATATAAGCCCAAATCTTTCTTGTGATAGACTTTATTCCACATTTTTGCTTTCAGTCCAAAAGACAGTGAAAACTTGTTTCAGCCTCTAGAGAGAAAATAGAATAAGTCTCAAAGCTGTTCTGTCTTCCAGTGATTGGTAACAGCTCAGTGAAATAAGTCTTTGCTTGTCCCAGTAAATGGGCTGTCAGGATTGAGGAAGAGACTAGCACACATTTGTCTGGAAACGGAATTATAAGCATGTGAAAGGCTTCTTCCACATCCAAAAAGAGAGAATCATTCTGCAGAAATACCTCTGCTACTTACAGGTTTATATTGTTTTCCTGACAGACTTCAACAGCAGTTTCATCTGAAGGAGAGAGAGAGAATACATACTGAGAAGCAGACTGAGAGTAAAGCTATCAGAGAGGGCCTTCCAACAGCCAGTTCAGATTAAGATTGTAATATTAACTATTTAGGAAGGGAATTATTCTACTATAACATAACGATAAAAACACTGTTGGTTGTGGGAAAGATAAGCTGGGACATGTGAAATTGACACTTTAATATTTGTTATTTTGGCTATGAAAGATTCAATCTGTTACAAATACTTTCATGCTGCAATCTGCAGAGGTAGTTCAATCAACACTTTTTGGAAGTGTTCATTAGCATAAGCATCACAAAATATTTCAGCTATGGAAACCTAAACAAATAACATGTGAAAGGCTGGATTTGGGCATTTCAGATAGATTAATGCTGCAGCTGAAATGCTGGTCTTTGTCAGTGACCTGAAACCTATGGTAGTCCAAGACTTGAAATTAGGTGTTCAAAGTGTGAAGACCTTTGAAATGGAAGTGTCTGGTGTGAACATCATTTAAAGTTTGCATCTGTACTGACTACAATATTCTGCCTATACTTGTAGCGGCATTGGCTGTAATGTTAAAAAAAGGACAGTCCACATTTTTTGTATAAGTGAAGGTCATTGCAAAAAAGTGTCAGAAATCTGAGTAAGACATGCAGAGCACAAAGATTTGGGGCATTTACACGCTGCATGTCCTTGCAATTTTTACTTTCATTGCTGGGAAGGCTGGCAGAAAGACAGAACCAGGAAAGCACTGCAACAAGGAAACACTGAATGTGGATAGCGAATATGCCCTTAGATTCAGCCTCAGTATCAGTTGAGTTGAAGGCTTTGCCAAGGAATCCAAACACACTGGACAAGTACCTTTCCAGAGTAAAATTTTATGATGTTAATTTAAAACTAACAAACAAAAAAAAAAAGGACCAAAAATTTAAATGATACTTTTTGAGTCTCTGATGCTAACTCTGATGCTAACTTTAAAAATATGTAATTTTGTTTCTTTTTAAGAATGAGAACCAAAGACAAGTGGCTTAAAGAAGAGATGTTGATTAAGAAAACCAAGCCAAACAAAAAACCCTGGCAAAGGTAGTTGTAGGAGTTCACAGTAAAAGTCTTTAAACTGGAAAAGGTTTACTTCATCCCCAGTTTTCCTCGCTCAAAATAATAGCAGTCTTTGAATCAAAATTTCATTCTTCAAGCCTAGGATGAAACTGGGAGCCAAGTAGCTACTGCTAACTGGATGTTGCTCTGAGATATAGATTGTGCTGCACAAAGATTTAAAACCAAAAAGCAACAAAAAGGAGAACTCATAGAAACTTTTAATAATTTGATAGCCTTGTAAATGCTTTGTATGGAAATTAACTTTTAGGACTTTAGCATTTATTTTCTCATAACAAGGGTGAATCGATTATTGAATGGTCGAATGCACACAGTGCATATTGATCTGTTCATGCGTAGCAGCTTTCTCCCAGCAGGCACCTTGCTGCTTGTAACATATTTTAAACAGGATTACTACTCATTAAATTACAATGGCCTGGAGCAATGGTCAACAAAACTGAAATTGCCTCAGTTCATCATGTTTTGGTTCACTGCCATTAAATTTCAGTGGCTCCGTTTCCCTAGAGTAAATAGACCTGAAGAACATATATGGTTGAATGCTTCAACTTCTTGTATTTAATCAAGTAAACCTAAAAAATTCATACCTATATTTGGAAGTTAAGGAAGTGTGAGGAATTCTTAGTTGTAGTTTTAAGGAATTTTAATACTTGTTTTAGATTAAAACATAAAAATCTTTGGCTGACATGGTACACAGCCTTGCTACAGTGGCTTTTGCACACAGGGGACTTTATTTTGATTTAAAGAGCTGTTGTTTTGGCATTTAAGTCAGTCCAAGAACTTCCATCTAGACTGTTTGGCCACATTTGTGTCTCTTCATTTTAGACATGAACACAGAAAAGGGACATTGAAGTCCCCTTAATTACATAGGCATTAGATCAAACAATGCACAGTAGTTTTCTTCACTGAGTGATGGAACTGGAAGGGGCCACATACTGTTTTCCAATTAATTTAGAATTAATTATCTATGAATGTTATAGGAATAAAATTATTGCCTACTTTTTTTATATTTTAAAGACAGACAGAACCTTGAAGCTTTTTGCAAAGACAGTGGCGCTTTCACCTTTAATACCAGGAAGACATTGGGATGAAACCTGGGAAATAAAAGATCCAAATTCTCTTTGAAAGTGAGCTGAGAAAGAATCCTAAATGCTAAAATAAAGAGAATTATTTTTTAACAAACCATTCTCATGTAGGGTATGCTGATGTTCTGTGTACCATACTGCATTATGAATTAGTTGCCATAATTCTCTTTCTGGTAAAAGTGGGTTTTATCAATATTTAAACTATTTATTTTCTCTCACATGAAGTCTTAAAGTTGAGGTTTCTTTAGGTGGGGTGGGAAGAAACAAAGAATTTTATAGGTAACAATACCTCTTTTAGTAAATAGGACCACTTTCATGCAAGAACATTGTATTCCATACTGCCATTAAGCTTTTGTCTGTGATTTGCTCATCACTACTATAGCATTATGTGTGTGGCTTTTTGGACTGTGTTTCTAATAGAGATATTTGTAATATTCTAATAGAGATATAAAGCTGCTTTGAAACACAAGTTGAAGCAATAGTGAATGTTTCTCAGTTTTAGTGAAACAACTTTAAATTTACCTGAACACCTTTCAAACTGGTTTTACTGTGTGTGAGAGAGTTGCAGTGATATACACCAGAAGAATATAAGATGATTGCAGGGTAAACATCGGTTTCCTTACAGACGCATATTCACCTCCTCATGTGGTAATGTACCTGTGCCTTCTTGGCAGTATGTTTGGCATTTTGCCACACATCAAGTTGGTCTCTCAACAGATGAAGTATGTTTTTGTCAGTTTGCCCTTTTGGATTATACTGGGTGTTTCCTAATATATTCTTTCAAATTTTACACTTCAAAATTGCTCTGGCTTTCATTGTCATAATTTAGCTTGACTAGTCCAAACCCATGTGTCATGGTTAATGCAGACATAATGCCATTAGTTGCACCTAACAAAAAGGTTTGTAGAGAGTGAAATGATTTGCCCAATGAGACTGAATTCAAACTAATTACCTACTGTTACTCTCCACTAGACAAGCAGTCAATAGTACAGTTTGCAAAAACAGGAGGGGAGTCCCCATAATTTCCAATCTAGATTGCACATATTCCAAGGGGAGGGGGGCTACTCAATGATGCATAGCGATATCTCAAAACAGATGATGTTTTGGTTTTCTTTTTTAATTCTGCTTTGTTAGATATTCTAAACAGTTTAAAACTCTGATTTTAATAACAGCAATCAGTTAATGTAATTTCACCTTCTGTGTACTTATTGTCTGTCTTCTACTTTTGTGGAGTCTTTTCTGGCTAGAGTGAAGCCTGAGGTTTGTTCTCCATGCAGGCTCTGAATATGTGGCTTCTTCTGCCCTACTGTATCCTGATTTTTCATCAGCAA